>NC_058408.1:93134970-93318979 GCF_002201575.2 Neomonachus schauinslandi
TTCTTTCTTTCTTTCTTTCTTTCTTTCTTTCTTTCTTTCTTTCTTTCATGGAGAGAGACACAGTGAGAGCAGGAACACAAGCAAAGGGAGTGGGGGAGGGAGAAGCAGGCTTCCCGCTGAGCAGGGAGTCTGATGCGGGGTTCAATGCGGGGCTCGATCCCAGGACCCTGGGATCATGACCTGAGCCGAAGGCAGACGCTTAACGACTGAGCCACCCAGGTGCCCTTATTTAGTATTTCTATTTTGTAAATTACACTGCCTACCCATGCACCGCTTATGGACTTACCTAAATAATCTATTCTATATGTGATTTTCATCTATTTTATTCTGCTTCCTATTGTTTTGTGTCTATTAGATTGGAAACACTTTGAAGAAAGAGGACATAATTTCTACTTTTGTATACCATGTATATTCCTTCATTCAGCAAATATTTTCTGATCCCCTGCTGGGTACCAGGAGCTATGCTAGGAGATGGGTGTACTGTGGGGAGCAAGCAGAAAAGTTTCCCACTCCTTAGTATTGTGGGGAGTCAGATATTAAATGAACATAAAATAAATATATAATTACCTACTAAGATAAAGAAAAGTATAGGATGCTTTGGGACCTAATTTATATTGGACGTTCAGAAAGACTTTTCTTTGGAAGTGACTTTTATGTTGAGACTTGAAAGCTAAATAAGAGTTATGTGAAGAGTTGGAGGGAAGAGCATCGCAGACAGAACAACATATGCTGAAATCTTTTGGTGGTAAAGAGTGTGGGGCATTTACAGACTCGAGTGAAGGTCGGCGAGGTTAGAGTATGCTGAGTGAGTTGGAGAGTGGTGTGAAATGGACCTGGAGACGTGCTCAGAGGCGGGAAGATATGGGGTCTTGGAGGAGTTGATACTTCATTTTAGTCTTGGCACCTGTGGAAGGGCTTTGATTCAGTTTGCATTTAAAAACGTTGGTCTGGGGGCGCCTGGTTGGCTCAGTTGGTTGAGTGACTCCCTTCGGCTCGGGTCATGATCCCGGAATCCCAGGATCGAGTCCCGCATCGGGCTCCCGGCTCTGTGGGGAGTCTGCTTCTCCCTCTGACCCTTCCCTCTCTCATGCTCTCTCTCTCTCTCAAATAAATAAATAAATTCTTTTTAAAAAGATTTTATTTATTTATTTATTAGAGAGAGAGCGAGAGAGAAACAGCGTGACGGGGGAGAGGGTCAGAGGGAGAAGCAGGCTCCCCACTGAGCCGGGAGCCCGACGTGGGGCTCGATCCCGGGACTCCGGGATTATGACCCGAGCTGAAGGCTGTCGCTCAACCAACTAAGCCACCCAGGCGCCCCTCAAATAAATAAATAAAATCGTAAAACAAAACAAAACAAACATTGGTCTGGCTGCTGGGTGGAGGACTGATTGTAGGAAGAGAGAATGGGGATAAGCAGGTCATCTGGGTAGTCCCGGCAAGCGATGACAGTGGTCCATTGAGGGTGGTAGCCATGGGGACTGAGAAAGAAGGCAGACTCATGGTACAGTTTGCAGGTAGAAGTGGCAGGACATGCGGATGCTGTGTTTGGGGGAGGGGGGCTGTGGAGGGAGAAGAAGGCATCAACAGATCCTTCCCGATTGATTTAGTCACTTCCTCTCTCCCATGAAAGAGGGCAGAAAAACTCCTGTGAGCTGTCTTTTGTGATTTGCATTGAGCAGACACCAGCCATATGGCTACCTAAGCCGGGTTGTGCCTCCTGAAGTCATCTGTTCTACATTCTCTCTTCTGCTGCCATTTTTCTTCCCAACTGGACTCTTCGTTGTGCGGGTGGGGAGGGGGGGAGACTGTGTGGCTTTCATCTCCTGTGCTCCATAGTACTTAGCCCAGTTCTTTGCTCATAGCAGATGCTGAAAATCCTTTTTTGAAATGCATTTCTTTTGAGCACTTTTTCTTCAGTTGGACCCAAAAGATTTTATTTTCCTTTAGACTTTACCAAACACTTCCTTTAGCTTTTAGACCCTTGGTAATCTATAGTGCATTTGTCATATTGATTAGAAATGCAAGTCAGCTTTTCCTTTGCTCTTTGGTTTTCTTCTACAGTAGAGTCAGGTTACTGGACGAGCAAAGAGCCAAGTGCTTCATGCAAGGCTGGTATTCGTGTCTGGGAGGGAAGGAGTACTGCTGAGCACAGTGAAGCATTTGAACATATGTTTTTCTCTTCTGCCTCTGTGGTAAGAAATTTTCCTAGCTGTGCTTTGGATTTTTCCCATTCCAGTTCTGAAATTTCCACATGGGGTTTAGCCACTCGGCGAAGTGCTCTCGGATTCTCCACTCACCATCGGGGGTGGCTTCAGCTGTGAGATCTTTGCTATCTTTCTGTTTTTCTGGCTTGGGTTTTACTGCCCCATTTGCTGGCCTTTTGCCTCTATTCTTTCCCAGTATTTCATGGTTGTAACATATGGACTTTTTCTTTCAACAGTTCTCCGTCCTCAGGGAAGCACTCCATCTCGTTGGCTCCGCGGGTTTTGGTTTTAACTCCTTTGCTGCCCAGCTGTGACCCCGGCAGCTTGAATCATGGCGCCCCGAAGCATGGGCCATTTATCTTTAGTTTTGCCCGATTCTGATCTTCCTCTGTCCTGACGTTGTTTTAGACATAGTTTTTAATTCAGCAGAATTTTTCTCATTCTGTTTCTTCATTGCTGATTTCAGTCTGTCTCTAAAATAAAGCCAATTTTGTCAATTTCTTTTTTCTTTTTTTTTTCTATCTGGCAATGTTGAAATTGCTACTGCTCTTGCCAGCTGCTAGGCAGTCTGTCATTACTCAGCTTTGGAAGTAATTTTAGAATGTGGTGTGCCCCTGACTAGGGAACAGTGTGTTACCGATGTCCCGAGGGTGGTACATCCGAAGGTGGGGATGACCTGAAGAAGCATCTGTGACATTTGTACAATGCCTTACAGTTTACAAGGGACCTTTAGATACGTGATCTTGCTTGGTGCTCACAGTAAGCCTGGGAGGGCATTAGAATTTCCTGTGTTTTTTTAAATATATATTTTAAAGATTTTATTTATTTATTTGTCAGATTGAGAGAGAGAGAGTGCGTGCATGAGCAGGGAGAGCAGCAGAGGGAGAGGGAGAAGCAGACTCCTCGCCGAGCAGGGAGCCTGATGTGGGGCTCAATCCCACGATCCTGGGATCATGACCTGAGCCGAAGGCAGACGCTTAACCGACTGAGCCACCCAGATGTCTCTAGAATTTTCTGTTTTAAAGTCAAGGGACTTGAGGATCATAAAATTAAGTCTTTTTCCTAAGTTGTCCAGGGACACCTAATGATGTCCCACCATTGCTCTTTACACTGCAGGGTTGTAACTTTTCAATATCATCTAAATTCCAGGCTGGGAGGGACAGTCTAGATTTCAGGCACAACTGGATCCAGGAACTCAAATGGTGTTCCCAGGGTCTAGTCTTTCCCTTGGCTCTGCTCTCCACTGAACTGATCTTCCCTTTATTCAGGCCCTTCCCTGGGGGGGCAGTATGGCTTCCAGCAGCTCCAGGCTAATGTCTTGCAATCCCAGGAAAGGAGAACATGCCTCTTCTGCAGTACAGAGGTTGCTTCTTATTGTCTCTGATTGGGTTACATGTTTATCTCTGAGCCAATCACTGTGAGTGGAGGGTTGTCATGCTGTGGGGCAGACCTGACTCCTGAGTTGCATGAGCTCTCCTGGAGTCAGAGGTGCAATCACCCAGGCTTAAATCACATGGTGGGAGACTGGGGGTGGGGGAGTGGTTCCTCAGAAAAGAACTTGAAGGGGCGCCTGGGTGGCTCAGTCGGTTAAGTGGCGCCTTCGCTCAAGTCATGATCCCAGCATCCTGGGATCGAACCCCACGTCGGGCTCTGTGCGCAGCGGGGAGTCTGCTTCTCCCTCTCCCTCTGCCTGCCTGTCTGCCTACTTGTGATCTTTCTCTCTGTGTCAAATAAATAAATAAAATCTTAAAAAAAAAGAAAAGAAAAGAACTTGAGGTACTGTTACCAGAATACAAGTGAATGCATGCTAGGCAGGCAAGACATGACATGTCCTCTGTGCTGAGTATTTTCCATTTGCCCCTCAGATCCACCCACCACCCTGCTCTGTGCCCCAGGAGGTCTAATTTGTATAGACTGTATTGATGAGCAACCTTTCCCTCAAACTTCCCATTGCATTTGGTCAATGGAAAGCTCTGGCAGGAGATTAGAGTTAAGAAGTGTGAGAAAGGGTTATTTATTCCATCAGCGCCTTTCCCTGAGGGTACCGTCTATAACTGAAGGTCACAGCTCTTGCCAGCCAACCCTCTTTCTGTAGTTTGCCCTGTCTTCAGACTCTGCTGACTGCTTTCCTTATTCCTTCCAGCCTAACGTGGGAACGCCCCTGGGGTATTACAGAATTCCTGCTAGTCTCCCTACGTTCTGTTCTTACTTTCATAAATGGACCCTTTATGAAAGTGTCCTTGAGTTACTAACTTTGCGTGTGTCGTCTCTATCCTGCTAGGACCTGATTGACGCCTACAGTCAGGGAAGTAAAAATCAAATCCATGCCACATGAAAAATGAGTTGGAGCATCCGGGGTGTTAGGTTAGGAGTTGAAAAGATTTAAGTGGGATATGTTAATAGTGATCAAGAGAGCTGTGGAGGATAGCCACAGGGAAAAGGGGCAGCATGGTTTTGTGTGGCTTCATTTAAATGAGAGTTGTAGGTTTCTAACAATTAGTGCTGTCTGAAAATGTAACAGGTTGTCTGAAAGGTAATGAGTTCACCATCACTGATGGTATTCAACTAGATATCTCTAGTGACATCCATTTTTCAGGGTGTTTCCTATTTTTTTAAGATTTATTTATTTATTTTAGAGAGAGAGAGGGAGAGAGAGAGAGAGAGAAGTGAATGCTTGGGGAGGGGGAAGGGCAGAGGGGAAGGAAGAAGGACAAGCAGAGGTCCAAGTGGGGAGCCTGCTGTGGGGCTCGATCCCACGACCCTGACATCATTACCTCAGCTGAAATCAAGAGTCTGAGATTCAACCGACTGAGCCACCCAGGCACCCCCAATGACCTTGAGAGTCCTTTCCTATAGTTCTTTTCATGCAGGAATATTTTTCATTTCCTTTGTCCTTTCGACAACCACTGCTTTCTCACTACCTGGCAGGATTTTGGTGTTGAGACCAGAGGATGTGGGTGCATCTGCTGAAGCCTGGAGTCTTTGTGCTCCTTTGCATTGATCTCCTGGGTCATTCTGGTTCCTAGGCTTCTCCCCACTGGGATGAGTATCAGGAATCCGAAGTGGTGAGCTGTGCTTTGCTATCTTGTCAACTGGAGGCATTAAAAGACCTCACCTATGACTTTGCCGTCACAAACTAACAAATGTCTTCAAGATGGAAGCCACAGGGATGTAATCTAATGATGTCCAATACTAGAGGTACAGTGTCATTACCAAGAAGTCAGCAACTTGTCCTAGAGAAGTAAAATTACATTACTAGAGAAGTAATAGGAATTCATTGTACCTTAACCATTGGGCCATTGAAGTGTGTAAACAGCCATAGACAATATGAAAAACAATGGGCGTGGCCATGTTCCAATAAAACTTAATTCACAAAAACAGTCAGTGGGGAGATTTGGCCCATAGACTATACTTTGCTGAGCCCTAGTTTTGGGGGTATTTTATTACTGTGGTAGCTTGGTGGGTTGCAGGCTCAGTATAAGCAAGTAGCTTGTGCACTGGCTGAGTCCCTGAGCACATGACCCTGGAAGACATGTCCGGTGCAGAGGAAAGCACAAGGGTGGCCTGAGCTCATATCCGGGCTTAGCCACTCTGTGATTGAGGGCAAGCTGCTAGACCTTTCTGAGTCTCAGTTTCCTAATCTCTAAAATAGGGATTATAATTAGAATGTCCCTTATGCTTGTTGTTTATTTAAATGAAGCAATGTATGGAAAATAACATGGAGCTTAACACAGTCCTCACTGGACACCGTTTCCTCTCTCTCCTCCTTTCCTAAAATGATGGAGAAAGCATGAATTACTTAATTAAGACACCATTGAAAGATCACTGACAATTTCATCCAACTCAGGAAATGTTTGAAGAAAGCCAGTGCCATGTCTCTGAAGATTCTCAAAAATGTAGAGGGATAGGGATGGGGGTTAGTGGGTGGAAGAATGAAGAAAAGTCCTGGTCCCCTTGTCCCCTTTACATCTCTCTCTCCCGCCTGGCCTCTCGGAGCTGGGCAGATGCCCTTGCAGGTACTGGGTGGTTCTGAGGTTTTAACAAGCACAATTTCTTGTCCAGGGGACCTTAAATCAGGTCCCTGGAGTAACAGTTCAGGAACATAGGGATAGTCAGCCTGGAAACAGGATAGTGTCTTTATATGTCTGAAAGGCTAAGCATGCAGAAGGAAGGCGGGCCTTCTGCTGGGTGACCCCGGGGAACAGAGGTATATCGGTGGGTATGGAAGCCATAGGTCATCCAAAAATGACATGGTCAGCCTGGGGAAGGGGTGAATTTCCTGTTGCTAGAGATATTCAAGCAGAGGGTTTCTGGGAAGTGGGAGAGGGAATAAGGTCTGTAGAGGGCTGTAGATCAGATCTTTCCAACTCATGAATCTTTCTTGACCCTGTGAAAGTTCAGAGCAGACAGGTCAGGACAGGAGCTGGGGACACGTTCTTTTCCATGATTAAAGCGTGATTAATGTGCCCCTTTTGGGGAAGGATAACAATAGATAACATTTACTGAACTCCTGGAATGTGCCAGGAACTCATATATGTACTTCAAGTGTTTTACTTCATTTTTTTCTCATAATGGCTTTAAAAGGGAGGTGCTTATTGTTATGTTCATTTTATAGCTGAGCAAACTGAGGCAAAGGAGGTTAAACATAGTGCGGAAGACCACACAAGGAATAACCGGAGCCAAAATCTGAACATGAATATTCTAACTCCAGAGCCCACATTCTTTTTTTTGTAAGATTTTATTTATTTATTTGAGAGAGAGAGAGAGAGCAAGAGAGAGAGAGCACAAGCAGGGGGAGGGGCAGAGGGAGAAGCAGACTCGATCCCAAGACCCCAGGATCATGACCTGAACAGAAGGCAGACGCTTAACTGACTGAGCCATCCAGGCGCCCCGAGCCTACATTCTTAATCCCAATTTTATTCGAAATTAAATAATTAGGGGAGAGAGGCCTTTCTGGCATGATACTGTGCTGTATTAGGTACTCTGAAAACACTAACAAAAATCTCTACTTAATAAGTAAATTGTATTACAGGGACTAAAAATCTGAAAATATAATGAAGACAAATGTCCCCTTTTAGCAAAATTAAATAGCAATGTCTTAGGTGCTGGCCTTCAGCTGGTGGTAGGCCTGTTGGAGTACGAAGCTTTTGGGTTTAGTTCTGCCAGGTCCTGCTCCTTACCTGCATTATAACCTTGAGCTGAAATATCCATAGGGTGTCTACTGCACCCTCTTGCTCTTTGAGGAGGTCCCACAAGGAAGTAACCCATGCTGGTAACTGGTGTAGGGAGGAAGGAAGCAACGGAATGCACCAGTCCCAAGACATACATGCAGTTGGGTTAAAAAAAAAAAGTTATTTAGACAGCTGGCCTTAGGAGAGAATGGTCTTTGGGAAAATTCCTTCATCAGCCCTCTAGAATGGAAGGTGAGGGCTGGAAAGAATGATCTGGAAGACAGCACCTGGATAGGAGTTCAGGCTCTTTGGTGTGACTCTCAGAGGATGCGGTGACCCCAGTTGACATGTAGGTTGCAGGTGCATACAGTGGCTTCATTACCCAGCCCTCTCCCCGGGAACCAGGCAGAGTGGGCCTGCTCCCTGGGCTGACTTCTTACACACGCTGAGGTTGCATCTCTGGGGCTTTTCCACGTAAGGCTGCTCTAGAGATGTTAATTTTAACCTGATTTTCGTTGGATGTGAATGCTGAAAAGCTGAGGAGGGGGTGGCTGACACTGATTTGCTGCAGGCCTGGAAACATTTTAGATATGTGATTCAAGAGAAAAAAATAAGACCACAAAGAACACAGTCAGAGCTTCTATCCTGGAGAGCAGAGTCCCCAAGCAACCCCGGCTGCTTCTAGCCCCAGCTCTGCCCTGAGCCTTGGGGAAGGCAGTTAGTCTCTCTGAGTCTTGGTTTCCCATCTGCAAAGTAAGGGCAGTTGGACTGAATGATCTCTCAGGTCAACTCTTTGTGCTGTAAATTCTGTGCGTCTTCAATATTTCTTTCTTGGTATTGAAGAATTTATATGTTTTTTATTCTCTTCTATATTTAGAGGAGATAATCTTCACTCAAGGAGAAGAGCCGGTGACATGATCCTGAGGTGGGGGGGATAATCAGTGTATTTTCTGAATCTTTTTTAATCACATAAATTCTCTATGTCTGTGTGTTTCTTGCTCCCTCTTCTGTCCAAACTCTAGTTTACTCTGCATATTTTCACATTCTGCAGCCACTGTATTGACTTGGGTTTTACTGTTTGCCACTTAATACTCTTATTGTCATGGTTGCTATTTTCTGTTTCTTTTCATTTATTGAGATGAAACTCAAATAGCATAAAATTAACTATTTTCGAGTGTACAATTCAGTATTTAGTACAGTCATCATGTTGTGAAAACACCACCTTTATCTTGTTCCAAAACATTTTCATTGCCTCCAAATAAAGCCCCCCCGCCCACTAACTAGTTACTGCCCAGCCTCTTCCCTCAGCTCCTGACGACTACCAGTCTGCTCTCTATTTCTATGCACTTACCTTTCCCTGATATTCATTCCATGTAAATGAAATCATGCAATATGTGACTTTCCGTGTGTGGCTTTTTCCGCTTAGCATAACGTTTTTAAGGTTTGTCCACATTGTGGCAGGCATTGACATTTCATTCCTTTTTATGGTTGAATAAAATTCCATTCCCTTGTATTCGTGTACCACCATTTGTCACTCTGTGTCTGCTCATGGGTATTCAGTTTGTTTCCACCTTTTGGCCACTGTGAATAGTGCTGTTGAGAACGCATCTGTACAAGTACTTATTTTAGTAGCTCTTTTCAGCTCTTTTGGGTATATGCCTAGGAGTGGAATTGTTATGGCAATTCTATGTTTAACTTTTCGAGAAGAAGCACAGTGGCCTCACCATTTTATATCCCCACCAGCAGTAGGGAAGGGTTCCAATTTCTCCACATCCTCCTTCACACTTCTTCCTGCCCCACCCCCCCTTTTGATTATAGCCATCCTAGTGGATGTGAAATGGTATCTCATTGTAGTTCCGGTTCTTACTTTTAGGAGGTCACAAAGTACCTTTCTGACCCCCACCATCCCAACCTAGCACAAGAGCTGATAGAAACCAGGCAAATACTTCCGTAAAATTCATTTGAAACACCAATCTGGTTTGATTCTTCAGTTTTCTAGACCTGGCCGCTTACTTTCACACCTGTGTAAACCCTGCTCCTAACGTACAACTCTGCCTTTGTGTGAAAATGCTTTTACTGATCTTTTGCTCCTCCGTGACAGAAAATAGTTGAAAAAAATCATATGCAAAAAGAGGGTACGAAAGGCAAGGGTAAAGGAGGGCCGTGTTTTGGTTTTGGTGAACCTTCACTGTAAGACACTGGGTTCTTCTCTCGAGGGCGGGTTCTAGGTGAGGTAACTACTCCTGTGTGGACCTAGTTGCACCAACCGCATCTTCTTGGAAAGGCATGTCCTGGAGGGCCACACCAACTGCTTCAGCCACCGGCTCTCTCCAAGAGGAGCTTGAAGCTGGCTTTTGTGTGACATGCAAAGGGTAGTCTTTCTGCAGGGTATGCATTTGGATTTCTCACTGGAGGTTCTATCTCAAGGCAACTGCACTTAGGTGGTCCGTCTGGCTCAGAGAGGTGAGCGTGATTTGCCCTTCTGACCTCCAGACTTCAGTGTGACATGGTCAGTGAGGTCTGGCAGGCCGCCAGATGGCCAAGGTTAGCCAAGAAACAGCAAAGTTAGGACTTAGCTGTTTCCCATTGCCATCTGAATGTCTTTTCTCTCTTCACACACCATTCTTTTTGTTCATCAGTCAAGGCCAAGGTCAACATTTTGTATGGCCAGTCTAGTTTTAAAAACCTTGAGGTGGGGGAGGTTTTCCAGCTTCTGTGATTAATGAGGTTTGCCCACCCTCTATCACAAAATTAAGCATCAAGGAGGTAAGAAAAATCATTTAAAACTTGGAAATAAGAAGTTGGGTAATATGTCCTTTTAACATCATGTGGGGGCAAAGCAAGCCCACCCAAGGAGTGTTTAGGCAGGAGAATATACTTTGTTCAAACCACTTATTACTATTAACTACACTTTGTAAACTTAGTGAGGTAACATATTAACATGTAGATTTGGCAAATAATTCCTGCTCGGTAGAAAAGATAAGATAGAAAAGCTTATTGCTCTGTTGGTCGTAACATCTTTGACACATGTTCATTTGATACTTGTACGAGAGTCATTTTTTAACTTTTTAAAACGTATGCTTTGCAAGGGTTTTGGATGATTTTTACCGGAAACCCAGGGAAGGACGGAATTGGGTCAAAGCTAGCATCCGTGGAAGAGTTCCATTCTGTGGGGACCGTCGTCATACACTTCCTCAGACGATATGATAACAGATCCGTCTGCTGGCTCTAGCTGAGCACTGCAGATTTTGGGGGGCATCCGGCTCCTCTAATGTTAAGTCTACGACTTTGAGGTATTTTGAAGGCTTGCCTTTCATCGCCAGTGTTAATTCTGCCCAACTTCTGCTTCTGGCTTCTCTGGGCTCTTCTAGCTCTTCAGCATCTTTCTGTTTGCAACCCAAACAGCCAACTGGTGAGTCGTTTCACCCCCAACTTTTTATCTTCCTCTCTCGAGTGTGAGATTCCTGGACTTGGAGGTTCCAGGAGCTGGATTTTTGAGCCACTCCTCAGTACCTGTTGAAACTCCCGTCTTCTGCTGCTGCCTGTGAGGTACATATCTGATCTGGCCAGAGAGGAAACTCTGGGGCAGAGTTTCTTACAAGAGCAACTTGTGAATTCTAAATTAGAAACTTGGCTTCACAATGAGTTGAGTCTTTTCTCGTCTTTGGAGATGAGTGTGCCTGGGTGCTCCCTTATATCACTACCACACTTGGAAATGCACTCCTGTCATCCGTTCCTCAGGCTGTCTCATTTCTTGGTCACGCATCAGCAACATGAGCTGTTCTATTTTTCCTTCCTATGTACATTCCTTCCCATGGTTCAAAACAGAATTTTCTGGAATGTGGGCTCACTTGGATACCCCTTCCTCTTCTTCTACCCTTCAGAGAGACTTAGTCCTCTTTCTTTTAGTTCAGAGTTTGTGTTTCACCTTCTCCATGTTTCTTGAATGGAATGAGCTCCTGAGCTCCTGTCCTGATTCAGGCTGAGGAAGGATTGCTTTCATTGGTAGGGCTTCTTCCCCACCTTTCTGTTCTTCTCCATTCTGGTAATGGCTTCTCTGTGGTATCTCATTTCTCCCAACTTCTGAATTCCATGGTAGGTCAGGGTCAAACAGCTGATGGAGGCTTCACCTCCAGAGCTCCTGTCTGTCCTGAGGTAAGCTCAGCTTCTCCCCACCCAGCCATATAGCCATGTTGCCATCTGTCTGGGAGGATGCCAGTGTTCTCAACTGTCTGTTTTGGGTCAAAGGTGTCATAAGCCTGCTCTGGCCCAGCCTGGTTAGAGGCTGAAGAAGCTATGACCCCACCTCTATTTTCCAGGCCATCAGAATTTTGTAATGGGCTTCGTAGGGCAACAGGGCACTGTTTTTACACTTCTCCAGTAACACTTTTCTGCCATGGGGTGTGATGATGTAAGAGCCCCCACAGTGCCTAGAATAGTTGAAAAGGGATGTTGCTTAAACTGTGTTTGATGAATAAATAAATGAATCATATTAGCGGTATTTATTTTGACATTTGGGTTCTGCTTTGGTTGGAGACCTGACTGGCTTGCAGATAGCATCTTCCTAGATCTAACTTCGCAATCTTCATTATTTAAAATGTTACTGTAGAATAAACTTAAGAAATTTCATATAGAATATAGATACCACTGTAAATATAGATGCCTGTATAATTAAAACTTGGGGTCTTCCCATTTTTTAGATTCTACGAAACACAATTCCCATCTATTTTGAGAAAAGTCCAACTAAAATGTGGCAGGTCTATTAGGGACATGTCAGACCAGAACTGGCCTGACAATTCAGTTAGGATTTGTTGTGCTAGTGGGAAGAGGTCCGCTGTCGAGTTTTGGTGTGGTACTCCTCACTAAAGACCGATTAATGTTGTTGAACTGTTTGGTTAGCTTAATACAAAAAGAGAACAGAATCTTCCTTGCATAGACTGCATGCCGAGAGCCAAAGCTTCCTTTCTGGACTTAGACTGAAGAAAGAAAGATTATTTTAATTTTTAAGACTTCTTTCTTGCCTTTCTGCTCCTCTCAATTCTATTCTCAAGCTGTTGTTGATGGGATCTAGGTTTTCCCAGATGGGACAACTTGAAACAGAAATTAATTCATTCTCAAATGAAGTATATGAGGAGAGAGAACAGCTCTGGAATGTATTTTGGTGATTAGCCATCAAGCCAGGAGAGAAAGGGCGGTAGTTGGCTGCAAGTCATCAGTATCAAATCTATATTCATTTAGCATCCTTCTTTATGCATATGTCACTTTCCTGTTTTAATGGAGAAAAAGCCTAAGTAAACATTTTTAAGGATGATTTTTTTGGGAAAAGGATTTAGTCTTAAAAAAGGTTATGCACAGTATTTGTGCAAGGGAATTTTGAAATTTTAAGATGCTAATGAAATGAGATAGGTTCAAATCCTTTATGGACTGAAGTGATATATACATAAATAAATAAATGTAATGGAGAGTGGGTTCTCTAATCATCTTTGTGTGTGGGCAGCTAGGAGATAAGAAGAAAATACGTTTGGAGGGACTGAATAAATCACATTTTTTATGAAAGGTTTATGAAACTCTGTAGCTTTTAGTTTGGACAGTGTGATGTATTTGGAAAATAAAAAGCAAAAAAATGTCACCCCCCCCCAAAAAAGAAAGGAACAAAATGTGACTCATAGTGTGTTAAAGAGACTTCAGAAATTATTTTGTCTAGTCTCTACTTCACACAAAGGATATTGGTGCTTGGAGAAGTTGAGTGACTTGCCCAACATCTCCCAGGGATTTAGTGTCATGTCTTGGGGTTGAATCTAGTCTTCTCTTCAAGAAACCAATATTCCTGTAGGGCTAGAAGTCCCCAGCACATGTTAACTTAATGTAGGTCAAGTTAAAGTTTTAGGAGAATCCAAAGGCTCCAACTGAAGAGACAGAGAACTGCAGAATAATTTACAATCCCATGACTTTGCTTTGCAGTTGTGGAGTTCACACTCATTTTATTTGAAATATGTCAGTCTCTAGTGGGTAACTTTATGGCAGATTTATACAGTAGTCCCCCCTTATCCGAGGTTTCACTTTCTGTGCTTTCAGTTACCGTGGTCAACTGTGGCCTGGAAGCAGATGACCCTCCTCCTGACATATGGTCCGAAGGTCAGTAGTAACCTAACGTTACGTCACAGTGCCTACATCATTCACCTCACTCAGGCATTTTACCATCTCGCATCACCACAAGAAGGGTGAGTAGAGTCCAATAAGGTATTTTGAGAGAGAGACCCCTTCACATAATTTTCATTACAGTATATTGTTATATTATTTTATTTTTATTTTATTATTAGTTATTGTTGTTAACCTCTTATTGTGCTTAATTTATAAATTAAGCTTTATCATTATATATATTTTATATATAGATATATTTTATATATATATATGAAAAAACATAGTATATATAGGGTTTGGTACTATTTGAAGTTTCAGGTATCAACTGGTGGTCTTCAAATATACCCCTGGCAGACACTGTATTTTTAATTTTTGTGTTAGTCCTTTGGAATGAATTGAAAGCTCACAAGGACACTGCATGTACTCTGAATAGGCTTCTGCTGTAATTAAAATTTTCGGGCTCTATTCTGTATTCAGATCCATGTGAAACAGGACATTTTAACTTTATTACTCTGCTGGATTACGGTAGCTGAGAATTTGAACATTTATTTTATTATCTTGGCACATGGCTCTGTGAACATGTATCTAATTGGTAGGCATTCTTGCATTTAATTCTTTCTGAAAGTTTTTTTTAAAGCTTTTTTTTCTTTTTTTAAAAAGCTTTGTTCATGTCTCCTGAAGATTTGCCAATTTTTGCTGACCATTTATTACTAAACGTTTTTTTCTTTTTCTTCTATCCTTTTGGCTAACTGGATAGATTCTCTTCTATCTGTTCCCCTGACTTTTCTCAGACTTTACTATTTGATTTCAAATGGGCAGAGATTTTTTTTTTGTATAAATTTATCACCTTTTTGAGGCTTAACACTTTTTTTTATTGTGGCAAAATATATATAACAGAATTTACCATTTTTACTATTTTTAAGTGTACAATTTGGTGGTATTAAGTACATTCACAATTCATAAAGGTTATGCAACCATCACCACTAATCATTTCCAGAACTTTCTCATTATTCCAAACAGAAACTCTGTACCCATTGAATAACAACTGCCTGTTTCTTCCTCCCCTCAGTCTGTGGTAACCTTTATTCTGTTTTCTGTCTCTATGAATCTGATTACTCTAAGTACCTCCTTGTGAGTGGAATCCTACAGTGTTTGTCCTTTTGTGTCTGGCTAATTTCACTTAGCATGATGTTTTTAAGGTTCATCCATGTTGCAACATGTGTCAGAATTTTAGTATTTTTTAAGGCTGAATAATACTCATTTATGTATATACCACTTTGTTTGCTGTTCATATGTTGAGGGACATTTGACTTGTTTCCACCTTTTGGCTGTTGTGAGTAATACTGCTAGGAACACTGACTACAAGTGTCTGTTTGAGTCCCTGCTTTCATTTCTCTTGGGTACATACCCGAAAGTGAAATTGCCGGGTCATATAATAATTCTATTTTAACTCTTTGAGGAACTGCCAAACGGCTTTCCACCCCGGAGCCATTTTATGTTCCTAACGCCAGTGCACAGGGGCTCCAATTTCTGCACATCCTCATCTGGACTTGCTTTCTAGTGTTCTGATATGAGCCATCCAATGAGCATGAGGTGGTATCTCATTGTGGTTTTAATTGGCATTTCTCTAATGACCAGTGATTTGAGCATCCTTTTATGTGCTTGTTGGCCATTTATATGTCTTCTTTGGGAAAATGTCCATTCAGATCCTTTGCCCATTTTTTTTCTTTTGGATCAGTTTGCTTGTTTTTTTTGTTGTTGTTGAGTTACAGGAGCTCTTTATGCATTTTTGATGTTAATCCCTTCTTTAGATATAATAATTTGCAAACATTTTCTCTCATTCTGTGTGGGTTTTTTCATTCTCTTGATAGCGTTCTTTGCTCTACAAAAGTTTTCGAATTTTGATGAAGCCGAGTTATTTTTTCCTTTTTCTTTCTTTTGAGAGAGAATGTGTGCGGTGGGGGAGGGGCAAGGGGAGAGAGAAACTTTTTTTTTTTTAAAGATTTTATTTATTTATTTGACAGAGAGACACAGCGAGAGAGGGAACATAAGCAGGGGAGTGGGAGAGGGAGAAGCAGGCTTCCTGCCGAGCAGAGAGTCCGATGCTGGGCTTGATCCCAGGACCCTGGGATCATGACGCGAGCTGAAGGCAGACGCTCAACTGACTGAGCCACCCACGCGCCCCAAGCCCAGTTATATTTTTTCTTTTGTTGCCGCTGTGAGGCTTACTGCGTTTTGAACATCACAGAGGAGAGAGGCTGGGAACGGTGTTAGCACGGAGGGTCGCATGTGTGGGGATGGTGGTGCTGCCGCCTCCACAGTTGCAGTATCAGCCGTGGATGCTCTGGGCTCTGCCTCACCCTGCAGTGCCTCTTCCCTGCCCCTCCGGAAGGCTGCTTAAAGTCTGGCAGAAGAGAGGCTGTTCTCAGATCAGTGACCCAGTTGCACCAGGGTGCAGACCTGGGGTCACGCACGCAGTCCTGACACGGACCAAATAGGAGCTATCAGCCAGGCTTTAGCTGAGTAGAAGACTGGGCTGGAGAGGCTAATACCCACATCTGAATGCTGGCTCTGCTATTTATGAGCTGTGTAACCTCAGGCAAACCACTCACTTCTCTGTGCCTCTGTTTTCTCATAGGTAATATGGGGATAGGATTGCTAAAAGCATCCATGAGTTAATACACAGAGAGTGCTTGGAATAGTGCTTGGCATATCGTAAGCACTCAACAAATGTTCTTATGAGGATTAAAGGGATTCAAATATGCAAAGCACTCAGAACGGTACCTGCCGCAGCCAGTATTATTCCCAGCTCATGACATTCAAATGCAAAGGTCTAAAAGCGGTTTAAAGAAAGAGAGTACAGACCAAACAACATCTTTCTATGGGCAAAACTCAGCCTGAGGACTGCCAGCTTGCAATGCCTGCGCTGACACCAGAGAACATCTTCAAGCCTCCGGATTAGAACTGGCTTCTAAGTGAGCTTCCAGCTTTATTGGAACCTGGGTTCCTGATCCCACCCTCGCACTCAGCCTGCATCTCCACCTAATACACCTCCTGCCTCTAATTAAAACTTCGCTTCTTGGGGCGCCTGGGTGGCTCAGTCGTTAAGCGTCTGCCTTCGGCTCAGGTCGTGATCCCAGCGTCCTGGGATCGAGCCCCGCATCGGGCTCCCTGCTTGGCGGGAAGCCTGCTTCTCCCTCTCCTGCTCCCCCTGCTTGTGTTCCCTCTCTCGCTGTGTCTCTCTCTGTCAAATAAATAAATAAAATCTTAAAAAAAAAAACAAACAAACTTCGCTTCTTGCTCCTTTAAAGTGGGGTCCTTCCACCTTTCTTTCCCTTCACTTTGGCCTGTCACCCCAGACCCTGTTCTGATTTTCACCTCCAGATTCCTGGGTTCAGCAGATGTGGCTCTGTCCACATTACCCATTAACTCCCTTGAACCTCTCAGGCCTGGTCTTAACCAACAGACATCCATTTCCATAGACCCAGCTGATCCAGATGCTGGGATCGTTCTTCCAGATGCCTGGTGTTTATCTGTGTGTTTCAAATATAAGCATAGATACATCATAATAGGCCCAGGAAGAAATGGAGGCCCAAAATGAGAATTCTAGAGAAACCAAGATTCTGGAAATCCACTGCTTCTGCTCATTAGCTTAACAAAATGTTTCATTTCTTTACTGGTGCTGTATCTTGAAGGAATTATCGTTACAGCTTTTATAAGTTTAATCAATTAAAGGACACGTTGTCCTATTTGATCAAATACAGTTTTTAAAAAGTATATTTATGTTATTCATTTATTCTTTCATTCATAACACATATATTGTGATAAGGATCAAGAATATAAAGGTGAAGAAGTGTGATTCCCACCTCCCAGTGAAGAAGAATCTAGTGTTATGTAGATGCTGTCTCAGTCTGAATTCAAGGGAACATCTGGGGATTAATAAGTAAGTAGCTAATATTTACTGAGTACTACCAGTTGCAAATGAGGGAAACACAACTCAAACTGGTAGCACTAGATTGAGGGGTTAAAATTGTATCACCGAGTTCATCAGGATCCTGTCTCTTCATGTTCCTCAGCTCTGTTTGCTTTCCCTTGGCTTTATTCTCGGGCACCCGTTTCCCCAGCAATGGTGAGCCAGGCCCCAGCAGCGACTGGCCTACGTGGTCCTTGAAGCTTGTGATCCCAGCGTCTCCCAGTCTCCATATTTCTTGTCTAATGGAATACTGATTGGTCTTGTTCTGTGCTTACCTTTTAGACCAATCCCTGTATTGATCTGTATTGCAATAACTTGCTAGATCTGGGTCACATGCCCGTTCCCATGACCCCACATGTATGCATACAAATTTACAAATGTCTGCCTCAAATACTTTCCATCAATGACTAGAAAGGTACATTTAAAAATTTGAGATAGAGTGTTTTTCCCAAGTCTGGTTGTTGATTTAAAAGTAGTTTAGACGACCACAAAGTAAACGTGATCATTAGGCTTTGTTTTCGGTGTTAGCCCGGCGCCATGAAAGTGAAGGTCCACCATAAGCCCTAGTATCCCAGCCTCTGAGGTGAGGTTAACCCCCAGATGGGCTTTCTTGTACTCCTGGACTAATTCACTTGCTGGGATCCGGCTGCCCTCTGTGTGCTTGCTGGGGAGCACAATCCCACAGGAGAGTAGTAGGTAATTTGGTGAAATCTCATTGTGATACAAAGTGTGTGGTGCTTATTTTGTTACAAAGCAAATGTGACTATGATTTGTTTTACACTTTATGTAGCTTTTTTTCATGTATTATATTTCACACTGAATCATGTTTGGGACAGTTAAAAAAATGAAAATGGCTTTAGAATTTTTATTCTGACCATAAAAATGATAAATGTTCACTGTAAACAATTCAAGAAGTTTAGAAAAGTATAAAGAAGAAAGAAAAATTGCTCCAAATTCTGTCACCCAGAGATAAATACTGTTAACATTTTGATGAATATCCTTCTAGATATTTGTCTATGCATATATATTATTATCTGCCTAAAACAGGCAAAAATGAAGGCTACGTTTTCTCAAGTGCCTTTAGGAGTCCTTGGAAATGCTGATAGGACCTACAGAGTGTGTTCTATATTGCCTGATTGAAACAACGAAAAAGAGTATTTGTTTACATTTTTATTAATCTGTAAATTTTTCGCTTGACTTATTTATTAATCTGGTTTTCAAATTCCTTAATCTGCTTTTTTTTAAAAGATTTTAATTTATTTATTTATTGGAGAGCGAGCGAGAGAGAAACAGCATGAGAGAGGAGAGGGTCAGAGGGAGAAGCAGGCTCCCCGCTGAGCCGGGAGCCCGATGTGGGACTCAATCCCAGGACCCTGGGATCATGACCCGAGCCGAAGGCAGTCGCTTAACCAACTGAGCCACCCAGGCGCCCTATCTGCTTTTTTTCTTTCTATAATAAGTCTTTCTTATTCTCCTTAGGCTTTTGTTCTTTTTCTGACTTCTTGGTTAAATTCTCAGGCATGAATTATGGCAACCTAAATTGAGTCCTATTTTTGGATTCTCCTTTTACCACCAGAAGAAACTCAAGAGTTCATACTAAATAAACATCTTTCTGTTTTGTTAACTCTTAACTTAGAGTAAAGAGACAATGGGAGAGGCTGGTGACCTTTTCACATTGCTGGCTATAACAGATGGTACTGCCATTTACTTCTGTTTTGGAAGCTAGAGGCAAATAACCATAGCATCTGGGATGAGATCAGTTATATTTAAGGATGGAAGAAAAGAATTTGGGTTTTTCTGCTAGATGAAGATGCAACAGTCCACTCCAAATGTCACCACCCAAGGAAATGTTACCCGCTGCATAAACAGCTGTGCAGGCTCACCCAGCAGGCTTAGTATTTAGGATGGATCAAGGCTCAGGGGCCTGATGTTTTTAAGAGAGTTTTATGATTTCTCTCTGACCTATTAAAACAGGAAGTTTCTGGAAATCATATTTCGCCTGTTGATTTACTTAGTGTGATCACTCAGTTCAGCATTGCGTTCCACAGTCTTCAGCATAAAACTTACCCTTCTGGGGTGGGGGTGGGGGGCCCAGGAGCTCAGAATAGAGTCAGATAGAGTCTGTGCTCAGTCACTTCTGAGCTGTGGCCCTGGTCAAGTCTCCTGCCTTTTTGAGCATTAGTATCATCTCCCAGAATTAAAGTATAATGTAAGAATTAAGTTGGTTAATGCATGAAATACAGGAGTGATTTTCAAAATATTTAAAAGGGGCACTGATCAATCTGAAGGGGCCCAGGTCGTAATGTTGAAGAGGGGTCCCTGAGGCCTCCTTTGGTGCTTTTAGGTCCTGGGAATAGGGGACCCAGGGGATCCTGGGGGAAGCTCAGCTAATCAGGGGAGTGGGGGCTCCCTGAGGGTGCTCTGTGTAATAGCTGTTTGGGAATGTACATGATAACATTTTTTCAATATTTTAAGAGCTAGCGTTTCAGCCTGGAGGGAAGCACTTAGCACAGTGTCTGGCACACAGGAAGATTCAGTAAGTGTAGTTACTGTTCCTGTTAGAATTTAAACATTATAAACATCATGATGATGATAATATTCCCGCCCACAAGCTTTAGCGCTCGCTGTTGCCCCTGCATGAAGAACGGTCGGGAGGAATGTCATGAGGAATGTGGCCCAGAACAGCTCTTTTCTGTTGGCTGCATTTCCAACCCAGCCTTCTGGTTCCATCACTATCCTCCTTCCCCCCATCTTAGCTCTTCCCCGGAGGATCACTTGCCGCGTTGACAGGTATCCTATCAGTCAGTCTTTGGTGTGCTCAGCACTGTGTGAGCGCATCGGGTCTGGTCCTTGTCCTCTCAGATGGCTTTAGAGCCCTCAAAGCCTCCCCATGAACTCTGGATGCCCCATCCAAATTTCCGACCCTATCTCCTGGCACTCTTTATGCCACAGATCACCTTCACACCAGACAGTGCTAAAACTTATCGGACTTACACTCTCCTCTGAGTTAGTGAGCCCCTGATGATCTTACCGTGGAAGGGTGTTTTAGTTAGCTTGTGTTCCTGTCACAGAATACCTTAGACAGGGTGGTTTCAACAATACATCTTTACTTTTTACAGTTCTGGAGGCTGGAAAATCTAAGATCAAGGTACTATCAGATTTGGTTCTTGGCGAGGGCCCTCTTCCTGGCGTGCAGGTGACCGCCTTCTCTCTGCATCCCCATGTTGGGAAGAGAGCAAGCGAGCTCACCTTTTCTTCTTCCTTTAAGGACACAAATCTCATCACGGGGGTGCCACCCTCATGACCTTATGTAAATCTAATCACCTCCCACGGTTCCAACTCCAAATACTGTCACACTGGGGGTTAGGGCCTCAACATATGAATTTTGGGAGGAGGATACAAACATTCAGTCCATAACAAAGGTATAGTTAATAATCAGGAATGAGCTCCTGTAATCTAAGTGGTTTCAGAGTCGGACTTGTACAACATTTATAGGATGCACTCTCAGAAGACCTAGACTGCTCTTAAAGTTTAATAAACTCAGCAATGTGGAAACCAAATGAGGACCGTTGAAAAGATTTTCCAGCCAGTTTTTTGGGTGCTATTTCAATTCTCTTTCCTTAAAATCCTCACAGAGAAGGTCATTTGGGCCTTGAAAGTCAAGAGCTTGATAGTCATTGACCAAAAATAAAACCCAGACACTCTGATGCATTATGCATGCTGAGTAAGGTAATACTGAGTTGTACTCTACAAACACGGATTGCCCTCATATTGTATTCTGATAGCCATGCTAGGCCCAGTAGGGAGCGGAGACAATGAACATGACTTTACTGGTTTCAAGGAGTCCTTTTCATAGAAGCTTTCAGTTTAGAATCAAAGAAGGCTATGATTAAACATTTACTTATCTTTTGAGAACTCTGAAAGACAGATCTTTGGACATACCATGATTCCAGCAACATACACAAAGCAGATGAGTTTGCATTAGCGAGGTTGGCATGGTCTGGGATCTGCACCCTTGCACACTCCAGTTTGAGTCAGGCTCTATTGCTTACTAATTTCATGAAACTAGGCATGTCTCTCTGAGGTGTCTCACTTGTAAAATGGACCTAATACTAGTAGAATCCTTTTGAAAATTAAATGAGATCATCTATGTTAAGTGCTTATAATACAGCCTTAAGAAAGCACTCAGTACGTTCAATGTCATTATTATAGTCAAGAAGGAACAAATGCCACGAGTCTACTGGTAGTTCTTGGGCTTGGAAACTCCTTGATGTACTATTATTCAACTATTCTTCGAGCTCCTCCATTAGTGCCTATCAGGGTTGCTAGATTTAGCAAAATACAGGGCTCTCTATAAAACTATAGGACACCCAGGGTCCTGCATTTTGAATTTCAGAAAAGTAATGAATATTTTTCATATAAGTATGTCCCCAATATTGCAGGGGACATAATTTATATTGAACATTATTTGTGGTTTATCTGAAATTCAAATGCAGCTGTTCATCTTGTCTTTTATCTGACAATGCAGTAGCCTAGTGGCTATATGACCTTAGGTATGCTGTGTCTCTGTTTCCTCGTCTGTTAAATGTGGGATTAAATGGGTTATTACATGTGAAGCACAGAACAGTGACTGGCTCATAGTAAGTGCTCTATAAATTATAATAACTGTAACCCTTCAGATAGAGGTTCTATCTGGTTAATGCCAGGTTGTTGGTGGTAAGACCATAATATTGAGGATTCAAGAGACATTTGAAAAATTACATGTTTACTGCCATTGCATTTAGCATTCCATTTGGTATTGTCTTTAAAATGTAACCTCAAAATGAAATCAAAGGAGACCGCATCTCCATAATAGCTAACTTTAGCTTTGATGATTTTCACTCTCCCGTAAACTCTTCTGATGGGATTGACAACCATCAAGGAAAATTCAATTCTCACTTTCCATTTTTCCAATTTTGCCCTCCAGAGCAGTGCTGAGCTAGAGTTGAAACTGAAACGAAATTGCCCAGTTTCCACTTTTTGCTCAAGTTGCAAAAGGCTTATCTGAAGAGTTTTTGGAACTTTTAAACTCATTCAGAACTGTTTCTCCAGTACAGAACTTTGGCACTGAGAATATTTTAGTTGAGAAGCTCTGAATCTGGGATGTGGTTGTGGTTCTGATGGGGGAGATGTTTATTTATTAATTTAATTCAGATATTGCATTTCAAATTTGTTAGAGGCCATCATTTCTTTTTTTCTTACCAGAGTCTTTATTAGCTAAAGTCGATGACTGTGCAAGTCTTGGTCTGAGAAAGTAGCTCAACTGAAATAATTTCTCTTTCACTTGAAGTATCCTGCCAATTCCCCTTTCCCCCCAAACTCCACTGGTCAAAGTTCTACTCACCTTTCTAGATTCTAATAAGTCCCACTTCCTTGAGGCCATCTCTGAGTCCTGTCAGAATTAATCTTTATGAGAACATTTGTCACTGTCCATCTTCAAATGCTGATGTAACCTCCCTGGGAAAAAGGGGTGGGGACCATCTGTAATTCATCTTTGAATTCCCCATGATGCCTTGCAGGTAGTAGACTCCTCAATATATGTTTGTGGTATTGAGCTGAAAACATTGGAACACTTGATAGGACTTCATTGTCACTACAGATGGCTCATATTTTGACAAATATTCACCTTTGTAAACCCATCTGAAAGAGTTACTTTCAGTAGAATAGGTGAAATTCAAATATGGGGGGAAAAAAGAGATTTTTAAAAAAAAGTCCAAAGCATTATAGTACTTCTATCCTTAGGCTCCACAGAGGAAATAGATTGGAGCATTAATCAGTCACAGTGGACATAGGAAATATACGGTTTGATGGAAATTCTCTGAATTAGCAGAAAAAGGATCCCGTTCGTTTTCCACAAGAGGAGAAGCATGTTATCTACAGTATGGACAAGGGCTGGCTGGTTTTAAGGATCCAAACCAATGTTGAAGGATTGGCCCTCTCATGTGAGTGGGTTTCTTTCCATTTGCACCGGCCACTGCTCTGTGCACCTCCCCCTACTGCCCTCCCCCCCCCTTTTCCCTCCTCTGTGCCCAGAAGGCTGACCCTTTTAGATGACATCTCCCTTTTTCACCTGCTGGCTGCTTTCCAGGTGGGTTTGGCCAACAGAAGGCAGAAGCAGGACAGAGAAAAGAGGTGGGGGTATTCTTTTCCTGTTTCTTCTCTATTTTTACATTGTATCCTGGCAGCAGCTGGTTTCCCCCACAGCTACAACTCCTACAGGGTCCTTTCTCCTTAGCCAGTTTAGCTCTCCCAGGTTGGGTGGGAGGTAACAATTTCTCACTATTGCTGGTCTCTGACTGCTTCACCACCCTTGTTTCCTAAACCCTGCCTTCACCTCTATCACAAGTTCTTCCATTCATCTTCCTTCTTTCAAGATTTTTATTCATTTGTTTGAGATAGAGCGAGAGCGAGAGAGAGCACAAGGTGGGGGGTGGGGCAGAGGGAGAGGGAGAAGCAGGCTCTCCACTGAGCAGGGAGCCCAACATGGGGCTCGATCCCAGGACCCTGGCAGATGCTTAACCAGCTGAGCCACCCAGGCGCCCCTCATTCATCTTTCTCTATTTGAAAAACCTGGAGCAAATTTTTGCTGTTGTTGGCTGAGACATTGGCAGCCACACCATCTAAAGCAACGTCTTACAAGACGGTTAAAGCCTTTTCAACAAAGGATTAACAATCTCACTAGGTAAGTCTTTCTAAAGAACCTACTACGTCCCAAGCCCTTCCGTAGGGGTTGGCGACAGAGACAGTACCAAGGAGAGGAGGACCTTGTCTCTGCTCTTACGCTAATCACAGTCTAGTGCTGTGGTCTCTAAAGAGATCTTTCAGTTCTGGGAAGAAAACAAATAAGTTTGATCTATGTCTTGATATTAATCTGTAGAACAGAGAACAATTCTGATGGGTGAGTGGGAGTTCCCCCACACAGAGATGCTGAGCAGGGCATTCTCACTTTCGTTTGCCTTTGGCATACTGTGCCTAATTACAATTTTTTTGTGCTGCTCCATATCTTTAACAAGGTTAATATTTTAAAAACAACGCCTTTAAATGTAATGAAATAAAAATTAAGATTCAAAACTAATCTTGAATGCATTAGGCATTTTTCTTTCATAAAATAGACAAATGCTCAAAATTTGTTTTTTTCTCTTTTTTTTGTGAAGGCCAGTGGCTATCAGGTATACTCTCTTCAGGAGATTCAAAAAAAATTAAATATGCTTAATCTGTCCCTTCAAGTTAACAGTTGTTTTAAAATAATGAGAACATGACTGCTTTGCAAAAGAAACATGCTACAGAGAGAGCATTTTGAAAAGATACTTGAATTTGTATCCATTATTAAGTTTGTGGCCAAAATTAATGGGGTGATTTTTACCTATTAGAAATTTTCACATTTGCACGCTTCAAATTGGAAACAAAATTTTTCTAACCTGTGTACTGTTTTAGATGAAGAACTTCAGAAAGTGTTGAGCTCATTTGTTAAAAATACATATTGTACCATGTCCTGATTAGTATGGAGATGACGGAGGGACTTCAAGAGAATGAAAATTTAGTAGGAAAATTTTAAAAAAAGGTATTTTTCAAGTTTGATGTATGAAATTGAAAACTGAGTGTATCCATTCAGTAAGTCCCACTAATGACACACTTCTTCCATTTGACTTGATGCTTTTTGTGAGGTATTTTTTCCAGCTATGGCAGATATTAAAGCTAAATATTGAAATTAATTGAATCTAGAACCAGAGTGTCTCCCTGCTCCATCACTAAAAATTTTACCAAGTTCCAATAATGAAGCATACATAATTTCATTGCGCTCACCAAATAATAAATAATATTAAACATTTCATTGTTTAATTTGATTACATCATTATCTTAATACCTACTAATTTAAAAAGAAGTTCCTAATAGTAAGAGAATCTTGCTAACGTTAAATGAAATCAAACTTAGTTATTTGGCATCTTTTATTTTAAATATTTTTTGCTTTTCTTTTTTTTTAAAGATTTTATTTATTTATTTGACAAAGACACAGCAAGATCAGGAACTTAAGCAGGGGGAGTGGGAGAGGGAGAAGCAGGCTTCCTGCTGAGCAGGGAGCCCGATGTGGGGCTAGATCCCAGGACCCCTGGGATCATGACCTGAGCCGAAGGCAGACGCTTAACGACTGAGCCACCCAGGCTCCCCAAAATATTTCTTTTTTCTATATATGTTTTGCTGTATGTGTTTTCTGCATATTATTCCATGTAATTAAAGCTGGAAAAAACTTTAGAGTTCATTTAGCCCAGCTCTGTCATTTCAATAATGAAGAAGCTGAGGCAGAAGTGGTTAGAAAATATGTCTAGAACTAGAACTCAGGTCTCCTAGTTCCCAGGACAGAGTCCTTTTCTCTATATTACACTTCTTCTGGGCTGTAGCATTACAGGAACAGTAAAATACAGACTCCACTTTCTGTGTCTTATAAGTGGCAGCCTATTGTTGGTGCAAAGCGAGGAGTCCATTGACAGGGAAAATAAGCATTTTCCAAAGCTCCAGAAAGTGAGGCTTTGTGATGATGACAGCCTGCTAACTCTGTTGTCCTTGGAGGTACAACAAAGCCCAGGCTGAGATTACACACTGGGTCTGGAACTCAAGATTCGTGTCACAGAGTCTGCATACTCCCCACTCAATGCCGAGGATTCATTCCTCCCGTTCAAACAACAAAAAGTAAAACCACAGACAGGGAACGATGTGGAAAAAGTCTTGACTGATAAGTGAGAAGCCCATGATGGTCATGCGCAAGTATTCACTTCTTGAAGAGAGACCTCACTGTATTGTGTATTCTTTGGGGGGAGGGGCCCTGCTTGGGACGATGGGAACTTGGGCGTGAAAGGGTAGCTGTTGTATTTGTCTTCATTGAGAAGACAAACGTTTATTAACTGGGAAAAACAGCCACAACTCCTTCTAAGATGGTATTTCCAACGAAGAGAATGCCTGTGTGTGGGGAGGGAAAGCCAGCATTGGCTGCCTGCTATAGGAACCACTGGAGTTCTGATACCTCTTCTCAAACGAGGTCCCTGGGTTATTGGATCCTGGGTGTTTAAGATCCTTGGGGGCAGTGCCATGGGAGGGAGACAAATCCTATGCCTTTCTCTGCCACATGCTAGTTGAGTGACTTGGGGCACGTGATTGAAGGGGACTGAGCCAGCATTCTCACCTGTTACAATGGGATAGCTAAGGCTTTCCTTGTAGGGGTCTTGTGAGGACTAAATAGAATGAGGTATGGAAAAGTGCGTAATGCTAGATACATAGTAAGTGATCCATAACTCTAGTATGCAATATTACACATATAGGGACAGTATATAGATAAATATACTGAATACCAGGGTACTCACCTCTTAGCATCCTTAATAAAACGTGGAACCCTGACTGCATTTCTCTCTCTGCCCACCCAGAGGTAACCTCAATCCTATGGGTATCTTTATATTTTTACTGAAAGTGATGGAGAGAATATTGTTTGGATGCTTTTAAACCTGATAACACAGTCTCTGTGTTTTATTCTCTAGCTTTATTTTTTGCCTCAAAATTATGTCTGTGAGGTTCATACTTGTTGATTTGCATAGCTCTGGTTTGTTTCATTTTCATAACTTATTCTCTTGATGATGGATATTTAAGTTGTGAAGTTTTTTTCTACTACAATGAGTGCTACAATCACAGTAGTTTCTGTGTTTTTCCATTTCTCTCATTTGTAAAATAAAATAAAACCATCTTCTCTGCCTATATCACATATCCCTTACAAGGACTTTTTTTTTTTTTTTTTTTTAAAGATTTTATCTAGGGACGCCTGGGTGGCTCAGTCGGTTAAGCCTCTGCCTCTGGCTCAGGTCATGATCCCAGGGACCCGGGATGGAGCCCTGCGTTGGGCTCCTTGCTCAGCGGGGAGCCTGCTTCTCCCTCTGCCTGCCCCTCCTGCTGTTTGTGCTCTCTCTCTCTGACAAATAAATAAAATCTTTAAAAAAAAAAGATTTTATTGATGAGAAAGAGAGATAGCAGGGGAGAGAACAAGCAGTGGGGAGAGGCAGAGGCAGAGGGAGAAGGAGAGGGAGAAGCAGGCTCCCCGCTGAGCAGGGAGCCCATTGTGGGGCTCCATCCCAGGACCTTGAGATCATGACCTGAGCCAAAGGCAGATGCTTAACCAACTGAGCCACCCAGGCGCCCCCTACAATGACATTTTTAAAGAGCATTTTGCAGTTTACCCAGTGCCTTTAAGTGCATTACAGTTTCCCACAGATGGAGATCAGACTCAAACTGCGGTTTCCTGGGTCCCAAACCCAGGCTCATTATAGCACGTTATGCTGTGAAAGCTCCTTCTAAACTCTCAAGACTTTCACCGATCTGAAATAGCACCATCACTGATAAAAAGCACTTTTTGCAGTAGCTCAAAGCCCAATTGTTGTTTCTGCTTATCTTTCAAATAGGGTTTCAGATTCCACAGCTGAAGTTTCCCAAACCAAAGTTTTGCAAAACAAATTCAATTTTCAGTTTTCCATCCTGACGTAAAAAAGAGTTCCTTGCAAAAACCTTGTACTTGCTGCCCGGTCATTGTGGCTTTTTAGCGAATATCTGTATAGTCAGGATTTCCATGGATTTTTTTAAAGTTGAGGTTTTCCAACTGTAAAGTTAGTATAAGATTTTTACATAAGGATTTGGAATTTGTAAATGCTCAAAGAAGAAAAACTCGCTCAGAAACAAGCACCGTTATCATCTTGGCACATTTCCTTTCCATTTTTTCCCACGTGTTTATATAGCTCGGCTGTGCTGTCATTCTAGTTTTGTTCCCTGCATTTTCCACTTAACATTTTAATATAAGCTTTCCCTCTATGGACTTAGAGTGGCCAAAATTTACCCAGAAAGGAAGTCTGTGTCTCCAAGGAAGCTCATTCTCAGAAAGGAAAAAACTCTGTTCTTCACAGGGTTATGGGAAAAATGCCCGTTTGGTGGTTTAGGCTGTCCCTGAGTAACTGTTTATTAAATGTGCAAAAAAACTTCTATTTTCTGTGCTAGTTTGGTTACTATAAAGATAATGACCGGGGTAAATAACGTAAAATGTGTGGGATTCTATATGCATTTATATGTCGGGTCTATATGATTAGATGTTTGCATTTATATACACACTTTCACACACAGAGACACACCCCTTTAGGGAAGGAGTTGCCGGAGGACAGACGAAAAGTACCACACTACTATTATTTTACTATTTTGAAGAATCAGCCTGGCTTTATTTTGGTTTTGTGTTATGATCTTAATCTCAGCCTTCTTCCAGGAAGGGGGTGAAGTAATTATTAATGACAGCTTGTAGTCCAAGTTAATTTGTTGTTGGGGGAACTAATTATCCATTCCAGGTGTTCTCCATCAGTGTAACAAGACAACCTCTAACAATTGACTGTTTCATTTATGATGAAGCTAATGAAAACCATTTAAACAGATTTGAGTTTACAAGTAATTACAAGTAATTAAGGTACACTAGATTTGTAGTATGCAGAGAACCAGAATCTAGTTTACTCCGATTCAATGAATATGTTTGTAATATAAGCAGGAATCAAATCAAGAAATCTGCCAAGGAAAATGTTTTTAAAAAATAATCCATCATCAACTTTTAAAAAAGTTACATCATAGAATGTTGCCTAATATTTTAATCCATAAAGTATGTCAGGGGATAAATTTCCCCAGGCAAGGTACAACATCCAGAGGAGCCAATTAGCTGTGAAGTTACTGAATAGACTATTTTTTGGGAAGTGTTGAAATGCTTTTTTTATTTTTATTTATTTGACAGAGAGAGACAACACAGCAGGGGGAGTGGGAGAGGGAGAAGCAGACTTCCCGCTGAGCAGAGAGCCCGATGCGGGGCTCGATCCCAGGACCCTGGGATCATGACCTGAGCCGAAGGCAGACGCTTAACGACTGAGCCACCCAGGCACCCCGTGTTGAAATGCTTTTGAGAGTCAGAGTGAATACTAGTAAAAGATACTCTCCAATTTACCTGGATTCACCATGACCTCCTTTTCTGACTCCAGAGTATGTGACAGCTGCACCCCATTCGCCACAGAGGATGTGGAAAACATCTCTTGATTCCAGGCTGGAATTCTGTGCAGCCTAGTCCAGCAAGGACTCATTCTCCTGGCCTCGGCCAGCCTGTCTCTGGGTTGTTTTACAAAGGTGAGCTGGGAGGCAAAGCAATCATTACTTTCTGACTCAGAGCTCGGCCTGGCTGTGATTGGGGTGGTTTGATGAATGAGAAGTAACATTAGGAGTTAGTGCATTGAGGTGTCCTTAGAAAAACCCTGGTTGCAGGAGGCCATGAGAGCCCAGATTAAGCCAGTGGCTGTGAAATGGAAAAAAGGGGAAGGAGATCGGAGAGAGAAATGTTTGTAAAATAGGAAGGATTTGGCAATATTTGGCTGCGGGTTGTATGGAACACGTCTTGTATAGGGCTCCAAGTCCTGTTGCTCTCAACTGATTCCAGCCAGAGCCTTGGCTATGAGCTCCTCTGGGATTTTGAGCAGCTTCATGCATTTTTTTTTTTTTTTAAGATTTTATCCATTTATTTGACAGAGAGAGACACAGCTAGAGAGGGAACACCAGCAGGGGGAGTGGGAGAGGGAGAAGCAGGCTCCCCGCGGAGCAGGGAGTCCAATGCAGGGCTCCATCCCAGGACCCCGGGATCAAGACCTGAGCCGAAGGCAGACGTTTAACGACTGAGCCACCCAGGCGCCCCAGCTTCATGCATTTTCAACCCGACAACAATCACATAGAACTATGTGCTTCTAGCTTCCTGCTGTGGGGCTTCTGTGCCCTTCAGAACCTGCTTGGCACTCAGTGTTCCTAACAGGGGGATATTGGGGATTCAATATCCTGTGGAGCCTCCCCTGACGAATGGAACTGGGAGCCAACAGACACATGCTTCTTTTCTGTTTTTCTAGTGGGGAGACTGGAGGTCCGTTTGATAAAGTGATCGAGCACCCCGTAGCCTGTAGCGTTGGCCAACTTGATATTAATCATATCCTTCTAGTGGTCTCCGCCCTCTCCTGCTCTACTCTCCTGCCTCTCACTTCTGACCCCTGGGATCCCACTACCAGACAAACTGCTTGAATGTCAGCCATCGTCTCTAGCTCTGCTTTCGGGATAAGCTAGGTAAGAGAGGTTGGGCTTGTGGACACAAGAGGATGGTGGGCTTATGAAGAGGAAAGGAAAACCGTGGATCTGAGTCAGGCTGATGCATTCAGGTTGGGTTGCACGGAGATGGAGGCAGCAAATGGGACTCTGGTCACAGAAAACCCAGTTGGCAGTTCAGTGATAGTGCTAGCCAGAGCGTTCCTGAGATTAGAACAGAGGTTTCTGAGCTCCTAACTCTAGCTTCTGATACCTGCAATGATGATTCTTCAGTTGCTTTTATTTCTCCGGGGGTAGCCGTCTGTAGTGGTTATCTATTGCTCCAGAACAAGTCCTGCAAAAACTTGGAAGCTTAAAACAACAAACACATGATCTCACACGGTTTCTGAGAGTCAGGAATTTAGGCATGTGTAGCTGGGTCAGAGTCACTCATTAGGTTGCAGTCAAGTTGTTGGCTGGGACTTCTGTATATAAAAAGTTGACTGGGAGGTCTGCTTCCAGCTAAACTCGCAGTGCTATTCTCAGAGACTTCATTTCCTCACTACATGGGCCTCTCCACGGGGCTCTTCACAACATGGCTTCCCACAGAGAAAAACATGTATTGGGAAAGAGAGAACACCCAAGACAGAAGCTGAAGTTTCTCATTCAGCTTGGAAATGATGTACCATTCCTTTTGTTAGATGCTGTTGGTCTCACAGACAACCTTGGTACAATCTGGTAGGGGGAATACACAAGGGTATGATTACTGGGAAGCGGGGATCATTGGGGATCATCTTGGAGCATGCAACCACACAGTATTCATTTCCTTCTTTTGAAGAGATATTTATTATATATGTAAAGTATGCACTTACTAAACATAAAAATCAAACATTGCCAAAAAATTTAAATGAAGAGTAAAACTCTTCCTAATGCCCTACTCCCAGGTCCAGTCCTCATAGATAATCACCATTAGCTGTTTGTTTTCTTTTTCCTAGTGTTTAACAACTGTGTTTAAAAACTACAAATAGTATACTTTAATCTCTAAACTTGTCAGAGATTTTGTTCACTTACACAACTCCAACTTCCATTACCCTTCTACCTCCCAAATGTGTTACGTAATTATTTTTAATTCCTCTACTGGTTGCCTTAGTAGTATAAAGCATGTACTTGAACATCTGTTTCTGATCAATCACATGTAAACATTATCTCTTGACTCCACTATATAAGGTGTGAAATTTAGTAACACTTCGCCTCACTTCTGACTTCTGTCAGCTATGCCGTTCCTTAGAGAAACCTTGGAGGTTAGCAATATTTACATTCTGTTGTGTAAGTATACTTGCTTTTATTGCATTTAGAAAACAGCTGTGCAGGTCTCTAGCAGGATGACATTGCTGAAGCCAGCCCTCTGTATATTTAAGGAAAAGTGGTACAACATTTAGTTCTGACCTTCCTGGCAGCCTAACTCTTCATAGAGAAGACCTATTATCTGTTTTACAATGGAAAAATGTTAGCCTAGACTCCCTTCCTTAGAAGGAGAAGGGATCTGTGTCTTTGAAGAGCTCATGATTTAACCACCATTTTACTAAGAATAGCAACAATTTATTAAGCATTGTCTATATGCCAGGGGCATACATTATCTCTTTCTCTCAAACAACTTTGAAAAGAAGTTACTATTACTCCATTTTTATAGACAAACAGGCTCAGCAAGTTAAGACAACTTCTCTGAAGTCACCTAGCCAGGAAATTCAAAATTAGGATTTGAACCTAGGACTGCTGGGCTCCAAGCCATTGCGTCCAAAGGGTTTCTCTCTGTGGCTTGATGAAAGATGAATAAATATGGCGACATTTCAAGAAAGCTCAATTTTTTTCTTAACTGTTTTCTCAATTGCAAGAGTGTTTTCAAAAGTAGCATTTGGCATAATTCTCATCTTCCCTCATGTACAATACTATTTTAAGAAGTCAAGGCTTGTTTATTGGGAGAAAGCTGGTATACAACTTTGAAGGACTCTCTTGCAAATGATGGATCTATAATCTTGTGGAGAGAAAGGGGCAAGTTTTTGTTTTTTTAAAATGAGACTGAAGTTTGAGTGTATCCCCAGGGAAAGGGGACCATATTTGACGAATTAGAGTAAATTAGTGCATGAGTGTTACTTAAAAGTGAGACTTAGACAATTGAGATCTGCAAGGATTAATCAATTACCATAATATGTGTAGGATATTGCCAAGCAATTCTTCCAAAAGATAGGATTTGGGAAAAATGAGTAACCTACTTGTCCGTTGAATTTTTATTTTGGGGGCGCCTGGGTGGCTTAGTTGATTAGGTGTCTACCTTCAGCTCAGGTCACCATCTCAGGGTCCTGAGATCGAGCCCCGGGCAGGCTCCCTGCTCTCAGAGGAGCCCGCTTCTCTCTCTCTTCCCTGCTCATGCCCTCTCTCACTATCTTTCTCTCTCTCAAATAAATAAATAAAATCTAAAAAAAAAAAAGGAAATTCTTATTTTGATAGATATCCCAGCATTGTGTGCTAGCAAAGCAAACAAACAAAATCAGGCACACACAAAACCAAACAAAAAATAGGTGGGAGGTGCAAATAAAAGGCTAAATAAATTATGATACACACATGAAATGGAATCTGTTGTGTCCCTGTAGAGAGCAAAATGGAGTCTCTCATGTCAAGCAGGAGCCTGTGTCCAGCAATGACGCAAGCAGTTAAGGTACTGCAGCTAGGAGATACCGCGGGGACCCGCATCAGCCGACACCCCAAAACTAATAACGAGCAGAACCAGAGCAGGTCTGCAGGGGCCGAGACCGATTCAATCCCCTGTAAAAAGGGGAGGATTGGGGCGCCTGGGTGGTTCAGTTGGTTAAAAAGGGGAGGATTTTGGCAGCATACTGTCAGACTCTTTAGACCTGACCCTTCCACATCTGACCACTTAAAAAAGGCAACTGCTGCCGAAGGCTCTGCCCGATGGATCTCCGACCAGATCTGAGACCCTTCCCTGCTTGAACATCAGAAGCAGTAGGTGCCAGGAGCTGACCCGGAGCCCACCAAGGCCTCCTCGCAGCTCGCACCCACAGACTGACTTCGCCTTCGGTTCGTTCACTTCCCGCACCCTTCTGTTGTCTCGTTTGTTGTGTGGCTTGTCTTCTGCCCTGCTTTGCGGGCTGTGGGAGAAGCCAAGTTTAATCACACGGTGAAATGTCATCGAGTTCGGAGTCCTGAACCTGCTTCATAATTGCGCTTTAACTTTGCTTTATGACTGAACACAGCGGACACTGTGGAAAGCCACAGGTGGCACATGCGCCTTCGCGGCGTGCTCACGGCGGCCTGCGCCCACCTGCTAACCGGCAGCTGGCGGGTCTCTCAACGCACGCGGGCCCCAATTACGTCAACGTATGCCCGCCCATGGATGCCTTTACTCTGCGTTTCGTTCCGGGCTGTAATTAGTAAGCCCAGTCCTCTAGATTTCTCCTGTAAACTCCCATTTCTGAAGCTCTCTATTGCTAATTTGGCTTGAACTCCCCCTCCTGGCAAGATCCAACTATTCTCCCCAGTTATTGCGGATTTCACCATTGCCAAAACCACATGATGTTTGCTAAATAACTGAAAAAACGTTTTCTTTAATTTGTTAGGCTGTTCGGATGGCCAGAAGGTGAAAAGGAGGAATATTATTATACCTATGACCTACAGGAAATTCTCCATAGATGATGACTTCCAGTCTACGGGTTCATTCCATACCTGCTCCGAACAACAATGCCCTCGACGCGGACCAAATGAGAATGCATACCCAGCAGAGCTGTAATTTTTTAGTTCTATTTAACCGATTCTGTCTCCTTGAATGTAAATAACCTCTCTTCGTACTTTGAGATTTTGCTATTTAAAATGCACTCGGTACAAATTTTAAAGTAGATTAAAAAACAAATCTTTCCAAATTTATTTCAAAGATAAATGCCACCTACCAGTCTTGTCATCAGATATTACTCAATAGATCCATGTGTGCCTGAGGCATTATCTGTAATGTGTGGGGGGTTGGTAGGTTTTTTTTTTTCCTCTATTTTACATTCTCTTCTCCCTCTTCTGTTTGAGTTAATGGTGGTGGGTGGATTTGCAGACAGCAGCTCTCTCCTCCCCCAGGACTGGATGCAGAGAAGGTGAATTTTTTCTCTACAGAACCCCACTTTTTAAAAAAGTGCATGGCCCCTTCTTTTCAGGCAGTGGAAACAGGGAAAAAAATAAAATAACAGAACATAGCCAGCATCCTTTATAATTATTTATCAGTGGATATGTGTGAGATAAGAAATATAGGTATTGGTTTATGCCCTAAGTTCCTGACACAAAGCTCCTAAAACCCTTGTAAATTAGGGTGCTATGAAAATCTTCTCTGGGGCGCCTGGGTGGCTCAGTCGTTAAGCATCTGCCTTCAGCTGGGGTCATGATCCCAGGGTCCTGGGATCTAGCCCCGCATCTGGCTCCCTGCTCCACGGGAAGCCTGCTTCTCCCTCTCCCACTCCCCCTGCTTGTGTTCCCTCTCTCGCTGTCTCTCTCTCTGTCAAATAAAAAAAAAAGAAAAAGAAAAAGAAAATTTTTTCTTCTAACACTTATTTGTGGACCCCAGTTACTGACACAGAGCTCCTAAATCCTTTGGAATTTCCTAGGTGATAGCAGTGTCTTTTGTTCTAATGAGGTGATTCTTGGTGGGCCTCTGTGGGGATGGTCACCAGAAAGACCAAGACATGATTAGAAGCTTGGAATTTTCGGCCCCACCTTCCATTCATAAGAGGGGAGAGGGGCTGGAAATAGAGTTACTAGATGCTCATGCTTACCTACCAAACCTCTATAAAAATCTGAATACTGTGGTGTTGAGTAATTTCCAGGTTGGTGAACACACCCATGAACAGGGAAGATGGTGCACCCCAGCTGCACAGGGACAGAGGTTCCTGCGCTTAGGACCCTTTCAGTCGTCACCCTATGTATCTCTTCATAAGATTGTTCACCTGCATCCTTTATTATATAATAAACTGGTAAACGTGTTACCCTGAGTTCTGTGAACTGTCCTAGCAAATGACTGAATCCACAGCAGGGGGTCATGGGAACCTCTTCTTTGAAATGAAGTCAGACAGAAGTTGGGGGTAACCTGGGGACCTACTACCTGGGATTGGCCTCTGAAGTAGAGGACAGTCTCGTGAGACTCTGCCCTGAAAGCCGTGGCGTTGGCGCTAACTCCGATTAGTGTCAGAATTGAATTGAATTATGGGACACCCTGCTGGTGTGGAATTGCTTGATGTGTGGAAAACCTACACGGCTGTTGTCGGAAGTGTTGAGGGTGGTAGTAGTAAAGGAGAGGAAAGGAGAAACACGGGAGTGTGGCTTTCTGACGCGAGAGGTGATTGTTCCATTCTACTTGATGTTTTCTGCACAGTTTGAATATTAAGAGAGATGTTTCCTTTGGAAGAAGAGCTTATAAGATGTGTTGAATGTCATTGTCCCCATCTTGTCCTTTCTCAAGCAATATGATATCTTACTTGAAATTCTGTTTTCTACGTAATAAAATGCATAAATAAATCAAGATCGTTGGAAACATACTTTCACCCCAGAATACAGATGACCAAAGGGCCTTATTTCACAAAAATGAATGCAGTTTAAAATCTTGGTTAGAAATCTTGCAGAATCTTTTATTCTTTCCAGTAAAATTGAGACTTTTGCTACAATGAAGACAAGAAGCAAATAATTAAACCCAAATGAGAACTTGCCCAAGAAAGTTTTTATTTTATATTTTTAGGCAGGCTCAAATATAAAAATAAAAATCAGCCAACATGCTAACTTTAGTGTTGTCCTTCTGCTTCGCAAGATAAAGTGTACTGATGGCAAATACTTAAAAAACAGTGGCCTGAAGAAAACTTTTTTCTTGTAGAAGGAATTTCCCCAGAGGCAGGGACGCAATCTTAGTCTGGGATCAAAAAACATTGTCATAAAACAGACTCCCCTCTGTTTTCACAGAGATTGATGATTATCAAAAGAATTTTAGAATTACTAAAAAAAACTTAGGGCCAACAGACTGAGGATGGAGAAAGGGCAGATGCTTAACTAAATTCCTTTACATGGGTCATTTGGAGGTTGGGAAGAATTGATTTGTTACATTTGTCTTTAAACTCTCTCTCTTCCTCCTTCTCACATTGCCTTAAATTTTCTGTCCTTGTGTCTTCCGTGGCTGTTAAGAATGAATGAGCTTAGTTGATAATTAGACTAAATGACTCTTCCTTGGGAGTCATTAATCAACAATGCCGGGTTTCTTAGAGGAAGGACTCAACTCAAAAGGACTTTTTTGAATTCTGAAAGACAGGCTCTCAAGGCTGTTGAAGGTGATTGAAGAAGAAAGCCCAGCTTTTCCGAATGCCTCAGTGCTCTCTGTTAAGTAGAAGGGATAGAACTGGTGGGACAAAGTAAAGCACGTCTCCTTTTTCTGCTCAGTGAATGTAAAGCACAGATTTTATTTTTCTGTTCAGCATCCATGTTTTGGGGGAATTACCCCTCCTCCATGTCATTCTATGTCATAGGGCTGTAGATCATAGGACTTCAGCCATGACCATGGGGGATGGGGGAGGGATAGGTGGTAGGCACCTGACCCAAGCTAAGCCAATCAACTCCTTCTCCTGGGAGTTGAACCTTTAGGGGAGATACCAGATAGAAGATGGTTTGGAGATGGGCCCCCTGGTGGCTGGAGCCCAAGCAGCTGTCCCTGAATTCATATTCCTCAGGTACCTGGGGCGACCCTGCTTCCTGTCCTGGTGGCTGTGCTGTTTGGTTCTTCCTTTACAATGCTGAGAAGTCAGAAAACCCAGAATATTTTCAATAAACCCCTCTTTTTAGCTTACTATGGTGATGGGGTTTTGGAATATAGGTGAGGTTCAGTGAGGTGGAGTCTGGAGCCACTAAGAAAGAATTCTTGAGATGTCTTTGGTGCAAAACGGTGGTTTTATTAAAGCACAGGGGCAGGACCTGTGGGCAGAAAGAAAGAGCTGCTGCCCTGGGGTTGTGAGTGGTGGCTGATTATATACTATGGGGTTGGGGGAGGTAAGGAAAAAGGAGGTTTCAAAAGAACTTTCATATGTTAAAGAGGACCTACAAGATACTGAGGCCTTGCCATTGTCAAGTTAAGGTTGTTTTTCCCCTCTAGCAAGGCATTAACATTAAGATAGTTGGGAGATTCCTGGAAGAATGTCACACATGTCCCACCCAGGAGTGGGGGGGTGGGGGGAAGTTGCAGAGTGTCTGCTTATGCTTTGTCTTCCCCCAGCCTTCTGCTCCCTCATCATTTAGAAAAACTAGGGTTTAGGGGCATCTGGGTGGATCAGTTGGTTAAGGATCTGACTTTAGATTTTGGCTCAGGTCATGATCTCAGGGTTGTGAGATTGAGCCCTCGGTTGGGCTTGATGCTGGGTGTGGATCCTGCTTAAGATTCTCTCTTTCCCTCTTCCTCTCCCCACCCTCCACCCCTGCTCTCTCTGGAAAAAAAAAAAAAAAAAAAAAAAAAAAAACTAGGGTTTAGATACTTAAGCATATATTTGGTAGAGTGCTGACAGATGAATTTTCACTTTATTGCCATATTTCCTAAATCAGTATTTCATCTTTAATCATCTGAATTTTTAATGATGATTTAGAGTATTTCACTTATTTGGGTCATTGAAATGGGTATTTAATAAAACGGCTATTATGATTTCTGATAGTCAAACACTAATGCCTGTTTTCATGAAGGAGATAGATAAATCCTTTCCAAGATCACCAGCCAAAACAAAACAAGTTCCAATTTTGTTAATCTGTGCATGTATATTACAACTCTGGACTTTCAGTGAGTTTATCATTTCTTAATAGAAATAATTAACCTGTATCAGTCAGAACAATGATTCTCAACCTGGGGCAATTTTGTCCCCCAGATGACACGTGGGGATGTTTTTGGATGTTTTTTGGTTGTCACAAATGGGTTGGGGGAGAGGCTACTGGCATATAACGGGTAGAGGGGATGCTTTAAACATTCTACAGTAAGAACGGCAACCCCCCACAATAAAGAGTTGTCCAGCCCCAAATATTAATAACGGTGCTGAGGTTGAGAAGCCCGAGGAATGCAAATGCTCCTTGAGAAGAAACAGTTTCACCCCAAACTTAGTTCAAGATTGAAAGCGCCCTTTAAGGCATTACCATATTCCCAGACCTCTAGGTTCAATGACATACTCCCCACAGGCTTTGTGGCATTCTGTTTGACAACTTAGGTCTAGACTTTGTTATTAACTGAAGTTTGACCTGTGTCTCAGTTTCTTTTCCCGGAAAACAAATAGTGAGATGATTGAGAGGTTTCTGGTGACATTATATGATTCATGAATAGCAGTTCTGAATCTTAAACACTTGTAAGAGAGATGACACTGGACTTAGGCTTTTGTGAACATTTAACCATGTAGAGAAGATCTGAATCCAAAGATGTTGCCTCCCCGTGCCTGGACATATCTGGTACAGCCATGTAGTGCTCAGGAGCCAGGCGATGAATGGCTTCATTGTGTCTCCTAGAGAGAGAGTCTCATTGATGCCTGTTGTTCCACTCATCCCTTACATGAAAGCTCTGACCTCAGCCCGCTCCTCAAACTACACCCATCTTTTGGCCATCTCCTCCTCTTTTCTTTCCTTCCTTCCTTCCTTCCTTCTTTCCTTCCATCCTTCCTTCCTTCCTTCCCTCCCTCCCTCCTTCCTTCCTTTTCTTTCTTTCTTTCTTTCTTCTTTCTTTCTCTCAGATTTTATTTATTTATTTGAGAGAGAGAGAGAGAGCAAGAGAGTGAGAGAGCACGAGTGGGATGAGGGGTAGAGGGAGAAGCAGGCTCCCCGCTGAGCTGGGAGCCTGATGCGGGACTTGATCCTAGGACCCTGAGATCATGACCTGAGCTGAAGGCAGATGCTTAACCACTGAGTATGCAGGTGCCCCTCCTCCTCTTTCGTTTCACTCACTTGGTGGTTCTCAGGTCTATGTTATCATAAATCTCCATCTCAAATCCTCATCTTTCTCATGAGCTCTGATTTCCAACAGTCTTTTAGGCATCTCCACATGGATGGTGATCATAATGATGATGATAATAATAGGAATAATAGTGAAGCTAGCTAACACTACTGATCTCTTGCTATCAGCAAAGCTCTTCATTTTTATCAGCTTATTTAACCTTCAGAGGTACTCAGAGGTTAAGCAACTTGTTCAAGATCAAACAATTAGTATATAGTACATCTGGGATGCAAAACTGTTAATGTTCAAAATTCCACGTGTCCCTGATGGATGGATTAGTTTCTTTCTTACACAGCTTATCTTGCTGGGTTCCCTGAAATGATAGATGCCATCCATTAGGCTAGAGCTCTTAAATCCTCCTCTCATCTCCTTATATTTACAACTGATCAGTTTCCAAGAATTTACTGTCAAATCCATCTTTTCTTTACCCACCACTCCTACTGTCATTGCTTCTACTGCAGATCTTCATCACTTCATCACTTCCCATCTGACGATCGCTCCTGAACAAAATGACCTGCTTTGAAACTTTTCCTTCCTGGTATTCATTCTGCTACCTTCTTTTTCCTTTTTTAAGATTTTATTTATTTATTAGAGAGAGACAGCGAGAGAGGGAACACAAGCAGGGGGAGTGGGAGAGGGAGAAGCAGGCTTCCCGCCGAGCAGGGAGCCTGATGCAGGGCTCAATCCCAGGACCCCGGGATCACCACCTGAGCCGAAAGCAGACACTTAACCGGCTGAGCCACCCAGGCGCCCCTGCTACCTTATTTTTTCTTGTATCAGAGTCTTTACTCTGACATTCAATGCCCTCCATGATGGAGGTCCAACTGTGGCATTCCACCTGTAATACCTACCCAAAGTGGTTTTCATTGTTTATCATATCATACACATCTTAAGTTTCTTGAGTTCATTCCTTTTTTTTTTGTTTTTTAAAGATTTTTTAAGTTTATTTGAGAGAGAGAGAGAGAGCACAAGCAGGGAGAGTGGCAGAGGGAGAGGGAGAAGAAAGCTTCTTGCTGAGCAGAGAGCCCGATGTGGGACTGGATCCTGGGACTCCAGGTTCATGACCTAAGCCGAAGGCAGACGCTTAACCAAATGAGCCACCCAGGCACCCCTGTCTTCTCATTCCTAATGGTAATACAAGACCATACTTATTGTGGTTGAGAAAAGCTAGCTTACCTCTTTTTTTTTTTTTTTAAAAATTTTTTTTCTTTCTTTATTCATGTTTCTTTACCCTGGAATGTCCATCTTCTGTCCCCACCATTTCTCTGACTACCGAAAGCTTTTAAAGCCCAGACCTTTGTCCGATAAACCTTCCTCAAGTCAGAAGTATTTATTCCTTCTGTGATCCCAAAGAATATTTTAATGTTTGTTACTCATATATATTGTAAGCTTCTCAGGCAGGGACACTGTGACTTACTCATTTTTGCATTTTCTGAGCTCTCATCCATTACAGGTTGATATGTATGTAACTCTTACATATAGAAAGAGCTCAGTAAATATTTGATGATAAATTGTATCTTTATAATTGGTTAATGTAGAATGTACATGGAGTACAATTTACACAGTGCTGAAGTTTTCATTTCAGTAACAATTCATGGGTATATGTACAGGGTTATTAATTATGGATGTTATTTCTAATAATAAAATATTGGGAAAAAAGAATTGTATCTCTTGAAGTTCCTTTTAGTTCTCTGATTCTAAAATTATCATTCATTATTTATTTCTTTAAATAAAGAAAGAATTGCTTTGGGCTAAATATTTCTCCCTGGGGTAGAAATATGTTAGGGCTATTCTACAAACTAAAAGTACATAAGGAGTTTAATCACGGTATAATTAAGATCTAGAGTTTTATGGAAATGCCAGTGAATTTTGCCACAAAAGAATAATGAGCTTCTTTCTTATGAAAACGATATGATCTGTGGGACATTACTTTTAAAGGAAGTGAGAACTGTGCATAAAAATGGTCAGCTTCATTAACAGTGCAATTAAAAAATTTTTTCTTTTGTCTTTATTTTCTGTTATGAAAGTATCCTAGACAAGATACTGATTAAGCATGAAGTCAGGACTCAAGATATCCCATGTATTTATTTGAGTTTGTTTGTATTCGTAACTTCAATACTTAGTGATAGAAAAGTTTGCAATGCAAACGAATATCCAGGTCTCCTTTCCTTCTTGGGAACACAGGACTACACAGGACTTGGACCTAAGCAGAGCCATGTGATGGTTCTGGCCAAGACAATTTGAATGGGAGTGATGTGTGACAGTGGAAAAGCCAACATGTTTCTTCCATTCTCTTCCCTTGTCTTAGCAATCATAGAGGAAACTGTGGGCTGAAATGACAGAGATGCAAGGTTAAAGCAGCCCTAATTATGTATGTGTTTGGAGGTGCCTAGGTGGCTCACTTGGTTAAGCGACTGCCCTCCCTCATGTGCTCTCTTTCTCTCTCTCATTCTCTCTCTCTCAAATAAATAAATAAAATCTTAAAAAAAAAAAGAAATTATATATGTGTTTGTTTGTTTTTTGGCAAGTAATTATTTTATGTATTTACCAGAAACTTAAAGCAGACATGAATGAACAGGAATACTTGGAGGATGACCGTGATTGAAAAACATTTCAACATATCCAGAGTCTAGTTAGAACAGTATGGTATCATATAATATAAATAACTGTTCATTGAAATTTCCATTTATTTTATTTTATTTTATTTTATTTATTTATTTTTTTAAAGATTTTATTTATTTATTTGAGAGAGAGAGAATGAGAGAGAGCACATGAGAGGGGGGAGGGTCAGAGGGAGAAGCAGACTCCCTGCCGAGCAGGGAGCCCGATGCGGGACTCGATCCAGGGACTCCAGGATCATGACCTGAGCCGAAGGCAGTCGCTTAACCAACTGAGCCACCCAGGCGCCCCTTCCATTTATTTTAATAATAAAATTTTTTTCTTTCTTATACGTGAATGAACCCTTATTTTGCTTTAAAATTAATAATCACAGTTGAATAAGTAAATAGTTTATTTTTCTAATCAAGTGACTGACTTGCTGAATATTAAAGGCTCAACAAATGTTGCATCTTATTTTCATCAAACAACAAGAGTTTCTATTTTGATTATTCCTGGTAAATAGTAATTTTTTTTCTCCACTGGTTTCCATTTGCCAAGCAGTTTAACAGATGGACAGTTCAACACGGTCGTTTTTGCTCTAAGCATTTCTAGAGATGAGATGAATCCTCATTTCCAGAGCAGTAGCTGTTGGCAATCTTCTCTTTAAAGTCCATCCCAGGACTTCTTTATCATGGTTGGCCAAGAGTCCTGCTTTGGCTGCCACACCTTTGTTCTGCTGCATGCGATATTCCTGAACTCTCATGGATAATCTTTGCATCATTAAAATATACATATATATTTTTAAAAATTTATTTATTTATTTTAGCGAGAGTGGGGGGCAGAGGGAGAGGGACAGAGAGAGAATCTCAAGCAGACTCCCCAGTGAACACAGAGCCCGACGCGGGGCTCCATCTCATGACCCTGAGATCATGACCTGAGCTAAAACCAAGAGCTAGATGCCCAACTGACTGAGCCACCCAGGTGCCCCTCATTTAAAAATATTTTTATAAACAATGTTCTGAACAGGTGGTCTCATCAGGTTTTACTTCTTTTGTTGTGTGGTCTGTAACACTGTCCAAAAAGGAGGTTTCTGTAAATTTATTGTAGGCTCCAAGAATTTTCTTACACTGTTTTATCTGATCAGATCCTGGTATTTGTGCAGCCATATTCTTTTGGTACATTTATTAGCTACCCTTTCTGATGATGCATGAGTTTCCATTTGGCTCTGGAAAAGCAAAGTCATTCATCCTTTGCTTGAATGACTCCAGGGAGGCCTGATGTCTTAAGTATGGGCTTTCCCATCCACCAGTATGAGGCTGGGAGGCTGTACTGCCCCTATAATAACCCACTTAACAGATGAGGAGACCGAGACAGAGAGAAATTTTTTTTAAAGATTTCTATTTATTTATCTGAGAGAGAGCAAGAGAGAGGAGAGCGAGAGAGAGCACAAGCAGGGGGAGGGGCAGAGGAAGTGGAAGAAGCTGATTCCCCGCTGAGCAGGGAGCACAATGTGGGGCTTGGTCCCAGGGATCCCAGGATGCCGGGATGAGGACCTGAGCCAAAGGCAGATACTTAACTGACTGAGCCACCCAGGTGCCCTGACATAGAGAAATATAACTCACCTAGGGTCACAGAATTCATAAGGTTTAGAGCTGGGATTTAAACCTACATCTGATCTGATACCAAGGTTCATTTACTTCCTGCATATGCTCTAGAGTCATTTGGTTTATTCACATATTTGTAACTTCTAAGTCAATGCAAAAGTAGAACTGGGTTCTATGGTGTCAAGTGTAATATTTTTTAAAGGAGCATGGGGAATTTCTTGGGATTTGTAGAAACTTTATTACCTTGGGGGCAAAAGGGGAAGTTTCTGGTTCATGTGACCTACTTCATTTTTAAAGTACCCATAAATTGGGCACAGAATAAGATTAGAGCAAAGTCCTTGTAGGATTTAGGAATGATGATGTGATTAATATATCTTGATTTAACAGTGATGACAGCGTACAATAATTAGCAGCTTAATAAGTTAAATTTCATTAATATGTCTTTTGGGAAGGACTCTGTCAGATTAAGTAAGATTCTGTGCTTTGATTGCCTATGAAGTTTTGAACTGAGCTTGGCTCTCCACTATATGGATCAAATCCCAAAGTCCTGGCTTTACTCATCCGTCATTTCTTTGACTCCTTAGGGATTCATGACTTGAATGAAGACAAATACTATTATTTTAAACATTTATTCTTGGCAATAAAAATCCAACCAGGACCCTAAGTAATGAATTGGAAAATGATTATACCCTATTAAAGGTATTAGTTGGTATTAGTTGCTTTTGGGACATTTTATTATACCTTTTTTGGGTGATAGAAATATAAGAAATACTAATTCTTCGGGGCTCCCTGAAAAATCTGGGAGTCTACAGGCAAGGAAATATACAAGATGACCTCAGACATTTTGTTGGGCCAAAAATTAAGGGAAATACTCAAAGACTAATGGGTGTGTGTGTGTCACAGGAATATGCAAGTCAGCTTGAAGGGACTCCTCTTATCAAAATTGGGGAACTATTTGAACATTAAAAAAGAATATTGACTGTGACTAACAGTGGAAAGAAGAGAACTTTATAGTCACTTCAGAGGAACAATGCATCATAGAAACAGTGTATGCAGGTTAAGGACTTGATCTAAGTTTGAATCCTGACTCCATTATCTTTTTTTTTTTTTTAAGATTTATTTATTTGAGAGAGAGAGAAAGAGAGAGAGAGAAACCCAGGCACACTCCATGCTGAGTGTGGAGTCTGATGCCGGGCTTGATCTCAGAACCCTGAGATCATGACCTGAGCCAAAACCAAGAGTCAGATGCTTAACTGACTGTGCCACCCAGGCACCCTTCCATTATCTTTTGCTGTTAAGATCTTAAACCTTTCCATGCCTCAGTTTCCATGTCTGTAAAATGGTAATAATAACAATAATACCTACCTCAGAGTGGTGATAAGAGGATTAACTAAGATAACATAAGCAAAGTGTTTAAAATAGTCCCTGGGACATAGCGTGTGCTAAGTACATTCTATTTGTTATTATTACTTTTATTATTATTGTCTGTGATACTATACCAGCCTTGGGGTTTTTTTTGTTGTTGTTGTTATGGCAAATTGTTTTATTTTTTTCCCCACTTTTATTGAGGTATAATTGATCTGTAACATTGTGTAAGTTCAAGGCATACAACATATTGACTGGATGCACATGTATTGTGAAATGATGACCACAGTAGTGTTTGCTAACACCTCTATCACCTCACATAATTACCATTTCCTTTTTGTGGTGAGAACGTTTAAGATCTACTCTCTTAGTAACTTTCAAGTATATAATATTGTAGTGTTAACTATAATCACCATGCTGATGTTAGGTCCTCAGAACTTACTCATTTTATAACTGGAATATTTTTTACCCTTTGACCAACATCTCCCCATTTCCCACAACCCTTCAGGTCCTGGCAGCTGCTACCATTATTCTACTCTCTTGCCTTGTAGTGTCTTTTTTTTTTTTTTTAATATTTTATTTATTTATTTGACAGAGAGCAAGAGTGACAGAGATCACAGAGTGAGAATGAGAAGCAGACTCCTTGCTGAGGGTAGAGCCGGATGCAGGACTCGATCCCAGGACCCTGAGATCATGACCTGAGCCTAAGGCAGACGCTTAACTGACTGAGCCACCCCGGCACCCCTCCTTGTAGTGTCCTTAACTAGCTTTGGTATCAGGGTAATGCTGGCCTTGTAAAATGTGTTTGGGAGTGTTCTCTCCTCTTCAATCTTTTTTTTTTTTTTTGGAAGAGTTTGAGAAGGATTGGTATTAACTCTTCTTTAAATGTTTGGTACAATTCACCAGGGAAACCATCTAGTCCTGGGTTTTTCATTGTTGGGAGATCTCTGATTACTGATTCAATCTCCTTACTTGTTACTAGAGTTTCTATTTCTTCATAATTTAGTCTTGGTAGGTTGTGTGTTTCTAGGAATTTATCTATTTCTTCTAGGTTATCCAATCTCTTGACATAATTGTTCATAGTACTGTTTTATGATCATTTGTATATTTGTGATATAACATGTAATGTCTCCTTTTTCTTTTCTGATTTAATTTGAGTCTTCTCTCTTTTTTTCTTACTTAGTCTATCTAAAGGTTTGTCAATTTTGTTTGTCTTTTCAAAAAACCAGCCCTTAGTTTCATTGATCTTTTCTATTGCTTTTCTGGTCTCTATTTCATTATTTCAGCTCTGATCTTTGTTATTTCCTTTCTTCTGCTAACTTTGCAGCCCTGGGCTTTCTTACTGTGGACTTAAAACAAAACAAAACAAAACAAAACAAAACAAAACAGGAGTGCACTTCTCATTGGATTTTTATTATAGCTGAGTTGCTATCAAATACAGTGAGTCATCTCAGAGGTCCCTGTGATACCAGGAAAATGGTGAAACAAAAAGTTGTCAGATAGAAAATCTGTGGAAATCTCTCTGCTGTGTGAAGAGCAGTTCTGTGGTTCCCTGGCCTGGGAGACTTCAGACCCAAGCAGGGGGTTGGGGGGCGAGCGGCGGGGGGGGGGGTGGGGGTGTCCCGATGCAGAGGCCACAGCTGGCCTCCCAGTGTTTCCTAATTGAGAATCAGTACTGAAAATAGGATAGTGCTCCCAATGAAGAGATGATTGAAGGCTGAGAGTAGAAACCCCAGAGGCCCAGAGGATTAAAGAGCAGCCTGGACAGGGGCACTTAGGGAGAAGGGACCATGTAGTCAGCAAACCTCCAGTGTTGAGCTGGGCCAGTTGAAGTTTGCTTGGCTGTTGATTTCCCTGTGTCACCCCTAGGAAGTGCCTCATCAAGAAGCCTGTGAGGAATCACATTACCTGCCCTTCTTTCTTTCTGGAACCTTGTAAGATATTTGTCTTAATCCTACTTCAATTCATGTTCATTGAGATTGTATTTGAAGTAGTATTAATTGACCATAAAACTTCTTAGACTTCCTTTAACTCCTTTGGAAAACCCACCTATAGGAGTGGAGAAAGAACATTTTTGTCTCCAGGTCAATTTCACATTTCATTGTTAAAACAATCTATGTGTCTAGAAATCGTGTTTAGTACCAAATGCAGCTTCAGTTTTGTTAAGGTACGATAATCACACAGGTAGGGGTTGTGGCTCAGATTTTCACTAGATGCATAACTTGCCTGGGACAGAGCAAATGCCTAAATCAAGGGAGAGCAACGTTAGTCCGTATTTTAAGCTTTCCACTGGCGTAGTTGGCCGTATGACAGAGTCTGAAGGTCAAATAGATTGTGTGTGCACTTGGATACATTATTTCATTTTTCTGAAACTCAGTTTCTCCATACATCAAGGCTTCACATGGTGGCTGTGATCATACTCCAGTCCCTGTTTAGTTCTTTTTTTTTTTTGTTTTATTCAGAAAAATTGTTTTAGAGCAAGTTTAGGTTTCCAGCAAAATTGAGGGGAAGGTAGAGATTTCCCATATTTCACCTGCCTCCACACCTGCATGACCTCCCCCATTATCAACATCCCCCACCCAGTTGGTACATTTGAAACAGTTGATGATCCTACATTGACATATCATAATCACCCAAAATCCATAGTTTACTTTATGATTCACTCATGGCATTATATGTTCTCTGGCTTTGGACAAATGTATGATAACATGGATCCATCATTATGGTATCATTCAGAGTATTTTCACTGCTCTAAAATTCCTGTGCTCCAACTATTCACAACCCCTACCTTGCCCCTCAGCTACCACTGATTTTTTCACTGCTCCATAGTTTTGCCTTTTCCAGAATGTCATATAGTTGGAATCAGACAGATATAACCTTTTTGGATTGGCTTCTTTCACTTTGTAATATACATTTAAGGTTCCTCCATGTCTTATCATGGCTTAGTAACTCATTTCTTTTTAGTGCTGAATAACATTCTGTTCTCTGAATCTCCCGTATTACCCTACTGAAGTCATCTTGGTTGCTTCCAAGTTTTAGCAATTATGAATAAATCTTCTATAAATATCTGTGTGCAGGTTCTTATGTGGACATAAGTTTTCAACTCCTTTGCCTAAATACCAAAGAATGTAATTGTTGGATTGTATGGTAAGAGTATGTTTAGTTTTATAAGAAACTGCCAAACTGTCTTTTACAAAATAGCTATACCATTTACATTCCCACCACCAATGAATGAGAATTTCTGTTGCTCCATATCCTTTCCAGCATTTGGTACTTTCAGTGTTGTGGATTATGGCCATTCTAATATGTGTGTAGTGGTATCTTATGGTTGTTTTAATTTGCATTTCTCTGATAACATACGACATGGAGCATCTTTATGTATGCTTATTCTCCATCTGTATATCTTCTTCGATGAGGTGTCTGTTGAAGTCTTTGGCCCATTTTTGAATTGGGTTTTGTTTCTTATTGTTGAGTTTTAAGAGTTCTTTGTATATTTTGGGTAACAGTCCTTTATCAGATGTGTCTTTTGCAAATATATTCTCCTAGTCTGTGGCTTGACTTCTCATTCTCTTGACAGGGTCTTTCACAGAGCAGAAGTTTTTAATTTTAATGAAATCCAGTTTATTCATTATTTCTTTCATGGATCTAAATGGATCTTTCATTATTTATTTCACTGTATCTAAAATGTTGTTGCCATATCTAAAGTCATCTAGATTTTCTCCTGTGTTATCTTCTAGGAGTTTTATAGTTTTGTGTTTTACCTTTAGGTCTGTGATCCATTTTGAGTTAATTTTTGTGAAGGATGTAAGGTCTTTGTCTCAATTCATTTTTTTTTAAAGATTTTATTTATTTATTTGACAGAGAGAGAGACAGTGAGACAGGGAACACAAGCAGGGGGAGTGGGAGAGGGAGAAGCAGGCTTCCTGCTGAACAGAGAGCCCGATGTGGGGCTTGATCCCAGGACCCTGGGATCATGACCTGAGCCGAAGGCAGACACTTAACGACTGAGCCACCCAGGTGCCACTCAGTTCATTTTTTTGCACATTCAGTTGTTCCAGCACCATTTGTTGAAAAGACTTCCTTTGCTCTGTTGTATTATCTTTGCTCCTTGGTCAAAGATCAGTTGACTATATTTATGTGGGTCTGTTTCTGGCTCTGTATTCAGTTCCTTTTTTTTTCTCCTATAAATTCCTCTCCTCTTTTCTGTGGATTGTCCAGTGGAAAGGGTTGGCTTTATTTATGCTACCGAGCGTGCTGTCTGGCTCCTAGGTCAGTGTTTCAACATATATCATTTACGTCATGAAGGATCATCACTTGGGACTCAACAAATTTCTACTAGAATTCAAGATTCTGGATAGAATACATAAGTGGCATGATTGCTCTTCCTAAGAAACCAACATCCTAACAGGAAAAAAAAATCCTTGAGAGCACCTTGCTTCTCCCCCTGCCCCCTGCCCCACCAAGTTTATCTAAATTACATGTGGCAGACAAGGATTTTTCAGGAATGCTTAAGGAGAGGGATAGACTGTCTTTCTCTGCCTATTTCTTTCTATATTTTGTCTCCATTTGTTTTAATCCCTGTCTTGCATTTACAGTAATATTCCCCTTATGAAACATTTGTAAGTGTGGATTTAGTTCCATAAATTTGTCCTGAAACCATAAGACTTTCAGTTCACATTATATATAAGCTGCAGTCAGCATTCATATGAATTTCCAGTCATTCTCTATGGAGGTAATTTTAAAAAGATGTACCTGGGAGTTGGGAAAAAAAAAAGGAGGGAAACGGGGCAAATTGGGAGCAGAAGTTTTTGCTGTGCAGCCCTAGGGAAGAGCAGGGAAGTGGAGCCAAGGTAAACCTGAGCCCAAGGGCAGCACTCCTGCTTGCGAGTGGGAGGAGGGTGCCAGCAGATACGACAGACTGCTGGAGCAGAACCTGGGGTACTGTAACCTTCTGGTGTGTTTCCAGCCTGGAAGTATCATGGGGGCACTAAGGCTGTACAACCCAAACATGGATGGGAAATCTGAGAAATGCCAGTTCAGTTTTAGGGTATGTGAATATTTTATAGAAACCTTAATCAAAAGAGCTTTCATCTCAAGGTTCAGATAACTATGGGACTGCTGGTGGCCTACTCATGACTAGTCTTTTATCCTTACTAAACAGAATCTTCTCTCTCTTTTTTCTTTTTCTTTTTAATTTAAATTCAAGTTAGGTAACATATAGTGTATTATTAGTTTCAGGGGTAGAGTTTGGTGATTCATCAGTTGCATATAACACCCAGTACTCATTACATCAGGTGCCTTCCTTAATGCCCATCACCCAGTTACCCCGTCCCCCCACCCACCTCCCTTCCAGCAACCCTCAGTTTGTTTCCTAGAGTTAAGAATCTCCTGTGGTTTGCTTCTCTCTCTGTTTTTATCATATTTTATTTTTCCTTTGCTTCCCCTATGTTCATCTGTTTTGTTTCTTAAATTCCCCATATGAGTGAAATCATATGATAATTGTCTTTCTCTGAGTTAGTTATTTTGCTTAGCATAATACCCTCTAGTTCCATCCATGTCATTGCAAATGGCAAGATTTCATTCTTTTTGATGACTGAGTAATATTCTACTGTGTGTGTGTGTGTGTGTGTGTGTGTGTGTGTGTGTGTGTGTACCACATCTTCTTTATCCATTCATCTGTCAATGGACATCTGGGCTCTTTCCATATTTTGCCAATTGTGGATATTGCTGCTATAAACATTGGGGTACATGTGCCCCCTTGAATCACTATTTTTGTATCCTTTGGGTAAATGCTTAGTAGTGTAATTGCTGGGTTGTAGGATAGTTCTATTTTTAACTTTTTGAGGAATCTCCAACCTTTTCAGGTTTTCCAGAGTGGCTACACCAGCTTGCATTCCCACCAACAGTGTAAGAGGGTTCCCCTTTCCCCACATCCTCACCAACATCTGTTGTTTCCTGAATTGTTAATTTTAGGTATTCTGACCAGTGTGAGGTGTATCTCATTGTGGTTTTGATTTGTATTTCCCTCATGATGAGTGATGTTGCGCATTTTTTCATGTGTCTGTTGGCCATTTGTATGTCTTCTGTGGAGAAATGTCAGGTTCATGTCTTCTGCCCATTACTTGACTGGATTTTTGGTTTTTCGGTGTTGAGTTTGGTAAGTTCATTATAGATTTTGGATACTAGCCCTTTATCTGATATGTCATTTGCAAATATCTTCTCCCATTCTGTAGGTTGTCTTTTAGTTTTGTTGATTGTTTCCTTTGCTGTACAAAAGCTTTTTATGCTGATGAAGTCCTGATAGTCCATTTTTGCTTTTGTTTCTCTTGCCTCTGGAGATGTGTCCAGCAAGAAGTTGCTATGGCCAAGGTCAAAGAGGTTGCTGCCTGTGTTGTCCTCTAGGATTTTGGTTGTTTCCTGTCTCACATTTAGGTCTTTCATCCATTTTGAATTTATTTTTGTGTATGGTGTAAGAAAGTGGTTCAGTTTCATTCTTCTGCATGTGGCTGTCCAATTTTCCCAGCACCATTTGTTGAAGAGACTTTTCTCCATTGGACCTTCTCTCCTGTTTTGTCGAAGATGAGTTGACCATAGAGGTGAGGGTCCATTTCTGGGCTCTCTATTCTGTTCCACTGATGTATGTGTCTACTTTTGTGCCTGTACCATACTCTCTTGGTGATTACAGCTTTGTTTTGTTTTTTAAGATTTTATTTATTTATTTGTCAGAGAGAGAGAGAGAGAGCACAAGCAGGGAGAGTAGCAAGCAGAGGGAGAGGGAGAAGCAGACTTCCTGCTAAGCAGGGAACCCAACATGGGGCCTGATCCCAGGGTCCTGGGATCATGACCTGAGCCAAAGGCAGACGCCCAACCAACTGAGCCACTCAGGTGCCCAATTACAGCTTTGTGATACAGTTTGAAGTCTGGAATTGTGATGCCTTCAGCTTTGGTTTTCTTTTCAAGATTGCTTTGGCTATTCAGGTTCTTTCCTGGTTCCATACAAATTTCAGAATTATTTGTTCCAGCTCTGTGAAAAATGCTGGTGTTATTTATTTATTTTTTTAATCTTTCTTTTATTATTATTATTATTTTTTAATTATTTTTTTTAAATTTTATTATGTTATGTTAGTCACCATACAATACATCATTGGTTTTTGTGGTGATCCACAATCCATTGTTTTCGTATAATACCCAGTGCTCCATGCAGTACGTGCCCTCCTTAATACCCATCACTGAGCTAACCAACACACCCTCCCCCCTCCCCTCTAAAACTCTGTTTGTTTCTCAGAGTCCATAGTCTCTCATGGTTCATCTCTCCCTCCAATTCCCCACCCCCCATTTTTCCCTTCCTTCTCCTAATGTCCTCCATGCTATTCCTTATGTTCCACAAACAAGTGAAACCATATGATAATTGACTTTCTCTGCTTGACTTATTTCACTTTGCATAATCTCCTCCAGTCCCATCCATGTTGATGTAAAAGTTGAGTATTCATCCTTTCTGGTGGCTGAGTAGTATTCCATTGTATATATGGACCACATCTTCTTTATCCATTCATCTGTTGAAGGGCATCTCGGCTCTTTCCACAGCTTGGCTATTGCGGACATTGCTGCTATGAACATTGGGGTGCATATGGCCCTTCTTTTCACAACATCTGTGTCTTTGGGGTAAATACCCAGAAGTGCAATTGCTGGGTCATAGGGTAGCTCTATTTTTAAATTTTTGAGGAACCTCCACGCTGTTTTCCAAAGTGGCTGTACCAACTTGCATTCCCACCAACAGTGTAAGAGGGTTCCCCTTTCTCCACAACCTCTCCAACATTTGTTGTTTCTTTCCCTGTCCATTTTTGCCATTCTAACTGGTGTAAGATGGTATCTCAGTGTGGTTTTGACTTGGATTTCCCTGATGGCTAATGATGATGAACATTTTTTCATGTGTCTGTTAGCCGTTTGTATGTCTTCTTCAGAGAAGTGTCTCTTCATATCTTCTGCCCACTTTTTGACTTGATTATTTGTCTTTTGGGTGTTGAGTTTGAGAAGTTCTTTACAGATCTTGGATACCAGGCCTTTACCTGTAGTGTCATTTGCAAATATCTTCTCCCATTCTGTGGGTTGCCTCTTTGTTTTGTTGACTGTTTCCTTTGCTATGCAGAAGCTTTTTATCTTGATGAAGTCCCAAAAGTTCATTTTTGCTTTTTTTTCACTAGCTTTTGGAGATGTATCTTGAAAGAAGTTGCTGTGGGCGATGTCAAAGAGGTTACTGCCTATGTTCTCCTCTAGGATTTGGATGGATTCCTGTCTCACATTGAGGTCTTTCATCCACTTTGAGTTTATCTTTGTGAATGGTGTTAGAGAATGGTCGAGTTTCATTCTTCTGCATGTGGCTGTCCAATTTTCCCAGCACCATTTATTGAAGAGACTATCTTTTTTCCATTGCATGTTTATTCCTGCTTTGTCAAAGATTATTTGACCATAGAGTTGAGGGTCCATATCTGGGTTCTCTATTCTGTTCCATTGGTCTATATGTCTGCTTTTGTGCCACTATCATGCTGTCTTGGTGATCACAGCTTAGTAATAGAGCTTGAAATTGGGCAACGTGATACCCCCAGCTTTGTTTTTCTTTTTCAACATTTCCTTGGCAATTCGGGGTCTTTTCTGATTCCATACAAATTTTAGGATTGTTTGTTAAAATGCTGGTGTTATTTTGATAAGGATTGCACTGAATGTATAGATTGCTTTGGGTAGGAGAGACATTTTAACACTATTTTTCTTCCAATCCATGAACATGGAATATCTTTCCATTTTCTTGTGTCTTCCTCAATTTCTTTCATTAAACAGAACCTTCTCTCTGATCAGGGTGGCAATACACCAGCTAAAAGCTGCATTACCCAGCCTCCTTTGCAGTTAGGGGTGGGTGTGTGACTAATTCTGGCCAAAGGACATAGGTGGAAGTTGCCACATGTGGGCTTCATGGAAAGTACCTTCAAAAGTGGGCTTACTCAGCCTGCAAGCTCCTTTTGCCTTTTCTCTTCCTATCTGAAATAGAGTTGTGGGTGCTGGAGCTGTTGGGGCCATTTTGTAAATGTGATGGGACCTTGAAGTTAGAAGACACGTGCTAGGGATGGTAGAGAAAAAGATAGGAGGCTGGGACACTGATAACATCATGGAGCCACCATATCAGCTGGGGAATGCTTTCCTTTTCCTTTTTTTTTTAAATACGAGAACAGTTATTGGGTCTCTGTCACAGATGAATATAATTTTTAATGAAAAGAGATTCTCCACCTTTTTGGACATCTCGAGCATAGGAAGGAGAAATGCCCAACTCTGAATCATAAAATCATCAAAGGCATTTATCCTTGAATAGTGGACCAGATGCTGAAAAAGTTAATCTTTTTCTTTCAGATTATAGCTCCTTGTTTTTCTTTCAGATTATAAAAAAATAACAAATACTTGTTGTAAAAAGAAATTCAAACAAACTAAAATGCACAAAATGAAAAGTGAGAATATCTTCTAATTCCACCCTCCAGAGTAACCACTGTTAAATGGGGTTTCTATTTTTCAAAGAATTTCCTTCCTTTGTATCTACACATATAAAAATATAAAATAATTTATTTATTTATTTAAAAAAAGATTTTATTTATTTATTTGACACACAGAGAGAAAGCTCACAAGCAGGGGGAGAGGCAGAGGGAGAGGGATAAGCAGGCTCCCCACTGAGCAGGGAGCCCCATGCAGGGCCCGATCCCAGGAACCCCAGATCATGACCTGAGCCGAAGGTAGATGCTTAACCAACTGAGCCACCCAGGTGCCCCAAAATATAAAATAATTTAAAATATTTTCTTGACAAGCATGTTTTCTTCAAGGAAAATAAGTTGATAAACGTTTTCTGGGAGATCCTGACATCTAAATAGATTGTGACAATAAATAAATAAAATTAACTGTACTATAACTATTATCACTATTTTAAGATATGTAAAAAATGTCATTGATAATCTCATTTCCATGAGTGATTATTTCAAACCCAAGTTCTTCAGTCAGGTGGCCTGACCTGTTCAACCACTGTTATTATTCCACTCAATGTATGAGAATGTTCAACGCTCCATTGTCTAAAGATATGAACAAAAAAACCCTTTTCTCTGACTTTATGTCTACTACTAACTACTGCTCTGTCTTCACCACAGGGTCACACTTGAGAGTGTGGTCCACAATCTCTTCTTCTCACTTGTGTGGGAATCTAGCTTTGGTCTCCACCATTCCAATGATCTCCTAAGGGATCTATTTAGCAGATATAGTCTTGGTTTTATTTCATTGGCACCTGGTTTTGGTGGCTACTCCCTCCTCTCCCTTTGTATTCACAACACCACATACTTTTGTCTTCCACTTCTTCACCCATCTCTTTGGGTCATTCTCAGGTTCTTTTTTTTAATCCTTATTTCTTTTCAGCCCCAGAATGTCTATAATGGGAGTGGCTTCTTGGCCTAGAAGGAGGAGGATAGAGGCTGGGTGGTTAGGTAGGTGGAAATTGGGTTTTTTTTTTTACACATGCTTGAGAAAACGTCATTTGCCATATCAAAGACTGGGGTTATATCTAAATGAATGTAAAGGGGCCAAAGATTCTCACCCTTCACCATTATTGGACACCTACCCCATTTCCATAGTTTACCAAGTATGAGCTGATGACAGCAAAGTATATTGAGATAGTAAACATCAGCCCAGAAATAGAAAAGTAAATATATGCCTAGGGCTGAGTGAATAAATATGAGTCCTGCTAATAAACAGACTGTGATAATAGACATATATACAGAGCTAACTACAAAGTCAACAGAAAATATTATTTCTCTCAAGGTCATATTGCAGCAGTAAAATACTCTAACAGTCCTTTCTTTTGAATAATTACTGCTTTCTTAACATGACACCCAAGACCCGTTTTTGGTCCTTCTGCCTTCCGAACAAAGATTACTACTACTACTGTCCTCACTTCATCACAGCTTCCAATTCCAGAGCAGATCCCCATTTCTCCTACTCCTGCCTCAAAACTCATTAAAAGTAAGTCCTAATCCTGCAAAAAGCCCCTTCCATTCCCTCTTAGAGGCCCCAGTGTTTCTCATGGTATATATTCTCTCTTGTTGCAGCAAGCTGAATAAACCTAACTTTGTTGGATTACATTTGTGTTTCCTGTGAATTTTATTGGATTGGCTTTATTGCTATAGTTCCCATGCAGGTCTCATTCCTGATTTATACTCCAACTATTTACTGAACATCTCCCCTTGCACGTTTTGCCAGTGACTTGAATAAAATGTGTCCAAAGTTGAACTCATTTTTTTTTTTTTCTATGAAAAGGCTTGTTCCATCTTTCTCTTCTCTCGATTAATGAGTCCATTATCTAGTTTTTTAAACCCAAAACTTGGGAATAATTCTAGATTTTTTTCTCATTTTCTTCTCACTCATCACCAAGTTCTGTTAGTTATATCCCTTAAATATGCCTCAAATGTGTCTTTCCTTTTCATCCTCATCATCATAAGATTAGGTCTTCATCATTTCACACCTAAAGCCCTCCCCCCCATTTCCAGTATTATCTTCTCCAAGAACTAGGGTCCTGTTATTATATGTGAGTAGTTTTTGTTAAATACATTAAGTAGTCCTTAAGGTCTTTAACCATGTGGGTTAAAATACTCCACTTTATGTTGAAGGCTGGTGTTTTATTGATGTCAGTCACCCGAGGAAGAAATGTTGATCTCAAATTAGAAACAAACCAGTAAAGATGGACTGTCTAAATGGGCAGCATCACGGAAATCTGGTTTACTTGCTTTTGTCCATGAAGGTGTTGAAAGCCTAGTAGCAATGGTGGGTTACCATTATTTTAAAAAAGCCAAAACTGAAGCTGGCGGTAGTTAGGACAATTCCTGGGTCTCCAATGCAGATATCTCAGATGGTGTGAAACTCAGGTGTAAGCCTCCTAGGGAAGCATCTGAAAGTGACAAATCTGACTGGCCATAATTCTATTCTTTTTATTGTTTTTTATTCTTTTATTGTTTGTGTTGAATTCCCAATTCTACCTTAGAATAAAATAAATTCTCTTCACAGGCTCTCACCTAAATTTCTTTGCTTAGGGTATAAGGAAAAGAGTTTGTATGTATTTCTGAGCCAGGCTGTAAAGGGCATTTCAGTACCTGGCTGTAAAGGGCATTTCAGTGTCTGGCTGTAAAGGGCATTTCAGTACCCGGGGAGAAGAGAGAAAGGGACATGAAGAACCACTTCATTAACCTTAGGAGATTTACTTCTAGAGCTAAATCTTGGAGAGTTTGGGTTTTGTTAGATTAAAAGATTTGGGATTCTTTGATTAAAGTCTTTCAGTGAACCCCTTCACTTTTCATCAGGATAAAGCAAGTCCTTAGCTTAGCTTATAAGGACTTTAATATCCTACTCCCAGACTATTTTAACTGTTTTATTCTTCTAAACACACACACACACACACACACACTACAGCCATCTAAAAAATATTGAGGAGTCATAAGTGCATGCTTCCTTCTCAGTCTCCTGGTCCAGTTTTTCTTAGTTTCACTGCTGTTACTTTTATTATCTCTCACAAACTTTCTTGCATGTTGTGGAAAACCTATCCACTGATAGTTCAAGAATATTACACTTTATAACTTCTTTTATTCTCAGAAAGGAACCAACTTTCTTTCTTTTTTTTTTTTAGAGATTTCTATTTATTTATTTGTCAGAGAGAGATAGAGAAAGAGAGAGCACAAGTAGGCAGAGCGGCAGGCAGAGGGAGAAGCAGGCTCCCTGCTGAGCAAGGAGCCCGATGTGGGACTTGATCCCAGGACCCTGGGATCATGACCTGAGCTGAAGGCAGATGCTTAACCGACTGAGCCACCCAGGCATCACTGGAACCAACTATCTTACTTTCAGTTAGAGAGGTCAGAGGCAACATCTTTGGTTGGTTTGCGCTGGGTCATGTGCCCACTGTGGACCAATTGACTCTACCAAGGGGGTATGAGATCAAATGGAAAATTATAGAGCTCACTTGAACCACATTGTAGAGTAGGGAGAGGAGCATTATTCAAATGTTGGTGGGAGGTTACTGTTCCCAGAAGGGCAGGATTCTGGATGGGCAATAATTTGGCTTCTGCATTTTTTCTTCTGCTCTGTGAAATGAGCCTATTTTATTTGACTTGTACCCCCCAAGCCCAGCCTAGGGCCTCGTATGTGATATGCCTACTGCATGCTTTTGTCAATATGCATTCTCATTCAGAAAGGGAGGAGTGCTCTGAGGAGGACCAAAGAAGGGCAGAGAAGTGTAAGTGAAGGTTCCAATGACTGTTCTGACACAGGAGTAGCCAGTTCCTGTTTGAGGAGGCAGTGAGAAGATAAGACTCATTCAGGGTTTATTCCTTCCGAGGTTTCTTTTGTGAGTGAGAGACCATATTTATCCGGAGGGCTCTTTGCAGGGCAGATGACCTCTTCAGCTTCAGTTTTCAGTTTCCAATGATATTCAGGCTATCTCATAGTTGATTACTGGTTTATTTTTGTATTCCATGGAACATCTGCACTTTTACTTTCCATCCCCTTCTTCAGGACACATTCTTAATTCTTTCTTAGCATTTTACTTAATGATTGTTCAGTAAATGCTATGCAGGAATATCTTGGAGATATTGCGGGTTCAGTTTCAGACCACCACAGTAAAGCAAATATCACAATAAAGCAAATACCACAATACAGTGAGTCAAATGAATTTTTTGGTTTCCCAGTATGTATTAAAGTTATGTTTACCCTACACTGTAGTTTATTAAGTGTACAACAGCATCATGTCTAAAAAATGTCCACACCTTAATTTAAAATTTTTTTATGGCTAAAAAATGCTAGCCATTATCTGAGCTTTCAGTGAGTCATAATCACTGAGCACAGATCACCGTAACAAATATAATAATAATGGAAAAGCTTGAAATATTGCAAGAATTACCAAAATGTGATACAGAGACACGAGGTGAGCAACTGCTATTGGAAAAATGGCACCCATAGACTTTCTCAATGCAGGGTTCCCACAAACCTTCAATTTGTAAAAAACGCAGTATCTGCAAAGCATAATAAAACAAGATATGCTGGTACAAGAGCAAAGTGCCATCCATATTTCTATGGTATACTTTGATTTCAAAAACATCCCATGTAGTTAAGTTTTTAGAGTGTACCATAATTATGTTTTTATTTTGTGAGATTTAGGAGGTTAATTTCAAGTTGGGTAGATTTTTTTCAGTTTTTCATTAATGAGTTCAATTCCTTTTTAAACTGGTGAACTTTTTATGTTTCTTGGTTTCTGTGGGTTCATGCTGAGTTAAAAGAAAATTCATGCCACCACTCATTCAACCATTTTACTTTTCCATTTTTATTTAATGTAGCAGAAAAAGCACAGAGTTTTTCAATCATGAAAACCTGAAACATCAAAGGATATTTGATAGTCATAGTTTGAATTTCATGATTTTAGGGGAAATTCTTCTCTAATGAAAATGGTCCAGAATGGCTCCTTGAAAATGTTAGCAATGGAACTGCTTCTGCATGTATTCAAGGAGTGGTTACATTCTGTTTGTGAATTTATATTCAACATTTAAATTTAGTATTTAAAGAATGGTTTAGGGGTATCATCGTCTACCCATGTTCATCTTTGATGAAAAGAAAGCTGAGGACTTCCTCGTTGGAATGACCAAATATATAATGCAAGCAATTCCCTGTAGTAAATGGCTCCTGAAGGCCAGCTCTGTAGATGAAGAAAAGCCAAAGTTGCTGTTGAAAGTGTTCCCCATCATAAACGCTTATAAATTGGAGACTAAACAGAGAAGAGCATGACTCTTTGTGCTGGATTGTCATCAACTTAGAATCAGGTCCAGATGACCTTATATGATCTCTTTTTCGGGGCAGACAAGCTGGGTTTTCCAGAATCCTCTTCCCTCTTCTAACCCTGAAGATGGGGTAGAGTCTATCAACGAGGGGACTGGAAAGTGGAAGAAGAAAGGCCATTATTCTCTCTGGAGGTGCTGAGGGGAGATGAAGATGTGAAATTTGAAGAAATCTTTTAAAGCTTCTTGAAGGTCTTTAAGTCTATGCCATCGGCTCAGGTTTTTTTTTTTTTTTAAGATTTTATTTATTTATTTGAGAGAGAGAATGAGATAGAGAGAGAGCATGAGAGGGGGGAGGGTCAGAGGGAGAAGCAGACTCCCTGCTGAGCAGGGAGCCCGATGCGGGACTCGATCCCGGGACTCTAGGATCATGACCTGAGCCGAAGGCAGTCGCTTAACCAACTGAGCCACCCAGGCGCCCTCGGCTCAGGTTTTTAATCACTGAATTTTCTGAGTTTCACTCCTCTGGCTCTTCCAGCTACCTCTGTAGCTGTTCCTTGTATTCAATCCTCCATACTTGGAGTGCATCGAGTGGCTACTGTTTTCCGGACTTGATCTTGACCGATACATCCTTCATGCTAGTTACCTCAATTCTGTGTGAATATTGGGCTTCTCCACTTCCCCAGCATTTCTCCATAGGGGTGTTAGAGGTCTCCAGGATGATGGCAGAATTCAGAGGAGATTCAAGAAACGAGATCTACGGGTGCTCATGAAAGTGGGAGAACGAACTGGAAATTGAGAGATGGCAGGTTGAGGAGGACCAGAGGGTGGCGTGGGGCCCTAGAGAAAATATTTTTATGTTTCTATATGGTTAGGGCTTTCTGAGCAAAGAAATCTGGGATCTGGGTGAAAGGACAAGTCTTAGGGTTTAAAGGGTGAGTAAATAGTAGGAGACTAGCCTGAGAAGTTTATCTCCCCTGAGGTAAATGTTTCAGTTCAGAAAAGGAATGAAATCCAGGACCACAGAGACCTTCCAGGGACTGTGAACTTGCAGATGGAGGTATTTATTTATATTGCAAAGGAGCAGAACTTAAGATCCTTCCCTTCTCTTTCCAAGCAGAATTTGTTTAGGGGGAAAAGTTTCTCAGGAGGAGAGGGGGCGCAGCTGCCCTCATCCTAGATAAGCTCCCAGATTAATTTGTTTTGGGTTTCTTGCCTATGATACAGATCTTGACATCTGGGTCTTATTGCATAGCCTTAGAAGGGAAGAATTGAGACAGGGAACTGATGTGGGTATTGCTGTAAGTAATAATAACTATGCACCAGAAAACTCATGTCTTCTTTCAGGATAATATGAATAAATATACATACTGAAAACTTAGCAGGTGCTAGGATCAGATGGTTTGAGCTTCAAGGGTGGCAATGGAAGGTTTTGAAGTCCAAATGAGAATGACCTGGGGAAAGCCCCAAGGAATGTGGAGCATGATGGGGATGAGTAGCCTTCCCTTGAGGGCTGAGAGAGAATTTTCAGCAATCACTTTCAGCTCCAGTGAAAGCCCTATTCAGTGAGAGACTTTAGGCCTCAATTGGAATTTATCCTCACATTTATGGGAAGTCAGTATACATAGTGGTAATGATTATGTGATTTGGATCAGAAATGCAACTCCATTCATCATTCATTTAAGCAGTTTATTGAAAATCTGTTATGTTGTAGGCTATTCTGCTGGTGCTGAGGAGAGGGATGATCTCTGCCCTCATGTACTTTACAGTCTAGCACACAAGAATATAAACAAACAAAAGAGTTAGTATGTACTTACAAACTGTGATAAATGTGATGAACGCAAAGAATAAGGTATTGTGAGAGAAAGCAGAGAGGATGGACTTTAGATTGGGTGGCCAGGGAAGGCTTCTCTGAGGAGGTGACAGTTGAGCTGAGATCTGAGGTATGGTCAGGAGCTGGCTACTTGACAGGAGAGGGCATGAGCTTCCCAGGTGGGGCAACTGCACTTACTAGCTGGATAAGAAATGCAACCCCTCAGAGGTGTGTTTGGGTGAGGTATTTAACAATTGAGGGCATTCCTACACTGGTTTGTTGTTGGCTCTGTTTCTTCACCTGTGTGAAGGGGATAATGACACCTCTCTCCCAGGTCGCTCTGCTGTCCAAGTGAGATTGATCTGGAAATGACCAACTTCCCCCAAGTTTGTGATGCAGATAAACTCTGTTCCCTATCTGAAGCTAAGTGACATAATCTCTCAGGAGGCCGGTGTCCTGTTAGGAAAGTTTGTGTGGAGCTAAGGGAAAGTGGCCATAGATGAGTCTTACTGCCATCCAAGATCTTGGTTTCTGATAATGCCTTCTTCCTTTAGAAGAAAAAAAAATTTTTTAAGATTTTTACTTATTTATTTGACAAAGAGAGGCACAGCGAGAGAGGGAACACAAGCAGGGGGAGTGGGAGAGGGAGAAGCAGGCTTCCCGTGGAGCAGGGAGCCCGATGAGGGGCTCGATCCCAGGACCCTGGGACCATGACCTGAGCCGAAGGCAGACGCTTAACGACTGAGCCATCCAGGCGCCCCTAGAAGAAAATTTTGAGGGTAGAATTTTCAGCTTCAGTACAAACGCCAGGGAGAGAGTTTGTGGAGGCTGGAGGCTCTTCTCTGGGTCCCTCCCAAAGGCAGATGATCATCAGTTTCACTTATGCCTGAGACTGCTTTGACTTGGGCTTCTGGGGTGATCTCCTTTAATGTGTCTTACTGCCAGGCAAGCAGGTGGGCCAGCATTGTCTGGGGAGGCCTGGAATGGGAGAAGGGAAATTAGGGATGATAGCAGAGGGATGAGTTATAGGACCTTCTTCATTTCTGTATTTATTTCTAGAACTCTTTCACTCAGGAGTTGCTGCAAATGCATTTCTTTTCCTCATAAGGAGGCAGATGGGGACGGCAGCAATTAATTTTAAGAATCTAGGCAAGGCTGCAATCAGAGGGAATTCCTGCTATGATGTATACATTGATGAATCAGGAAGCGACTTGGCATTCGTAATGGCTTTTCAACTATAATACTACTGTAGTCTGTACCTTATTGGAGTCACATGTCTCTGGGAAGCATATTTGTTTCCTGTTTTGTTTAGATAAGTATTGTCCCTAATGATCATGATAGGATCCATAAATCTAACTTTGATAAGATTAGGCACTGGCTGTTATGATTTCATTGCTGATGGTTATTTTGAAGAAGAAAAAACTCTCACCAGAGGAAATGGGAAGCCATAAGAACTCCCTTGGCCAGAATCATTTAGTTACTGAACACTTCTGCAAAAGAGAGACAAACAGATTGACTAGACACCCCTCACCTTCTCTTTGCTAGTTTTTCCCTTGGCTTCTTCTTCTTATCTTGACTGGAGTTCTTGAAAATACAGATATATCACCTCTAAAATTATAATTCACTTCCCAGAATTTAAGGCTTTAAGATTTTCCACCTCTTCAGAGGAGGAAATAGATGTGTCCCCCTTTTCTGTTCATTCTGTCTTGGTATCTACCATTGTCGAACAGATATCGGAGAAGACTCGATTGGCCATCACTGTCTGTGTGAATTAGCCTTCCACCAGCCACAGCTCAGTTTAAATATTTAAGTCTCTTGGTGAATACAGACTCCCAGTTCCCTCCCAGGCATAATCAATGGCTCCTTCCTCTTTGCCCCCATCAAACTTAGTCCCTCATTCATTCAGTACACATTTACTAAGTTCTAATTATATGCCACTGTTGTGATAGTCATCAGGTATACCAGGCTGAATGAGAAAGACAAGGTCTCTCTCCTTCTCTGTCCTCTTCTTTTCCCTCCCCTCCCCTTCTCTCTTTCTCTCTCTCAGACAAACAAAACAATTATTATAAAAGATGATATGCTCTATAGTAAAAAAATAAAGTATAGTTATGGCTATTGTAACACATAACAAAAATAAATAACCTAGTTTGAGGAGTCATCAAAGGAGGTGATGTTTACGTTGAAATCAAATTAAGGAGGTGGTGGTTAGAATAAGGAAGGGGATGTGTGGGTCAGACACTAGAATAGCTTGGGAGAAAGAAAGAATTAGCAGTAGACCTGTAAATGAAGTGATTGCATCCACAGTTTAGAGACCTCATACGTTAAATCTGGGCCAGAGCACATCCCAGTGTAAGAGAGGACATGAGAAACAGGGTTGTAGGTCCCACACTCTCCCTGCTTTGCCTGTGGCTTATGATTACTTGTCTCCTTAAAAGTTTTACTTGTCTTGCTGCCTTAGTACAGCGGTAACTACTCAACAAATGTTTGCTGAGAATATTTAATTTTTGTCTCTATATAGAAACATTTTTAACATTCTTTATCTTTTTATGTCTGTATGTTAGCCTAAAATCAATTGCTGTTCTCATACTGAGCTGTTAGCCTAAGCTGTCAGGCCTTTTAGTCAATTATCTGTGATCACTGTTCTTTGCAATTCTGATTAACTTTCCTGTAGGAGCTACACTGTTTTGGTACCAGCTCCGAGAGGAAAAAAGTCAGCTGTAACTTTCCATCTTAAACGTCAGTTTCAGTTTCGCTCTGTCAGGTTTTTCCAGAAGCAATTTTATTTGTATGTTCAGTCATTCTTTTCATTTTTTTTAGTTTTAATGACAAGATAGTTGCCAAAATGGCAAGGAGAAGAATTTGGCAAAAAAATTTGTTAAAATGGCATTTATCCTACTAATAGCCACCTTCGAATACTTACACGAGCACACTGATGGGTTTTTTGTATATCGTATCATATCTCATCTATCTTTTTCTATCTATCTACCTATCCCTTTAGAAATATGTGGGAGCTCCTTTTTTTTTTTTTTTTTAACATTTACATTCATTTAAAAGTCTGAAAGATCTTATTGTGAGTAGCCAGTGGAAGATTTTCTCATTGAAAATAGGAGTGCACTTAAAACTCAGAACCCAGTGGTTAAGGATACTTGTACTGCGCTCACCCTTTCCTCCTTATTTTGGACTTGATTACTTTTCCCCCAAATTCCTTTTCCCCATATCATGAACTTCTTCTTGTTGTTGGAAAGTAAGTCCAGAGTAGTTCTCACTATCTGTTCTGTATTTGTTGGTGAGATTTAAGTCCACTCGTCTGCTTCCCATGCTTGTTTTATCTCCAGAGGGGTTGGGTTGTCACAAAGACATGCCGGGTATTTATTGGACTCTCTGTTCTTACCAGATTTCTACTTCAGGCAGAACATAGGCGGATAGCTGTTTTGTTTTGCTTACTGTGGCCTCATGTGCTTTAGTTTTGTTTCCCTGGCTTGACCTTTAGGTGTGTACGGAATAGGACTACAGCCTCCTGTGTTCCAGCTGTGTCCTAAAAGCAAGCTGAGTAAGACAGAGATTCTTATTTCTCTTTGTACGTAGAATTGTTTCCGTCTAACTTAGGAATTATTAATATTATAGAATCATAAAATGTTACAAGCGGAAGTGATCTGAGAGTTCATTTTAGTCAATTTCCCATTTGTAGATGAAAAAAACGAGGCTCAGGGATGTCCCGTGGCTTGCCTACAATTTTATTAGTGTAGTGTTTTCTGGATAGGACTACCTGCTGACAAAACAACCCTTAAATCTTAGTGGCCTATAAGAAACAATAAAGGTTTATTATTTACTCACATGATGGTCTATATGGATCCTTGGGAATGGGGTTGTTGGGTTCCATGCATTCATTTAGAGACTCTGTGGTTCTGGGGTCTCGGAGATGGGATCCTCTGCATCTAGCCAGCAGGCAAGGTAAGACAGGGACAGTATGGAAAAGGCACACTTGCTCTCAAGTGCTTCAGACCCAAAGTGACATATCATCTCCACTCATATGCCATCAGTGAGAATCGGCCATGTGGCCCCATCTAGATGCAAAGGAGGCTGGAAACAGAGCTCAGCTGGGTATGCAGGAAGAGAGAACGGGTTTGGTGAACACCTAGCCAGTCTCTGCCCTACTTAGTCTCTCCCTAGAGCAGCGATGTTCAAAGTGTCATCCCAGCCGCACCAGTGTCACCTGAAAACCTGTTAGAGATTCAGATTCTCAGGTCCCACACAGACCTACAGAATCAGAAACTCTGGGTGATTCTTGGTGATTTGGATGCATGCTAAAGTTGTAGAACCACTGACGTATCCTAACTGACCTAGTTTGGTGGTTCTCAGCTCCAGCTACACATTAAAGTCACTTAGAGAAACCTAAAACAAACAAACAAACAAAAAAATAAAATTGCCTGGACCCCACCCTAATCAATTAAATCAGAATTTCTAGACGGGGACCCAGGCATTGTTATTTTAGGATAAAAGTTCCTGGTTGTTCTAAGTGGGGCCAGGGTCAGGAACTACTATCCTGCGTGATAAAAAATGCAGTTGATATTTATTTTATCGTATAGTACAGCATGCAGCTTGTAACCTGGTGTAACTTTGGAGAAGTCTGTTAACTTCTCTGAACTTCTGCTTTCCTCATCAGTAAAATGGGGCATAATTCTAGGATTGACTCTACTGAGCCGTGAAGATTTCAAGAAGCAGTTCATTTGCTGCAATTTGTACAACGTGAAAGCAATGTATTGCTTCAACAGCCAGCACATAGGCAGGGCTCACACATAAAAAATAAAATTTTTATCCCATTTTGATTACACTCTTGAGAGAACCCTAGAGAGAAAATAGAGTTGCTACATCAGAAGTCGGAACAGTATTGGCCACATCTTCCCTTAATACTTTTAGGTCTCTCTCTCTCTCTCTCCCTCATCTTTTCCCTACACTGAAAATGTGAGATTTGGATTTGGAATTATTCGCCCTTTGGGATTATCTATATTACTGTTTTTTCTTTCAGTGGCTACAATCCCATTGCTTCAAATTAGACCTGTTTCAGCCCTGAATTTGGGCAGGACATTGATCTAGTGTCGTCCGTGGAAACAAGGGACTGTTCCCTTGCTTGAACAGCTGCTCAGTGACCACAGGGTGCTTAGTTGGCTGTTGGGCACGAGGGAGGCCTGGCCATCATCTGGGAGTGACGCTTTTACACACAAAGGTAGAGAGACGCTTGTCTCTCTGTACTTGGTGTACTGCTGAAAAGAGAAAAAAATGACATGTCATGTGGTCGTGTGGGTTTTCTATTATATGCAGTTTGCTGATAATGGTAAAATTTTAGTAGAGTCTGGATTGCCTAAAGTACTCAGGAAGTTCATCCATCTACTGTGGACTTCTAGGAGGATGGCTTAATCCTATAGAATTTTCAAGCAAAGTAGCTGATCGACAGGGCAAAATAACTACTTCATTTGTCCTTATCTTAATTTAAGATTAGATTCCATCTTTACTTAGACTTAAATGGTTTTTCTGGTCTATATCTGTAAGATTAGATAAAATATTAAATACAAGCTTATATGGGTTAGTGAGACTCTCTTCAACTTGTGTTTGAAGTAATTGTGCTTTTAATTTTTTTTCTTTTAAGATTTTATTTATTTGAGAGAGAGAGAATGAGAGACAGAGAGCATGAGAGGGAGGAGGGTCAGAGGGAGAAACAGACTCCCTGCTGAGCAGGGAGCCTGATGTGGGACTCGATCCTGGGACTCCAGGATCATGACCTGAGCCGAAGGCAGTCGCTTAACCAACTGAGCCACCCAGGCGCCCGTAATTGTGCTTTTAAAAAAATGCTTTGGATGACAGTTATGATGGATGAAACCTGGAAACCAGAGAGAAATTGGTACAACATTTGTTAGAGAGTAGATGAATCATGTTAGGGTTAATATTCTGACAGCAACACTTTGCATTTAAACTTCTGAATGGATATAGATGGTTCAGTCTGTTCAGACATCATGGCAAGACTGAATTTAGGATCCTGGTAGGACACTGGTTTGTGAGAAGCATAATTTTCTTTTTTTAAGATTTTATTTATTTAAGAGAGAGAGAGAGCATGAGAAGGGGGAGGTGAGAAGCATAATTTTCAAGGAAGTAATCACAAAGCTGGATGTTGACAGCTTTGAGTTCAAATTTCAGACTCTTTCTATAATATCACATAAATCACTCAATTTCTCTCTGGTTCTTTTTTACTACCTGTAAAATATGATTCAGTGTGTTTCTCTCACACATATTTCATTGTGGTTCTCACTCAAATACCTCATATTTCAAGGATTAGGAAACAATTAAAAATATTTTTTGCCAAATTATAGTCATTCATAGGGCACATAATTTTTCCCCCTAGAAATTCTTTACTCCCTGTGCCTGTTAGAAAAGTGAGGAAGTCTTAGACCAATTAGGTACTGGAAACAGTGTGGAACGTGAGATCGGGGAAGCTGTGAACCAAATTCCGTTGTGGGGGTCAGACGTTAGCGTTGTTGTTCGCTTGACTTTGATCATTTCTGTGAGCAAGGGGAAAATCTGACTTTTTCAGAAAGCCAGTTTACTCTGTGGGTTCATTATTTTGGCTGACAAATGGAGAGGTAAATTGACAGTGACTTCCCAGCTAAGAATACTGTGTATGTTTACCACCATAGGGAGCCAGAATTTTGTTGGTTAGCATGATGTCTTTTTAGCTTTCCTTACTAAAGTTTCCACCTGAAAAAGAAAAAAAAAAATCCCGCAAAATCCTATGTCTTTTAATGAAAAAAGCCTTTTAAAAGCTAGGGAGGTTCCTTGTTGGCACTGACTGTTCCTGCGGAGGACCTTGATGAGACCGTGTTAAACTTGTCATCAAGTCTGGATTCAGGTGTAACCGGGGAATTCTTCTGCCATCAGCAAACAGGGGGTCAGCACGGACTAGGTGAAGGTCATGAAGCCAGGTGATAGGGATGCCAAATAGCGAAGGCATCCTAGGGAGACAGTATAGCACTGCAGGGAAGAGGCTGTGCTTTGGGAGTCAGATAAGCCTGGACAGGGGGGAGTCCTGGCTCAGCACCCAATATATGTGCAACTTCAGGCAACTGATGTGACTTCTTAAGTCTCAATGAGCTCATCTGTAAAATGGGAGCATTATCGTCTACTTTGTAGGTATGTTGTAAGGATTACATCAGGTAATATGTTCCATATATTTAGTGACATCAAGGTCTGGCATGGAGCACGTGCTCATCCTTTTCAGGCAGCCCTCCTCTTGGCGTTTCCTTTCTGGTCCCATTTGTAAATGACAATTAAAAAGCTCTGGGATTCATTGTCCTAGGGAAGGATTTTATTTTATATTATTTTAAAAATATTTTATTTATTTGAGAGAGAGAGAGAGCATGAGCAGGTGGGAGGGCCTGAGCATGGAGCCTGAGATCATGACCTGAGCTGAAGGCAGATGCTTAACCTACTGATTTTAAATTGTCATTTACATTTTAGTATGATTTCAAGTCACTGACCTTCCTTTATGTCTGTATGTAGCAGGAGTCCTAACTTGGGTTTAGATAAAACACAGTGTCACAACACAGTCATTTCTAGAAGATGAGGTGGGGGCCCCGTGGAAGTCAACTGTGGGAGATTCTCAGTTAGAACTCATCCCAAAAATGTTAGAAATGAGGTGACCAGGTTGGGTTCAGGGCAGTGCCTAGGAGTAGAGGGGACAGCTGATTCTGCATGTAGCACTATGTTAGTCCCTCAGGCCCAATGCTGTGGGACTTAGCACCCCCGGGTCCTGGCCCACAGCCCTTGTACAAACCTGAGCCCCGACGTGGTCGTCACCGGGGCTAGGAATAAAATCCCCAAAGCAGTTACGTTAAAATCTTGTTTGGACAATGAGGGTACAAGATGTGGGGCAGCACCGATTTTAGTAGTGTGGACGGTAAGGAGGAATGGTGCCTGTGACTTCCTAGTGATTCTCCGGTGACCGGTAATCGCACCACTGTGTCAGCAGGAATGGGGGGGTGGCATGTGAAGACATTAGCGTCACCAGCACATGGTATGGTGTGCCTTGGACCAAATGGTATTGGGCTTCTGCGACAGTAGTGACACTTTTTTTGCAAGTGGTGGTGGTGGTGGTTTTGGTGACTGCAGGAAATTCGAGGTCACCTCAAGGTTTTTGCCACCCATCCCACCCAGAGGTGGGATTTCTTTCCCTTTTCTCTGAATCTGCATTGGTCTGTATTTGGTTCTGCGACTTGCCTTGATCCATGTAATACAGCAGAAGTGATGCTGTATGACCTCAAAAGACCTGCAACATCGAATTTTCCTGCTCGGAACACTCCTTCTAAGAATCTGGTCCCCATGTTGTGTGGAAGCCCAAGCATCCTTATGGAGAGGAGATCTGAGGCTCCCAGTGGACAGTCAGCACCAGTTGCCAAACACGAGTGAGGTCATTTTCACCAGGCCATCCCAATGTCCCAGACAATGTGACGTGAAGCAGAAGAACCAGTTGGTCAACCCATGGAATCAATGGAAGTAATATATTCTTGATGCTTTAAGCCATGAAAATCTGGGATGGTTGCACGACAAAAGAATACCACACAGTAGCGATTTGCAGTTGAAGAGATAGTGCCCAAGAGCTGGAACAGAAAAGGAGGAACATAGTAGACCCCATAAAATAATTAACAGGACTAGTTAAGAGAGCACAATTGAGATGCCTTCAAAGGATTCCCAGAACTATAATGAAGAACCATTTTAAAAAAAGAGCTTATTTACTTATTTGAGAGAGAGAGTACGAGTTGTGGGGTGGGGGGGGGGGGGGGGGGACAAGAAGACTCCCTGCTAAGCAAGGACCTTGATGTGGGGCTCTATCCCAGGACCCCCAGGATCATGACCTGAGCCAAAGGCACATGCTTAACCAACTGAGCCACCCAGGAGCCCCAGGAGGAAAATTCTGGGGGAGAGGAGATGGGTTCCTCATTTATAAGAAGGAGATAGTAGTACCAACCTTTTAGTGTTGCAGTGCAGATTAAGTGGGATAATATACATGAAATAATTAATGCTCTTTTGGGCATACATATGCTTAGTAAGTAGTAGCCATTATTGTTACCCTCATATTATCTGGGCCTCACCCACTAATTTCATAGTCAACAAAAAACAGCCCCTTTAATTGTATATATATATCTTATTTCCACTGCTAGATCAATATTCTCTTAAGGGCAGGAATTGTAACTTATATTTCTTTATGTGATGTAGGCTCTGAATAAGTATTTGCCATTTGACGGGCTAGAAATAGAGAAAACGTATCAAATTTTTTTCAGGGCTTTAGTTTCATTCACATTAGACCCATATGTCAGTTTGTAATCTTAGCTACATTTCTAAAGCTGAAAGATAAAAACTGATTGGACCTCAACTGACACGAACACTTGGAAGGATACACGGGTGTCTCATGCGTGTATTTCACGTGGTACCATAAAGCCAAGTGCTCTGTTGTCAAGGCGATTTGTCTATTTGATTGTCCTTATCAGAATCAGCTATACATCTATTACGAGCTCCAGATTGCCTATCTCTGGAGGCATGGACAGCTTTGTTCAGCCAAGGTCAGGTACAAAAACAGACTCATAGTTACCGGCAGAATAGCCTCATCAGGTCCTTAGAAATTGCCACGAAGCTATGATAACGTGATTGGCCCTTTCAAGAACTGCCCTTTACGTCAATAGGGTCTCCTCAGCCAATCAGATGAATGGGTTCCCAGCACTGTTCTGCCGTCAGTCACTGGGGCAGTAAATGTAGTCATGGTCCATTATGGCAACAGCAAGCTGTGTATGTGTGTGAGTGCACACGTATGTACGTAGGCATGTGTGGGTGGCAAGTGTTAAGCATAACAAGGCTCTCGGTCCAATGCAGTCCATTCTACTTGTAGATTCTGGCCACTTATATCCATAGGAAACTAATACCATGTGTGTGGGGCAGTTGGAATTTTATCGTTTTCAGAAGGAACAGTAAATTATTTGAAACATCAGTGTAGACAAAGCATCTAAAGTCTCCTCCAACATATACTATTCTTCACCACGGATTCTTGGCCTAAGAAGAACAAGACTTAGTAAAGAGTTTCTCTAAATAGAACATGTGAAATGATCAGCTGTGGCTCTTGACATATATGTGATGGAAAGGAGTAAATTATATACAAAACGTGGAGCTAGAAATCCTCCCTTGAAATTCAGATTAATAATTGGTTTTATTTTGAGACAGTGTCCCTCCTCCGTGAGCTTAAAGCAGGGCTGAGTTTATAACTAACTAATTATTTACGAGGTGTGATTTAAGAGGTACCAGGAAGGATTCTCTGTCTCAACACGGTTTCTTGGCCCAAATGATACAGCTTCTGAAATTCCACCATTAGAGAGATTCTTTTTTTTTTTTAGGTAAAGGGTCACCTCCTTAACTAGTCCTTTTTGTTGGAATTAGATAATTCACTATGTCACTTATATTTTGTAAATTATTGTATTCAGTAGTCCTCCCCTCTGCTTCTGCTGATGTGTGTCTGCCTGTGGTAGTCGCTGGGCTATTGTTGTAGACCACTGTAGACCTAGAGAGAGGGTTGGAGGTGGGCTGGGTAGGAAGCTTCGATGAGACTTCAAAATTTTGCACAGAGCTTTATTTTAACCAGGAGTATTTTGGGGGTACAGCCTTAGAATTCTTGATCTAAAATAGAGAATTTTTTCTTTCAGTGATCAAATTTTAAGACCCACATAAGTATTTTGATTGGCCTAGCTGTTATCCTGTGCCCACCCCCTGGGGCCAGTCACTGTGAACATGGGTTTAAAGACTTGAGATTGGTCAGTTTGGGCCACATGCCTCAGGCACCCCGAAGGCAGGGGGTGGGTGGGAGCAAAAACTTAGGTGTTACAATGGTTTGTGGCCTTCCCAAGGTGCACAGTACATAAACAGATAGGCAATATCATAGGGGGCAATTAGGAAAAAAAAAATCTAAAAGGGCTCTTTGGGGGGGGGACAACAATACAAAATAAGGTGAGAAACACTGTTCTAGATCCAAGAAAGTCAATGTATCTTAGGAAGATGTGGCCTAAAATGAAACAGATTTTATGGAACTAGTGATCAGAGATGCAGAGTGATTTATGAAAATAGAAGCAGAATTTGAATCCAGCCCACCTTCTGGTTGTGTGGAAATGTACAAGTAACTTAACTGTTCTGCATCTCCATTTCTTTCTTTCTTTTTTTTCTTTTAAGATTTATTTATTTATTTCAGAGAGAGAGAGAGAAGGCAGAGGGGCAGAGGGAGAGAGAATTTCAAGAGGACTTCCCATTGAGTGCAGACACCCCCTCCCTCCACAACACAGAGCCTGACTCGGGGCTTGATCTCATGACACAGAGATCAGACATGAATGAGCTCAAGCCAAGAGTCTGACGCTCACCTGACTGCCACCCAGGTGCCCTGCATCTCCATTTCTTAATAGTGACCTTTATGCAGTCAATCCTCTCAACTGTTGGCCCCAGGCAACTGTTGACCTGCTTCCATCACTACATTTCTGTCCTAGAGTTTCATATAATGGAATCACATAGTATGTAGTCTTTTGTTCTGATTTATTTTGCTCACCATGTTTTCAAGATTCATCTATGTTGTTGCACGCATTAGTACTTCATTTCCTTTTATTGTGAGTTGTATTCCACTTACCAGTTTGTGGGAATTGGGGTTATTTATATTTATTTGGGGCCAGAGAGCATTATGTATAATATTGTTATGAGCATATGTGTATGAGTCTTTGTGCAGACATTCGCTTTTCAAACATTTTTTTCATAGTTCTTGATTCTTGGTTCCAGATGCGTTGGATACCACATATGCTATTTGGATAATACATACATAAACTACGTCATGAAAAACAAAAGACAAAAAGAGGAAAGGAGAAATACAAATGGATGAATTTGATAATTAAATTCTTTTTGAAATGCTGCATATCTTACATGTATTTACAGCTAGAAAGCGCATTATTTCAAAAAATATTAGAAGTGTAAAAAAATATATTAGAAGTGTAGAAAAGTATGTTAAATTAGTAAAAGGTACCCAAATATGTACAAAATAATCATACTACTGGTAAAATGTTGCAAATTAATATATGATTATATAAAATACAATTTACTTTCAAAGTGTCTTTGGGAAAATTGCTTATAGAAATCTTAATTTAGAATCCCTAATTCAGAATATTAGGCAAAAAAAAATCATTAGGAAATTGATCATTAGGCAAACAGATTTCAGGTAAATAAATTTTAGGCAAATTCACTTTAGGCAAATTTCATGGTTGATGGAAAGGAATTTGTGATTCATTTTACGTAGATGGCAAGAGGAGAGGTCAAAGCTGGACTGATTCTCAGATTTCTCTTGTGGTCTAGCAGGTGTGACAGGCGTCATTCATGGGCATGGTGAATCCAGGAATGGAAAGAGGAATCACTGTAGGGTATGAAGGGCAGATAATAAGTTTAGGTTTATTTGTGTTGAGTCTGAGTTGCTTGGGAGACTCCAGGTAGATGTGTCCAACAGGCAGTTAGGTTTATGGAGCTGGGGGCAGAAATCTTGCTGGAGACACGTATGGAGACATTAGCACACAGGTGTGCAGACATATGTGGACGCGAGGGGGGCATTGTAGGGGCTGGAGAATCTCTGTAGACTTCTGTTCCAACATAAGAGACAATGAGGCGTTCCCTCCAGTCAGGTCTTCAGGAAGCTCCTCAGATGCTCCAGTACACCAGAAATGTCCCCATGGTCCTATGCTCAGGTGCATGTGGCCTTAGCTTGCCAAGTCGGGGGTGGGGTGGTGTCCTCTACATTGGATCCATGTCTGAACTCACTGGATATTTAGGGGTTGGTGTGTGTTGGAAACTATAAAGAAAAACTGAAAAAGACTGATTCTTGGAAACATCATTGGGGCATCAGTTCATTGCTTTGGAACTCCTCCCGCAGAGTATGACCTAAGAAGGAAGTGTGTGGAAGGAAGAGTAAGGCAGAGGCCTTTGTGTCCTTCCTATTACGTTACCTTCCTACTACCCACTTCTGGTTTTATTTGTAGCTGTGGTGGACTGTTGTGGTGAGCTCAGACTTATCTTGTCAACTTTGTGATGTCTGCCTTGGGTTCTTTTCTTGATTCCGTAGAAGCTCTTGCGGCCTGTGTGCAGTCATGGCCAGAGTGCTGGGGAACCAGTGCTCCCCTCACGTGGTGGCACTGGGAGCCATGGATCACCCTCAGTGACAGCACTGGAGGCACCCTCTACACTTCCTAGGGGCCCCGGTTGAACCCTGTTCCTTAGGATGGCAACATGGATAACACATCTTAAACTTGCTCTTCTTTCTTCCCTGTCTCACTCTCTCATTCTTTAACTGTAGATTCTTGGAGCATGTCCCACATAAGTCACCTGCACCCAAGTCCTCGCCTCAGGCTCTGCTTTTGGGGGAGTCTACCCTAAGATAGCTAGCTTTGTCCACTCTTCAACAAAACACTGTCAGTTTGGCCTTGAATGAAGGAAGACTGGTGCCCAGCAGAAGCAGCAGGGGGCCCAAAGGATGCAGCAACACCCAGCCTCAGGGGTGGGGAGGTGGGTGGGACAGGAGGTGAAGGGGGAAACCGGAGTTGACCTGCAGCAGCTGCAGGCTGTGGGCTGAATGTGTCCATGAGCACATGTGTTACTCCTGGAGAACTCTGGAAGTATTTGGTAGCAGCTTTGCTGGGAGCTGGGAATCTGCATTGTCAGAAATGGGAAGGGCAGGTGAAACACTGGTTATGGAAAGATTTGTTATCATCAGAGTATATTGGTTGTGGAGGCACTGAACAATGACAGTGAGTAAAATTTCCTAGGAATAGCTCAGTGGTTCTCAACCTTTGCTGCGTATCAGAATCACCTGAGGAACTTTAAGAAATACAAGTATACCCAAAGTAGAATCTCTAGGGATCTGGCCATGCCTATGTTCCAAAATTCCCCGGCTGATACTGGTACTCAATCAAATTTGACAACCTCTGTTCAAAAGTGGGACAGAAAAAGGCCAGGGACAGAAGTCTAAGGAGGCATTAACGCTTAAGATGCAGGCAGAGAAAGGCGAGTCTGTGAATGAAGGTGAGAAGGAGCAGTGAGAAAGTCAGAAAGTCTTGAGGAGGTAGGCAGGCCCAGTGGGGGGAAGTTGAAAAAGGACCTTGGGTGGTGACAGCGGTAGGAGTGGCGTCAGGGAAACTGGGGGGTGGATGTCAGGTCTCAGCAGATCAAGGAAGGAATTGGGGGGTACACAGTGTACACAGTCACTTTCCCATGGCTCACAGGTCACACCCTGTCTCCCACCAAATCGTAACCAGCTCATAGGAGAGTACATGTGACAGCGAGCATGGGGTGGGTGTGGGGTGGGGGGAGGAGGTTAGTACAATCCCCAGCGCCAGGGAGACTGAGATTGTGTCACTGCTAGTAAAGGACCCAGGAGAATCTCTAATAGGGACAAATCTCCAAGAAACTAAGAAGAAAAAAGACTTTGAAAAAATGAAGCACTCCAAAACAGTGGACGCAAAGAGCGGGACTGAATTTTGATTTTTTTATTTTTATTTTATTTTATTTTTTATTTTTATTTTTTTTAAAGATTTTTATTTATTTATTTGAGAGAGAGAGAATGAGAGAGAGCACATGAGAGTGGGGAGGGTCAGAGGGAGAAGCAGACTCCCCGCCGAGCAGGGAGCCCGATGCGGGACTCGATCCAGGGACTCCAGGATCATGACCTGAGCCGAAGGCAGTCGCTCAACCAACTGAGCCACCCAGGCGCCCGAATTTTGATTTTTTTAAATGAAGGATGTCTAACTAACATCCCTTACCCTCTTGGGTGGCCTTCAGGCTGCAGCCCGTGGCGTCACGTCACAACCCGGGCTCCTGTGGCCCCTGGGAGGGAAAACTCTTCCAGCATCTTCTCCGTCACACTTGTCTTGCTTTGTAGCGCCGTGGCCTCTAGATGGCGATAAATCTCCATCTTAGGAGCCTCCCCGCCCTGGCGTGAGGTCCCTCGGAAAATTGCTTTCTGGTGCAGAGAAATCAGAGGCATTTCTTCCGAACTGACTGGAAGCTGCTGAGACAGCTCTTCCTTGACTCTTAGTTCTTGAAAGGCCTCTGAAACACTGGCGAGAGAGTCCAGCGTTTGGAATATTGAAATGTAAGCCGGGAAGGCGCTGCTGTGTTTATGAGTAGCCGGGAGGTGGGAGATGTTGGTAGGGGGTGTGGGCTGTGAGGAGCTCTCAGGGCAGCTCCCCTGCTCCTCAGGAACTGCCTCTCCCCTGTGCTCAGTGCCTCACAGTTCTTACCCTTCTTAGCAGGAGCATGGCATTCATCCCCTTGCAAGGTAGCCAACACTAACATGAGCCAACCTTTCTGTTTTTGTTTTGTGAACTTTTCTGCCCTATGCTGTCATGGGCTGAGCGCTTTAGAAATCTCATTCGACCCAGTCTTGTAGGTTCTATTATTATCCTGTTATTTAAATAAGTGAAATACTTGGCCAGAGTCAATCAGGGATCAGTGTTACGGCTGGGATTTGATTCTAGAGCTTGAATTCTTAATCACTATATTGCTTTAAGGACGATGTCTAAATACCCTCCAGCCTCTGGGAAAGGAGCCCTGGGGTGAGTCAGAGGTGAGTCAGAGGTCCCCGTGTCTGGGGAGAGCAGCTGAGGACATGGGGCTCTGGCTTTCTGAAGGGGGTATGGGGGCATCCTGGAGAGGGTAGAAGAGTTCCAAAAAGAGCCAAGATGTGTGTGGGAGCCAAAGATGAGATGATTTCCTTCTCAGTGCACCTTGGTTTGGGACTGGGTTGTTAAGCGTGGGTAGATGACACCAGCAAATGCATTCAGAATTTTTAGTGTGAGAGTCAATGACTTTCTTGGAAAACAGTCAGCAAAATGGCCTGTTCAAAGCAGTAAGCAAATCAGATCCGATCCTGAAACAGAATGGGCAGTTGCTGGCCTCTTGTGTCTTTGGGTGGGGGCAGCATTGGTTCCTGGGTGAGTGTCAGAGAAAGGTGACATGAGATACAGGAACCAGGAGAGCTTGGGGTCAGGCTTGGTGCAGATGTCTCTGCTGTGTACTTCCTACAGGGGAGGCACCAGGATGAATTTTCAGATTTTGCTTTGGAGAATGCAGACAACAGAGTTGAGGTCATATTATCTGCCCTTTCCCCATTTTGCCTTTAGAATGATTAATAATGTTAAAAATTTGTCATTTATTGGTTATGTGCTTCCTACGTGTCTGGTTCTGTAATGGGCCATCTATATGCATTGTCTCATTTAGTTCTCATGCAACACCATGGGGTATTACTACCTCTCTTCTACAGATGAGGACACAGGTTCAGAGAGGTTAAGCAACTTCCCCAAGGTCACATAGGGAGTGTCAGAGGCCTGGTCTCTCTGACTTCAGGGCCTTGCTCTTAACTACTCTCTTAGGCAGCTTCTTCTCTACCTAAAGCTGGTTCCTTAGCTGGGACCATCAGAGTGCGACCCCTCCTGGAGGCAGAAGCAGAGACGTAGGGACAGGTGCATGATCTTTGCTAGAACTCTAAAATCACAGGCTCCTCTATGTCTCTCCAGAGCCAGCAAGATTCGGGCTGCGAAGAAGTTAGTGAAATGTAAAGGGAGCTTTTGAAAACCCCAGAACTGTCAGGCCTGAAGGAATGACAGCATTTCTACCCAGGAGCTGTGATTGTGGGAGAGAGGTGTGTGGGCTGGGAGGAGGCTCTGTGCCCTGGAATGAAATCCTGAGGTTGGCCACTTGTTTCTTAGTCATTTGCCCAGCTATATGGCTACTGTTAACTCTATTACTACCTTATTCAACTGCCTATAATTAATACCAGCATTAATACTCATAACACCTTAATTGCAGTGGGGGGCTGCCGTGCATGGGACAGCTCGATCCTGGGGATCACTGGGGTGACAGACTTTGCAGCCACCTTTGCCTTACCCCCCTTCTAGTGCTCAGAGGGCTCTTACTATGTTACCAACACTCATCCTAAAAATGCCGTCAATAGCTGTTTTCCCTTTTTCCCAAGGATCCTGAAATGTTTTGCATGTGTTCTTCCTACTGAGAGATAGAAGCTGTGCTACAGTTTATCCCCATTTACGAGATGGATGACCTCAGGAACAAATGGGCATCTGAGCTTTGCTTCCACACACAGCCTCCTTTCATATACTATGTTTCTCTCCAGAGAGAGCAAAAATACAGAAAGACAGAAGCCTTATTTATGGAAATATAGAGGAAAACATTTCGAACATCCATTTTTATCAGCACTGCATTTTTCTACTTAACATTAATCCTTTGTTTCATTTGTATTCTTTTTTTAATTTTTAAAAATTATTTTATTTTTAAAATTTTTTATTGTTATGTTAATCACCATACATTACATCATTAGTTTTTGATGTAGTGTTCCATGATTCATTGTTTGTGCATAACACCCAGTGCTCCATGTAGAACATGCCCTCTTTAATACCCATCACCAGGCTAACCCATTTTCCCAACCCCCTCCCCTCTAGAACCCTCAGTTTGTTTTTCAGAGCCCATCGTCTCTCATGGTTCGTCTCCCCCTCTGATTTCCCCTCTTCATTCTTCCCCTCCTGCTCATTTGTATTCTTTACTAGAAACACATACCCACGTTAGCAAAGAAAGAAAATTAAAACCTTGTCAATCATAAAAATGAGTCGATTGTCTAAATGTTTTTATCTGAATGGTTTTATCTAAATGTCAGCTTGATTTTTCTTCTCCATATACTTTTAAGGAAAATTTGTGTTCCTTCAACCTATGAACTAACATTTTAAAAAATTATTTATTTATTTATTTTTAAAAAGATTTTATTTATTTGACAGAGAGACAGACAGCGAGAGAGGAAACACAAGCAGGGGGAGTGGGAGGGGGAGCAGGAGCAGCAGGCTTCCCGCTGAGCATCGGAGCCCGATGCGGGTCTTGATCCCAGGACCCTGGGATCATGACCTGAGCCAAAGGCAGACGCTTAACCGACTGAGCCACACAGGCGCCCCAACAATTTTTTTTAAAGATTTTATTTATTTATTTGACAGAGAGAGACACAGCCAGAGAGGGAACAAAAGCAGGGGGAGTGGGAGACGAAGAAGCGGGCTTCCCGTGGAGCAGGGAGCCTGATGCAGGGCTCGATCCCAGGACCCTGAGATCATGACCTGAGCTGAAGGCAGACACTTAACCAACTGAGCCACCCAGGCACCCTTGAACTAACATTTATTAAGCTCTATGTATGTGCATAATTCAAGGCTCTGGGGGGGGCGGGTGTTAAGGGTACAGGTTTGTGTATATTTTCCCTCCATAGAAGTGCTACGGTCTAGCCAGGAAGAAACCTGCCTATCCTTGGTAATTTCAAAAGACATCGCTTCTGTTGGCTGTGACAGATGAAAGGCATGGATAGGTCCTCTAGAACTTCACAGGGAGGAAAGAGCTCCTTGAGTGGGCTGTTCAGAGAGAGGCTCTGGGAGGCAGGGATCATTTATTATCCATTCAACAAACATTTGTTGTGCTAGCTGCTGAGCAGCTTGCTGAGGCTCTGGTGAACAGCTCTTTGAGGGACTCCCACAGAGAGAGGGAAACAGAGAGCTAGCCAGTTACAATCCAGACCCAGGGAACCAGGAAACCCTGAAGAGTTCGTGTGTTCAGTGTGGCCAAAGGGGGGAAATGGAGGGGGTGCCTGGAAACGTGAGGACTACGGGGACTTCTGTCACTTGTAGGGAAGCCCTTTTGCAAATCCTGCCAACGTGCCCTGAGTGCCAGTGGCTGCCCTGAAGGTGATCGATTTTTTTTTCTATTTTTACATTTATTTTTTAATTCACATACAATAAAATCCACTCTTTTTGGTGAGTTGTGGCAAATTCATCATTGTTTGACCACCATCACAATCATGGCACAGTACAGTTCCATCGTTCCTCCCGAAAAATTTCCTCCCACTTCTTTGTAGTCAAGCTCTTTCTCAACCCCAGCCCTGGAAACCACTGGTCTGTTCCCTGACCTCACAGTTTGTCTTTTCTAGAGTGTCATATAAATGGAACCATATGGAATGTAACCTTTTGAGCTTGGCCTCTTGCACTCAGCATAATACATTTGAGGTTCGTCCATGTTGTTGCCTGTATTGCTCGTTCTTTTTCACTGCTGTGTTGTGTTCCAGCGAATGGATGTACCACAGTGTGTTTCTCCATTCCCAGATTAAGGGGCCTTCTGGTTATTTCCAGTTTTTGGTGATTGTGCATAAAGCCACTATAAACATTTTCATATATATTTTTTTTTAATAAGAAAGCATTTAAGATTTCTAATTATTTATGTTCCAGCTACTGTTCTTTTATTTAAGATTTATTTATTTGAGAGAGAGAGACAGAGAGAGCACCAGCAGGGGGAGGGGCAGAGGGAGAAGCAGGCTCCCCACTGAGCAGGGAGCCCGATGTGGGGCTCGATCCCAGGACCCTGGGATCATGACCTGAGCAGAAGGCAGACGTTTAACTGACTGAGCCACCCAGGTGCTCCTCATGTTGGTTTTTGTGTGAATGTAGGATTCATTTCCTTTGGGTAATTACTGAGTGATTATCTAGGAGTGAGATTGCTGGTTTGTATGGTCAGTATATATTTAACTTCGTAAGAAACTAGTGAAAGAGAACATAAAACTAAGACAAAAACAAACTGTTTTATAGTGCCTGTACCTACCTGCATTCCTACGAGGCCATCTGAGAGTTCCTTTTTCTACACATCCTCACATGTTGTTTCTTGTGTTGCTGATTTTAGCCATTCTGACTGGTGTGAGGTGGTATCTCATCGAGGTTTTGATTTGCATTTCCCTGATGATGAGTGATGTTGAGCATCTTTTCATGTGTCTGTTGGCCATCTGTATTCTTCTTTAGAGAAATGTCTGTTCATGTCTTCTGCCCATTTTTTAATTGAGTTATTTGTTTTTTGAGCATTGAGTTTTAGAAGTAGTTGAGTTTTAGGAGTACTTTATATATTTTGGATACTGACCTTTATCAGATATGTCATTTGCAAATATCTTCTCCTATTCCATAGGCTGACTTTTAGTTTTGTTGATTGTTTCCTTTGCTGTGCAGAAGCTTTTTATTTTGATGCAGTCCCCCTAGTTTATTTTTGCTTTTGTTTCCCTTGCCTCAGGGGGCCTATCTAGAAAAAGTTGCTATGGCCCATGTCAGAGACATTACTGCTTGTGCTCTTTTCTAGGGTTTTTATAGTTTCAAGTCCCACATTTAGGTCTTTAAATCCATTTGGAGTTTATTTTTGTGTTTGGTATAAGAAAGTGGCCCAGTTTCATTCTTCTGCATGTTGCTATCCAGTTTTCCCAATACCATTTGTTGAAGACTGTCTTTTTTCCATTGGATATTCTTTCCTGCTTTGTGGAAGATTAATTGACCATATAATTGTGTGTTTATTTTTGGATTCTGTTCTGTTCCATTGATCTATGTGTCTATTATTGTGCCAGTACCATCCTGTTTTGATTACTACAGCTTTATAATAATACTTGAAGTTGGGAATTGTGATGCCTCAAGCTTTGCTTTTCTTTTTCAAGGTTGCTTTGGCTACTTGGGATCTTTTGTGGTTCCATACAAATTTTAGGATTGTTTGTTCTAGTTCTGTGAAAAATGCTGGTGGTATTTTAATCGGGACTGCATTAAAAGTGTAGATTCTTGCTCTGTTTCAGCACCATTTGTTGAAAAGACTGTCCTCTCTTCATTAAATTGCTTTTGCTTTTTTGTTAAAAGTCAACTGGCCATGCTTATGGTGAGTCTGTTTCTGGGTTTCTGTTCTGTTCTGTTGATCTATGTATCTGTCTTCTCTTCCAGTGAGTTGGTTAAGTTTTAAGAACAGACAGGGAGTGAGGGGGGGAGCACGAAGGGCTGGAGATTTTGCAGGGATAAAACCTTTTTTAAAAAAAAATTCTTTTAAAGACCTTATTTGAGAGAGAGCGAGAGCGAGAGAGAGCACGAGCACAAGCAGGGGAGAGGGCAAGCAGGCTCCCTGCTGAGCAGGGAGACTTGGGGCTCGATCCCAGGACCCTGGGATCATGACCTGAGTTGAAGGCAGACGCTTAACTGACTGAGTCACCCAGGCGTCCCCAGGGGATAAAACCTTTAAACTGAGACATCTGTTGGCTAAGAGTGAGTGAGGAGAAGAAGACAGGCAGATATGAAAGTCATTTCAGGCCTTGGGAACATCACGTTCCCTACAAAGGCTGGTGGGCCAGAGAGAAGGGGGTGGGGCAATTATACGATTCTCATTGTGGCTGGGACTGAGTCCGAAGCCAGGGTCAGGTCAAGTGGGGTATGCTTTGATCCCAAGGGTAGGGTGGATACAGTCATTTCAGAGAACATTTAAGTGGGTCTCCAGGATGAGTGAAAACACCACATTCGGTTCTCTTTTGTCATTGAATCAGCACAATGCCCCTATCTCTAAAAGAGGGAGTCTGGCTTCTTATAAAAAAACACATCCCAGGCTCAGCTGCTCAGTCACCTCCCAGAGAGAAGAGCCCACTCAGCGCAGGACCCACAGCATCCTATTTATTTGTACGTGTGTGAATTGAAACGTCTCCATTTTTCCCTCTTGCCTGGGGCTCTGTCCCGAGGTCTTGGTGAGTCGCAGTGCACTTCTAGGACCCGACCTGCAGGTGGCAGCAAAACCAAGGTTCATCAAGCGGAAGGCTCCCAGCTCTCCGCCTTCAGTTTAAAGCAGCTCCAATATTGCAGAGCCCATCGAAATTTGGTGTCTGCAAAATAGCAGGCTTGTTTTGAAATCCGCTCCCCCCAACCCTGGAAATAATATTCTCTAAGTCTTTTGGAATCAAATCCGCCAAATAGAGTGTAACATGTTTCCTAATCATTTGGGCCGCATTCTCCCTCCTGAATGGGTGTTGGTTTCCCCGGGAATGTTTTCTGCAGCTGTGGATCATTGAGAAGGTGGTTCCGATTTGCTCTGGTAAAGCTGAAGAAATAGCCAAGCACGTGGCATGAAGTGAAATAAGGACAAATGCGGGCGACACCCTGGAGGCAGGCAAGGAGGGACAAAAGAAAGTCTGGAGGGCCGGGCGGTGAACTGGCTGCTCACGGGCCCCGCGTGGTTGCTGAGGTCCATCTCCGCCAGGTAAGCCTCTGCCTCAGAACGTACTCCTCCGCCGCTGCTCCTGACTTCTAGAACTCTGTTATGGAGGACAGAGCTTTCCACAGAGTTCAACTGTCACTTCCGCAGGGACGTCATCCCCCTCTCCCCCAGCTCCCTCGTCTCCCACGGAGCCCGCTAATACCCTTGCTCAGAGCACAGTGCAGCTCGCCTTCGTGCGATTTTCCGCGGTGTGTGATTATATGACTGCAATCACATGTACAACATCTCTATCGTCTTCTAGATGGCACATCCCGTGAAGGCAGGGATAGTTTTGTTTTGCCTCTTTATTCTACAGGCGTGGCAGAGCTCCTGGCACAAATATTTACTGAGTAATTCAATGCGTATGTAAACAGAAGAGGGAGTGGTCTCTAAAGGCAGAGAGCCGGGTTGATCTGGGTGGAAACCCTATGTGTAACACTTACCCACTCTCTGTTCTTGGAAATGTTGCTTAAGCTCTCCAAATTTCAGTTTCCTCGAATGTAACAGAGAAAATCATGCCCGTTTTGCAGGGTGGTCATAAGTATACAAGAAAAATCTATGTAAAGAGCTTAGCACAGTGCTTGAAACCGAGTAAGTCCTCAAATATGATAGCTACGCTCATTTTTATAGAGGAGGCTTCATAGGCAATTTTCTGGGGGAAACAACGTGGATTTGGGTTGAGAAGGAGATGAAATGACTAACAAGAGAGCTTGTCCTAGAGTTTTGGTAGGAGAGAGGAAGAGAGAGCTGTTGGGGGTGATGGTGCTGCCGTTGTAGCTGCTGAAATGAGCCCCTTGGCAGTCCTGACACGGTTCACATGTTCTGAGCCGACTGTGCAATGGGACAGTACTGCTCGGAGTCAGAAGTTCGCTGAGCAGGTGAAGCCATAGCCTGGTCTAGAGACGGAATGCGGTTGGACCATCGATGGAAGCTGGAAGCGTCACGGATGTGAGGGTGAGCGAAGCAATCAGATACTTAGGTGCCAACACGCCAGGTGTCAAAGAACCGTGCTCAGTGGAAGTGTGGTTACAGGAAGCCACAGGAGCAGGGTGGGGGTCGGCGTCTTCTTCCCAGGAAGTGCTTTCCTGCTCTTGCATAATGCTTTACATTACCTTAAAAGCAGATCTTGTAAAAGTGCTCGTAAGTATTAGGAATATTCATAATAGCTAAAAAGTAGTAGCAATCCAAATGCCCATCAGCTGATGAATGGGTGAACAAAAGCTGGGGTAGCCATGTAATGGGATATTATCCAGGCATAGAAAGGAATAAAGTTCTGATCCAAGCGATGACGTGGCTGAACCTGGAAAACATTATGCTAAGCGAAAGAAGCCAGACACAGAATAGCAAACATTGTATGATCCCATTTATATGAAGTTCCTAAAATAGATTCATAGAGACAGACAGCAGGAGAGTTACTTCCTGTGTCTGGGGGCCGGGCATGGGGAGTGACTGCTAATGGGCTTGGGTGTCTTTTTGGGGTGATGAACATATTCTAAAATTAGATTGTGGTAAAGGTTTTACGTCTCTGGGAATATACCGAAGACCGCTGAAGCTTACACTTTACGTGGGTGAATTATATGGTATGTGAATTATCTCTCTTTTATAATAACGATATTAAAAAATATCAGGGATACATCAATGGTTCTCAACCCTGGCTGCACATTACAGTCACTTGAGGAGGCTAAAAAAATACTGATTCACGGAGTCCCAGCTGCAACCAATTCAATCAGAATATTTGGGAAGTGGCACCTGGGCGCTGGGCATTTGTGAAGCCAGAGTTGACAGCTTCTGGCCTGGATGATCAAGGAAGTCGATTTTGATTTTTCTGCCTCTAGAGGACCTACTATGGGCAAAGAGCGGGCACACTCAATTTTGTTGTTGTTGTTTTTGTAAATCTGTGTGTCTGGGGCAATTTCTGTTTACTTTTGCTTGAAGGCAGAAGAATGGCTGAACCATGTGGCCTTACTCGAATCTTTCCCATTTAGGATTTTGTGATTAAATTCATCCATTGCAAATGTGATAGAAAGGGACAAGCATTTGTTCTGGTAATGTCTGGAGCTTTAGGACAACTAGAAACATTCTGTTCATTTAAATTTAGTAAGCAGAGGTAATGACATGGGTAATAAGGTGAACGTTTTCATGCCAAAATTGTACTTCCCACTTAGACAAATGAAAATGATTAAGGTTTAGGAAGAAATTTCTGTTTCATTACTGCTGGCATCACTACCAATATCATAATCAAAAGCAGTTAATTGTCTCTTTATTCTGCACATTGGCCCGGACAAGTCAGCCATGTCTCGTTAGGCCAACCAGGGTATTTTTTGAAGAATAGTAATCATGAATGTCCCTGTCAAAATCCTTATGAGAGCTGACCAGAACTAGTTTGAATTGCAATAACCTTTTAAAGAATGAAGAGGGTTGCTGATATCTTGAATTTTGCAGTGCAAGAAATGACGCTGGAAACATTCAAAATAAACACATTAGAATAGAGAATGTCATCCTACGAAATTGGATTTTGGAAGGGCAGCTCTAGGCGCATGAAAGGAGGAAAAAGAGATAAAGGACAGTTTTCCATTTATTGAACTACTATGAGTCAGACATAAAGCTTCATGCCTCATACTATGTCATTTCATTCTATCTCTAATCATTCTAGGTTAGCATTTTCTTTTTTTTTTTTTTTTGCCTATGGGAAAATGAGGCGCGGAGGCCACCTTGTTTGCCCCCAGACCCCAAGCTTGTAAGGGGAGGTCTTGCCCCTATAACTCTGTCAACCCGTCATTCTGAAGAAAGGCCACATTGTTTCTAGTTGACAGCTTTGTATAGGGAAGAGCACTGAACATTAGAAGACCCAATTTCCAATTCTTTGTGATCTTAGGCAAGTCACAACCTCCGTGCCCCAGTTTCCCGAGTGCTAATTGAGGGTGAGAACATTTGCCCCCCGGGATCGTCAGAAGGCAAATAAGTCACGCAGGTCACGGCTTGCCTGGCACGGTGTAGGTGGCCCTTTACAGGTGTCAGTCCGGCTGCTTGGACTTGGCATGTCTAAGCTGTGGGGAAGCTCCCGTGGCAGAGGTGACCCATCTTGGGAAAGTGCCCGGCCTCACGTTAGAGTGAAAACCGTCCACACCAGCGGTCGGGCACCAAAGCCCAGGTTGGGCTCAAATTGGAAGGGCTCCCGGGGGGTTCTGTCTGCATGGTAGTTTGCTTTTCAAAGGAATTATTTTCCTGGCTTGAGTTCTTTCAGGAAACCATTAGACTACAAACTTAGAGGAATCTGTGGAGCACCTGCTCTCTGCTAGGTACTCTGGGGAACAGCTCCACGTCTTTAAGGAATTTCACATGTAGTCACGGAGGGCAAAGCAAATATCTGTGAAACAAGAGTAGTACCGAAAAAAATCGTATTCCTTTTTTTTTTAAAAAATAGCATACTTAATGCAAATTCAAAAATGCTGAAGGTTATATGGTGGGAAGTCAGACATCGCCCCCACCCCTGTCTTTCTCGTCTTGGTTTCTCTCAGTTTCTTCCTAATTTCTTTCTTTTTTTTTTTTTTTTTAAAGATTTTATTTATTTATATGACACAGAGACAGCGAGAGACGGAATACAAGCAGGGGGAGTGGGAGAGGGAGAAGCAGGCTTCCCGCGGAGCAGGGAGTCCGATGTGGGGCTTGATCCCAGGACCCTGGGATCATGACCTGAGCCGAAGGCAGACCCTTAACGACTGAGCCACCCAGGCACCCTCTTCCTACTTTCTGGAGAAATCCTTCCTATGTGCAAATATATAGGTATGCATAGCACCTTCCCTTTTATCAAAATACCAAAGGAGACGTACTGTAATACTGTTCTGCATTTTTAAAATTCGTAATAGATCTCAGATATTGTGCTGTATTGGTACATATTGATCTCTCTCATTCTATCTAATGGAATTCCTTTGTATGAATGTACTGCACTTTATTTAATGGCTCCTTATCAATGGTCTTTTAGGTTGTTTCCAGGCTTTTGCTACCTGAACAATGCCGCAATAAATTTTCCTGACAAAGAGCCATAATTAAGGGCTCAATTGTGTGTTCAGACTGTAAGTGATTCTCATTTCACAGCGTGGGTGCTAATGGCGTTTGGGATGGGCAGTTTTCTGTGCTCCAGGACTGCCTTGCCCCTGGCATGATTTTTGGCATTTCTGCCCACCCCTCTCCTCCCACTCCCAAGTTCCAGTACGCTCCCATTATGACAACTACAAATGCCCGCCCCTCCTCATTTCTAAATGTCCCTTGGGGGGGATGCCATTGTCCAGAGTGGGCACTGCAGTGAATTGGGCAGTTAGAGCTGGAAGCCTAGAGATGGGGGAGAGCAAAGGGCGGCTGAGCAGGACTCTGAGGACTGGCACAGGATTTGGGAATGACCACAGAAAGGTCCAGAGGCAGAGTCACCACATTGAGGGATTTCACGGTCTCTCTGCACTTGCTTGCTTACTCCCAGAGAGATGTCACCATGTCTGTAGAACTGATTGGCCTGCCAAATGGTCCTTTGCCTCTAGTGTGAGTCCTGCAAACACTGCTTCAGTTTCTTTTACCAAGCTGTCGTGCTGGCTCCAGGGCCATCACAGGTGTGGAGGCCTGTTCACCAGCAGAACAGGGACAGGCATCCGTACAGTTGAATGGGGCCACCCGACTGGGTTGGGGGTAAATTACACAGCGCTTGAATTTTCACTCTGCCGTTTTTGTGCCTGTGAATCATAAATTCCTGGGCAGTCAAAGCTTTACATTGTCGAGCCCCTCTCATTTGGAGAGAGCGAGTCAGGTTGATGTTTGCTTCAGTTAGATGTGGGGAGAAATGTTGCAGAAGAGCCCACAGGTAGGGGATGTAAGGGACTAGGGGAGGGGAGAGATGGACTCTGTGTCAAGGGAAAAATGATCGAAGTCAGTGATTTCCTAATTGGGTTTCGCACCAGAATTACTTGGAAAAAGTATAAAAGGAAAACAGTGTATATTCCTCAGCTCTACTCCAGACCGAAGAAATTAGATTCTCAAGGATTAGGGTCTGTATTTTTATTATGATACTCAGGTAATTCTTATGCCCTGTAGTAGCCATTCAAGCTTGGAAAACTCTGATTTAAAAAGACTCCAATCAAATCATTCTCACATCACAAATGAGAGGGTTAGAGGAGCCCAGCGTGCTATCTGCCCTGTTGGTAAAGGGAGTGAGCAGGTAATATGCTAGGTGGTTAATTATATTGGCATTTATTCATTCTGAAATGTTTACAAAAGTAATTAGAAGTCAAATTAGGTTTGATGCTCAGTGACCTTTAAGGAAGGGCTTGGCTTCAAACAACCAAAAAAAAAAAAAAAAAAAAGGAAAAAGAACGAAAGAAAAAAATGTTTATTTCAAAGGTTAATCAGAGCAAAACACAGCATGATTAGCTGGGATCTCCAGCATGCAAAAGTAGGGTTATCTGACACTAAGGATGAGAGGAAATGGAGATCACTTACTGGGTTGTTGTTTTTCTGGATTTAGAATGTGAAAGCCACCTTCTTAGGAGAATCCCCCTAGTTATGAGCATGGAGTGGAAATGGTGTTCTGAGAAGATAGGCTGACCAAATCTTCCTAGACCTGAGTCTTTCTTGGCTGGCCCAACAGTTTTCAACTTTTTGACCCTCCTGCTGGGAAGATCTTTTCAATTGTGAATTCAGAGGTCTTGCTCCGTGTGGGAGCATCATCAGACTCGACCTCTATCTATTCTCACCTCAAGGCCTTGAGACCATCCCCCTACCTTCCAATGGTGCTAAGTCCTCCCATCCCTATGGAACTGCTTTCTCCCTCGCCAGCGATGTGGATCCGGGATCCCAGGGTGCATTTTCCTGACAGTGGGGTTCAGGCTGACTAGCTCTGTGATCTTAGGCAAATCTCCCAACTCTCTCTATTCCCCTTCTGCCTTTCTAGATCCATTTCCCCCCCATTCTGTGCCCTGGGAGATTCCTGTAAACTGCATCACACGGACTTCCTTGCCAGACGACTTGCTGCTGGGTTCAGCCAGTGGGGGTCCCTTCCCTGCTTGGTTGGTTGCCCTGGCCCTAAGAAGGACCCAACCCTCCCTGACTACAGGCCCCGGGGAAGCCTCAGCTCCACCTCTGGGGCTCTCTGCAGAGCTCCCTTGACACCTTCCTTCCTAGAGCCAGTGATGGCTCCCCCTGGTGGTAGTTGCTGGGTACTTCATCCACCCGCAGTGTTTCCCTGACCTTTGAGAACCTTTGTAAATAATACCTTTAAGAGAGTCTCTTCAGTGGAACACTTGGAGGGAACCTGTTTTATTTTTTTATTTTATTTTTCTTAAAGATTTTTAAAAATTTATTTATATGACAGAGAGAGAGAGCGCACAAGCCGGCCGAGCAGCAGGTAGAGGGAGGGGGAGAAGCAGGCTCCCTGCCCAGCAAGGAGCCAGATGTAGGGATCCGGCCCAGGACCCTGGGGTCATGACCTGAGCCGAAGGCAGACGCTTAACCAACTGAGCCACCCAGGTGCCCCTGAGGGAAACTGTTTTAAATCTGAGTCCCGCCTGATGGGCTTTTTAAAAAGCGATCAAATGGGGGGAAGCAAACCTTCCTCTGTCTGCCTTGGTGTAACTGTAAGGATAATGTGAAGAGCCGTTTGGGGAGTGTGCTTCAGAAATGCAAGCGTTCTGCCGTGGGGTGGTATCATAGTTACGGCTCTGGTGACTCCAAATAAAGTCTGACACGTCTTCATAACCCTGCGGCATTTTGGAGTTTTCAATATTTGATATTTGTGTAGTAAATTCTCAAATAATTCAGAGAGCAGAAAGTGAGGAGATGATGACAAGACTGTTTTCCTTCTTTCAAGTATGTAGACTCACTATGTTTCTGGAAGATGCAGGAGTGTCTGGTTTTATTGTCTTTGTTATTTATGGACAGTCCTTCCAGATTCTGGTGACAGGTTGGGATTTATATATATACTTAGTTTTCAGAGTTGCATTAACTTTTGGTTTATGTCTGGGTTCCATAGATATTTTGTTTAAAGTTAGGAGAAGCTTTGTCAAGGGTTGCTGGAAAGATTTCATTTTAGCCTAAAAACCTTGAAAGCATACGTTTTTAAATGGCTGCACACATATGTTATAATTTGTTTAACCATTGCCTCATTGTTAGATAACTACATTGTTTCCAGTTTTGCTCTATGATGAATAGTGATAGAGTGACCATTCTGGTCCTCACAGCCTCCTGCACATTGTTCAGCAATGCTAGGCGCTGCTCAGGTCAGGTCCTGGTGGATACTGCAGTAAATGAGGCAAAGCCCTGCTGTCATGAACTTATATTCTAGTTGGGGAGAGACAGAGAGACAATAAAGAAACAATTGAATGAAAAGGGTAAAGCAGGGTAGGGGAGATATATAATGGATTACCTATTTAAATAGGGCAATCACAGAAAGCCCTTCTCATATGATGACATTTGAATGGAGATCTGAATGATATCAGGGAGCAAGCCGGGGAGATCTCTGGGGGAAGGGCATTCCTGGCAGAGGGAATGGCAAGTGCAAAGGCCTGGAGGCAGGAGTGTGCTTGACATGCTTGGGGAACAGCAAGGAAGTCAGTGGGACTCAGAGGAATGAGTGAGGGACAGTAGTAAGAGCTGAAGTCAGAAGGGGAACTGGGGGCAAGATCTTGAAGAGTCTTATAAGCCGTTGGAAGGGCTCTGATTGGTTCTTAAAATGATGAGAGACCTTGGAGGGTTTGGAGCAGGGGAGTGACAGGATCAGACTTTGATTTAAAAGGCTCTCTCTCTCTCTTTTTTTAAGATTTTATTTATTTATTTGAGAGAGAGAGAGAGACAGAGTGAGTGTGGAGGGAAGAGCAGAGGGGGAGGGACAAGCAGACTTGATGCTGAGCACAGAGCCCGATGTGGGCTCAAGAGTCAGACGCTTAACGAACTGAGTCACCCAGGTGCCCCTTAAAAGGCTCTTTTGACTGCTGTGTGGAAGATGCTCTGCAGGGGTCGGGGTAGAGTGGGGATGACCATTTAGGAGGCCTTGGGGGTAATTTGGGGAGAGATCATGGTGGCTTGGATTAGGGTTGTCAGGTGAACCAGAGGGAAGCACCAAGGGGATTCAGAAAGTGAGATTTTTGTGTGTGTGTCTCTTTTTTTTTTTCCTTTTTGAGCTCTGAAGGAGGGGAAGCACCTAATGGGGCTCCAATGGGGGGTTAATTCAGTGAAGCATTCGCATAGGTGGTTAATAACCATCATGAAAGTGTGGGGCTATGGTCAGTGGGAGGCTTCTTGAGGCTGGCAGGGGACAATGTTGCTGTTGATGACACAGTTGGACTTTCTCTTGAGCATCTGCTCAGCCTGGAGCTGACATCTTTTGTACTTTTTACAGGAAATGATCAGATCTTTTTTTTTTTAAAGATTTTATTTATTTATTTGACAGATAGAGAGCACAAGTAGGCAGAGTGGCAGGCAGAGCGAGAGGGAGAAGCAGGCTCTCCACTGAGCAGGGAGACCAATGTGGGACTCGATCCCAGGACCCTGGGATCATGACCTGAGCTGAAGGCAGCCGCTTAACCGACTGAGCCACCCAGGCACCCCCAGATCTTTCTTTAGTAGCTCAGGGCTGTGTGTCTCCACATGGCTTTTGAAGATGATGTGGTTTCTCACAGCCAAGTGGCGAAAGTCACATTGACTGGCCTGGGTCCTCTGACCGGCTGACTTCTGGGCTGTCATGGCCATGGCCGCTGCTCAGTCCTCAGTCCTCAGGAGACCCTGGAGGGTTTGGAGCAGAGGAGTGACATGATTGGACTTTGAGTTAAAAGGCTCTTGGGCTGCTGTGTGGAAGATGCTCTGAAGAGGTTGGGGTAGAGTAGGGGTGACCAGTTAGGAGGCTTTGGGGGTAATCTGGGGAGAGATGATGGTGGCTTGGAGTGGGGTTTCACAGTGGAGGTCCTGCAGAATGGTTGGACTGTGGGTGTATTTTGATGGTAGAGGTAGCAGATTTTCATCATGGCTGGATGCAGGGTATGGAAGAACGGAGTTAAGGATGACTCTGGGTTTTGTCCTGAGGAACGGTTGAAGGATAAACAAATGAATGTCTAGTTAGGGCAGGAGTTCTCACCCTTATGTGCCCTCCCAGAGCTCTCACTTCCAGTTTTGAAACTGCTCATTTGCTGGCCTGTAGAGTCCACTAGTCTCCATGGTCCTGGACAATCAAGATTTTGTTTCAGCTCTGACAGTGCTGGGCACCCCATAGGTTCTCAGTGACTGTTTTGGAGTGGGCCACTTCCTGGCATCCCCTTCGGGCTTGCTGAGGGTGTAGGTACAAGAGGAGGAGGCTCTCTGGGTGTGGGAATGAGACTGGAGAGCTTGGCATGCTTTGGCTTAGAGAGAGGCAATCCAGAATTGAAACTTCCGTTCTCAAAGCTTGTCCAAATGGCCTTTGTGTTTAAATGGTCTTCTCGTCGGATGGTATCTCTCTACCTATACTTGGGGTGCTGGGTCTTTGCATAGGGCTTCTGAGGTGATGTTTGGCTCTGAACTTTTAGAAAAGGCATGTGACTTCGAAATGATTTTCCTCTCCTGGTCTGAAATTGCCTCAGCTTGTTGAAATCACCTTAGACAACCTATTTGTTTCCGCCCAGATAATAAATCCCTGGGCATGTGTTGCAGTCAGTACTTTCCCAAGTGCTTTTTTTTTTTTTTTAAGATTTTATTTATTTATTTGACAGAGAGAGAGAGAGAGAGAGCGCACAAGCAGGGGGAGTGGGAGAGGGAGAAGCAGACTCCCCACTGAGCAGGGAGCCTGATGCAGGGCTCGATCCCAGGACCCTGGGATCATGACCTGAGGCGAAAGCAGACACTTAACCGACTGAGCCACTCAGGTACCCCTTCCCAAGCGCTTTTAAAGAATTCTTTCAGGGGGGCAAAGCTGTATTTTATTATTCTGTTGTCCTGAGCACTGCCTACCTGGAAGGTGTGGCTACTTCTAACCTCAGTGAGTAGGTGGTAACATTTGCTTTTCCATTTTTATGAATAAAGCAATGAGTATTATGGAGGCAACAGCTATTTAGAGCCAAATACAGGTTTTCATAATCTTTTATCACCATGCCATTTATTTCTAATCACTTTGCTGATAATTTGTATTGATGATACATGACTACTTAAATAGTTCATATATTCTGGTAATAAATCAATTCCTGTCTTTCCTTTGAGCACTCTTTGGATTTCCTATGCCTTCCTTTGAGAATGAGTAGCTGGGTAATCAAATTGGTGAGGAATCTCCCTAAAAAAAAAAAAAAAAACCCAAAACCCCCACAAAATAAATGAGGGTGATGTTTATCTGCAGGTTTTGAGAGGATCCAACCACAGAGGTGCTTTGAATTCCAAGGCTCAGAAGCCCCATCATTCTATTCCACAGCAGCTCGGAGGGACCTTTTACGTGCATGGAACACTAGAAATAACTAATGTGGATTTTTCCTTCTTTTTTAAGTACTTACTAGCAATACCATTCACCCCACGATTAATCAAAACCTGGTTTGGGGGCCATCTCTTCTTGGGTGTCCTTAACAACTGTAAGAACTTGTGAGGTCATGTCTTTTTTTTTTTTTTAAGATTTTATTTATTTGAGAGAGAGAGAGAGAGCACGAGTGGGGTGAGGGACAGAGGGAGAAGCAGACTCCCCGCTGAGTAGGGAGCCAATGCGGGACTCCATCCCAGGACCCTGGGATCATGACCTGAGCCGAAGGCAGACGCTTCACCGACTGAGCCACCCAGGCGCCCCGAGTAAGGGCATGTCTTCTATGTCTCTACAACACTCACAGTGCCTCTCATGGGCTGAAACCCAGTGAAGAGCTGGTTTTGAGTATTTGCAGACATACCTCATTTTATTGCACTTTGCTTTACTGTGCTTCGCAGATGTTGCCTTTTTTTTTCTTCCCCACAGATTTTAGGTTTGTGATGAGTCTTGTTGAGCAAGTCTGTCGGTGCCATTTTCCCAGCAGCACTTGCTCACTTTGTGTCTCTATGTCCTATTTTGGTAGTTCTTGCAATATTTCAAATTTCCCATTATTATTTTATTTGTTATGGTGATCTGTGGCTAGTGACTATGACTTGCTAAAAGCTCAGATGATGGTTAGCATTTTTTTAGCAATCAAGTATTTTTTATTAAGGTATGCACATTGTGTTTTCTAGACATAATGCTATTGCACACTTAATGGACTACAGCATGGTAGAAACACAACTTTTATATGCACTGGGAAACCAAAGATTTCATTTGACTCACTTTATTGTGATATGTGTTTTATTGCCATGGTCTGGAACTGAACCCACAATATCTCCAAGGTATGCCTGTATATTTCCATATGAATATTCCACCTTCAGTTCAAACCCTGTATTAGTTAAGTTAGTCTCCTCTTTGTTTTAAGATGGACTTAAGTCGGGGGTGCCTGAGTGGCTCAGTCGGTTAAGCGTCTGACTCTTGATTTCAGTTCAGGTCATGATCTCAGGGTCGTGAGATCGAGCCCCGCTGGTGAGGTCCCTCTCCCTCCCTGTGTTTGTGCTCTCTTTCTCTCTCTCTCAGATAAATAAGTAAAATCTTAAAAAAATGGATTTAAGTCAGCTTCCTTGGATGTCATATATCAAGATAACATAAATTACAGAAACATAGGGAAACATGAAGAGAGGGTAGGGCCATAACATGCGGCCCCCATGAGGCATGCATGCTACAGGTGAATCGCAGAGGTAGCTTTACAAGACTAAACAGGAAACCTGACTGGTTACGCAGTCCGTTGTCCATTTGCTGAAAGCAAGCCAGCATCTCAGGAGGAGCACCCCACTGGATCCTAAGAGCCTAAAGGAGTTTCTCGAAGGCTATTGGTGAGACTCACAGCTCTCTGCTCACCCGGGCTCTCCAAGGGATAGATTTTTGAGTATAGAGAGGCATGGATGGACTGCGCAGCTTTCAACCAGTCCTTCATAAACTTGGCTTCTCTCAGCAGAGTTTGTTCAAACGCAGTTTATTTTTAAGAGAACATATCCATCTTGTTCCCAAATGAACTCTCCCTTCTGCTTCTCTTTTTCTGAAAGAAAGCTAAAATCCTACAGCTATGTAAGTCTGCATGATTCGAGCTTCCTAGGACTCCTTTGCTTGTTTCTTCTCATATCCAACCAGCTGTCAAAATCTCCTCCTTTCTCCTTTTCTCGTCTTCTCCTCCTCTCCCTCCTCCTTCTCTCCCAACTTCCTTCCCTCCCTCCCTCTCTCCTTCCCTTCTTTCCCTCATCACCCACTCCGTACCAGAAGCTGACTATGCAGACGAAGGCATGGTGTTAAATATGTGTACCATTTGGCAAGGGGACCGGCCAACCAGAAGGAATAGTGGCTTTGGTGTTGGAGCAGTGGTCTCAAAGCCTTCGGGGCCAGGCATAAAGGCGTAAACTCTCTGTTTGCTGGGTTGGGGAAGGGGGTATTTTTGGGGAGTTCTGGGAGAAGGCTAGGGTGGTAGAGTGGGCATGAGGGTGAGTGAGTGGTGCTTTCAGGTAAGGGGCTACTTACTCACAAGTAGAGAAGTGTTTCGGTATTTTAGCAGCTGATGCGCCCGCACTGGTGGACGCTGGTGTGTATCAGCCCTGGGTAGACGGGGTCACAAAGATGACCCGGCCACGCTTCCTACCCTAGAGGAGACTGGAGTTCACCATCTTCAGAATGCATTTCAGAAACAGCCTTTTCTCTTTCTCTCTATGCCACGACTATAGTTTAGACCCTCATTGTCTCAGACTCTATCCACTACAATGACCTCTTAACTGGTAACTCCAACGGAATTTTAATTTCTTTCCTCTTTTATTTTCCCTTTCCAATGTTTCAAGTATGTGCTGCCAGAGAAAGTTCCCTAAAATACTGCTTTTATCACACTATTGCCTTCTACTCCAAAACTGTTAATGGCTTTTCTCTCCTTTCTAGGATTATATTCACACTCCCTAGCTGGGCATGTGGGGCCCTCCGGTTGCACTTGAGCCACTGTATGGAATAGGGTGTCACAGAAGGACCAGCTATGGTCCCCTCTGTTCTTAAGTAGCTTAAAATGGGCAGTGAAAGTGTGGAAGAGATGTTTGTAATGATTATTATGTAGAAGAAGCAAATGTGGGAAACAGGCAGGTGATGGGGGTGTTGGGTGGGGCAGGCTGGTGTCGCTAACAGGATTGGACGGCAGGGGGTAAAGTCCCTTTGCGCCTGACTTATCTTGGTGAGCTGAGAGCAGTGGGTTCCTAGGCCCAGGCCCTGATTCTGGGTGGTTGAGCCAGTGTGTTTGAGACCCACCTTCACATATTTACCACCTGCCTCAGAATGTTACCTTCAGCCCTCAGTGGAAATCTGGCGGTCCTGGGCCCAGCTGGCTTCACAGCATAAGCCCTGGGGAGAGTGACTGGGCACCTTTCTCTGAGCTGTTTTAAGACAAAGTTTGGCTCAGTAGTCCCTGGGCTTAGGCCAGGGGAAATCATTCCTACCTCCTACGAACTGAGAACCTACCATAGCCATCCTAGGGTACTACAAGTTATGCATTTTGCCAACATTTGCACATGTGATCTTGTTTAGTCTTCATCTTTATCTTGTAAAGTAGGTATGATAAGAAAACTGAGGCCCAAAGGCTACTTTAGCCATGATTGCTCTGTGGGTAAATCTTAGAGTCAGGATTGTAGGGCTACCAGAATCTAGACTGTTTCTACTCTATCGCTTGGCCCTGTTGGAGCTAATACTTTCTGGGAGTTTGGGCAGGATCAGGATTGCCTGTCTCCTCTATCTGCCATATTGGGAATGGGACTTTTAAAGCCCTAAGCCCCACTGCTATTTCCTCTTATTAATGAAGGTGGTTGAATGTTCATCTGCCTCGGGAAACAAGGATACCCTTCTTCGCAGGCAGAAGTATCTGTATTTCGTGATCGAGTGACCATACCAAATGTCTCAAGCCCCCAGTCCATATATCTACACTACCTTCAGTGCTTTTCTTGGTTTTTAGACATTGAAGGTCCTTTTAGAGAGGGCATTCTGCTCTTACTTGCCAATATCCTCACTATTAGCCCTAGTTTGCTTCAATCATCTATGCTACTTCTGTTTGGAATTTGATTTGAGTTGTTGTGAGGTTTAAATAAAAGAGTGCATATAACGTGCTTAGTACGGTGACTGGCACATTTTCAGAGCTCAATAAATCATAGCTACCATAATGATTCTGAGTCGAGAATATCCTAGAATCACAAAATAAGCCCTGAATCCGCACTAGTTATTCAGATGAGTATCATCTGGCAAGACTGGGGAGATGGGGTACAGGTTGGAGAAGTTTTCAAACAGGGAAGGGATTGGGGAAGGGCCTGATATATCTATGACCATGTACCCAGAGGACATCCTGAGCATCTGAAGGACTAAGGCAAAGTTTAGCAGCAAATTAAGACCCATGGGCCAAATCCAGCCCACTGCCTGTTTCTGTATAACCTGTGAGTTAAGAATGTTCTTTTCAGCTCCAAATGGTTGAAAAAAATCTAAAGAAGAATGTTGTTATGTGAAATATATGAAAATTATATTAATTCAAATTTCAGGGTCCATAAATAAAGTTTTATTGGCACACAGCCATGCGAACTTATTTATGCATTGTCAATGGTTGCTTTCACTCTATGATGGATGAGTTGAATAGTAACAACAGAGATTGTATGGCTCCCAAGGCTGAAAATATTTCTTTGTAACCCTTCATAGTAAAAGTTTGCCTTGGTCTAAGGTAGAGTGATTTAAGAAAGGGAGGTGAAGGAAAACTCAAACATACAACACTCAGTTCACAAAACTTCCAAAGGGAGGCCCTGCTGACTTGGGTCACGAATTAGATTCTGTCTATAGTTTCAGTTCAGTTTAGTGAATACTTACTGAATGCTCCCTATATGAAAGACATTGCCCTGGGTACAAAGGATTATTCTCTGCCCTTGGAAGCATCACAATGTTATAAATTAATGGAATTATGGGCAGAGATGTGGAATCACCTGGATTTCATTTCAAATCCTGGCTCCATCATTTACTAGTTGTGTGCTCTGCTGGGTATCTTCCTTTTGCTTTTCTTCTCTTTGCTGCCTTGATTTGTGCCTGGGGAGGTTGCTTCATGGATTATAGCAATGAACTCCCTTGCCATTCAGCTTCCAGGTGGTTTTGGCCAATGGGAGGTACGAGCAAGAAATCAGATGGTAGGAGCTAAGGGAGTCAAGATATTTATTTATTTTTATTATTATATTTTCTTAAAAGATTTTATTTATTTATTTGCCAGAGAGAGAGAGAGAGGGAGAGTATAAGCGGGGGGAGTGGCAGAGGGAGAAGCAGGCTCCTTGCTAAGCAAGGAGCCCGATGCGGGACTCGATCCCAGGACCCTGAGATCATGACCTGAGCCGAAGGCAGATGCTTAACCATCTGAGCCACCCAGGCGCCCCGGGAACCAAGATATTTATTCTCCTGTTTCTCTCTTTGCCACTTTGTCATGCTTGGCTGCATGGTTCTACCGAAGGCCACAGCTCCCGTTGGAAGGCCTTTTCCATACAGCTACTCTTTCTGCTGGATACTGATAACTACTCTTCCCTCTTTCCCTTGGTCTGAGGGCTGCAATAGGCTCTAATGTCAATGGCTTTAGGCTGTTGCAATAACCCTTATTGGTTCTTTAACATTATCTAAGCATTTATAAATAGTTCAAGTGAGCTTTAGCTTCCTCATCTGTAAAATTAGGATATCATATGAGTTGTTGTGATCACAAAATATATAAGCTCCTACACAGTGTCTGGGCATGCAGTAGGGGCTCAGCAAATGCTGTTTATCTTCTGCTTTCCTTAAGAGCTTATGGTTTCTTGGGCACCTGGGTGGCTCAGTCAGTTAAGCGACTGCCTTCGGCTCAGGTCATGATCCTGGGGTCCCGGGATCGAGCCCCACATCGGGCTCCCTGCTCAGCAGGGGGTCTGCTTCTCCCTCTGCCCTCTTCCCTCTCGTGCTCTCTGTCTCTCATTCTCTCTCTCACAAATAAATAAAAATCTTAAAAAAAAATAAAAAAAAAGAGCTTATGGTTTCTTAAGGGAGAGAAGCCAGAGGCTACAAAAAAGTTTAAACCAAATTAGAGTAGTAGTTTAGGGATTATTAGGAAAGGACAAATTTGTAAAAATAATTTCTAAATAAAACTAGCAGGATTTGGGTGTGTGGAATGGGGGGGGCCGATTAGGGGTAAGCTTAAGTGTTCTGCTTGGGTTACTGTATGGATGGTGGCATCATAACAGAGGTAATGCAGGAGGAGTTCCCAGATTAGAGAATGGGATGATGAGTTCCATAAGGACAAGTAAAATCTGAAATGCCTGTGGGATGGCCGCATGACAGTGTAATACAGGAGTTTGGCTGGGAGGCACCGGAGAAGGGTCTGTGTGAGGAAGGAGCATTTAAGAGACATCATTGTGCAGGGGAATAATTAAGAGTGGAAGAGACTGCTGGGTCATGGGTTTGGTGGGAAGACAGCATGCTTTAATGGCAAAGGACTAGATTGGAAGTCAAGTGACCTCACTTTATGCTCTGGCTTGCTGTTTAACCTTGGAGATAATACTTCACTATGTTGAGATTCTGTTTTCTCAGCAAATAAGGAAGCTGGACTAGATGGTGTCTGTGATGCTACAGGACTTGCAGTCTAATTGGGAGGAAAACCATGAAATAAGCAGAGATTAATGATTGTATTTTCAGGAGCTGTATGGATGAAAGCCTCTAGAGACCCACAGTCTTCCTAATTAATGGCTATTTTTTAGTGAGAAGAAGCTACAGAAAAATGGTCTAAGGCACAGTTTCATGGAATTATAATAATAATTGTAATAACAATGGCCAACATCCATTGAGTGCTTACTGTGTGCTAGGTACTATTCTATGGGCTTCACAGGTATTAACTATTTTTTTTTTTAAAGATGTTATTTATTTATTTGACAGAGAGAGAGTATGCATGAGTGCACGAGGAGGGGGGAGGGGCAGAGGGAGAGGGAGAGGGAGAAGCAGACTCCCCACTGAGCAGGGAGCCCGATGTGATCGATCCTAGGAGCCCAGGATCATGACCTGAGCCGAAGGCGGACGCTTAACCGACTGAGCCACCCAGGCGCCCTGGTATTGACATTTAATATTCACAATGGTCCTGTGCAGTAGGGGTGATTTGGAGGCCTCCATTTTACAGTTGGAGAAAATAAGACAGTACAGAGCTTAAACATCCCACTCAGAGTCATAAAACTGGTAAGGAATCCAGAGCTCAAGCTGCCTGGTTCCAGAGCCCAAGCATTTAATCCCAAACTATTTATTCACAGGGAAAGCTGTGAGCTCTGGGAAAATGAGAGTCAGCAACATTGACATTGGAACAAATAATGATTTTAGGTTATTACTAATAATGATTTTAAGAGAGGCAGAGTCAGGAAACAGACTTGTCAGTTATATTTACCAGTTGTAGGAATCTTGGTTGCTGATTAGTATTTTTTTTTTTTACTACATTTGCAGATACTAAATACACTTTGATCAGTGCATTTTGGTGAACATTTAAAAAATATTACATATGAACACACACTGTGTGTGTGTGTATATATATATATATATTGCACTCATATATTAATATATACAAGTTCCATCTTTTGTGTACCTTATCCCCCCCCCCCCCCCCCCCCCAGCACCAAGAATTAACTTTTTCTGAATTGTTCTTGGCTACGAACTTGGCTACTTTTCACAATGAAAGTAGGTGAAGATGTATGAAACTGACTCTTGTGGGTATTGTATGGATATTGGCGAAGTCATTGCTTATTTACATTCTATACTATCCCTTTTCTGAGGACTTCTCAGGTAGAATTCTTTTGTGGTCTTGTTAATATTAATAATCACTTAAAGCAATCACTTTAGTTTTTCATAGAGGCTTTAACGAAGCAAATGATTTTTACCTTGAAAGTTTAAGAGCCAAATCTGTGGCCAGTGGGCAGCATATTGCCTTTTTTTAGCTTTATTCTTGCTCCCACTTTATGATTCTCTGCTTACTTTTTTTTTTTACCCGCTTTTATTTTATGACATCTTGTTGCAATTTATGTTACTATACTCAGAAACTAGGCAGAATTTAAGGAACATATATGCCCGCATGTAGAACTCATTCATATACACAGTGCATTTTGGACTCTCCAGGGGGCCAGAGTCGGCTTGCCAGCATCGGGACTATAAAGTTTCTGTAACTAGTCAGCATACTGGCTGATAACAAGGAGGTCATCAAAAAGAAACTGATAATTAGGAGGATTATCACAACCATCCATTCACAGTCCCTTTGATGAGTGTTGGTTGTGCTTAATGACTCACTGAAGATCAAGTCACTGCCTTTCAGCAGTAACATGAGCTTAATAAGCATTAGTGTGATGATGACAATGAGTAAACAATCATCTTTGTAATGATAACAATTTGGTCCAGGCAGGAGGGAAAATATTCCTGGCTGGGCTTGCTGGACTGTGACAAGAGATGGGAAGTCAGAAGCTGGTGGAGGCAATGGAAGGGCTAGGGGGGTTAGAAATTATTCAAGAAATGAGCTTAAGAAACATAGAGTTGGGATGTGGGGGGAAGGTGTGCGTAGGACTGAAGCGCGGTGTAGCGAGAGCTTGGCTCAGAGCGAGGAGCGAGGGAGGTGTTACCCTGGAGTGTGTGAGGATGGGCGCTTGGGTCAGACTGCTGGTTCTGCTGCTCATCGGCTGTGGGACCATGGGCAAATCACTTGACCTCCATGTGTCTCAATTTCCTGATCTGGAAAAGCATGATCACAAAGTACCTTCTCCAGGGGTGCCTTGGTGGCAGTCGGTTACACGTCCAACTCTTGGTTTCCGCTTGGTCCTGTCTCGGGGCGGTGAGATCAAGCTCCGTGCTCTGCTTGGGATTCTCTCTCCCTCTCCCCCTGCCCATCCCACTCATGCTTGCTCTCTCTCTCTCTTTCTCAAATAAAATAAATAAATCTTAAAAAAAAAGTACCTACCCCATGGGGTTGTTGAGGGATATGATGGTAAAGTCCTGTAAAGAGCTAGGGTCAGTGCCTGGTGCCATGTGGGGGTATAACTGGTAGGGCTTGTGCTGCTGCAGCTAGATCCTAGTACAGAGAATGCAAAGATTCTCATTTCAGGCTTCTCAGGGGATTGTACCGCCTTTTGAAAGTGGGAATGTGATTATGGGAGCCATGTGATTTAAGAAACATATAGATTATCGTCTGTAATATGTATTATATGCTATATATTTCCGTTGACACTCCATTTTTTAAAAAAGATTTTATTTGAGAGAGAGAGAGAGCACGAGCTGGGATGGGGGGCAGAGGGAGAGGGACAAGCAGGCTTCCCGCTGAGCAGGGAGCCCGATGCGGGGCTCGATCCCAGGACCCTGAGATCATAACCTGAACGGAAGGCAGATGCTTAACTGACTGAGCCACCCAGGTGTCCCAACACTTCATTTTATATCGTGTTCTTTTTGTTTCTTCTCCCTGTATAGATTGCTTTGCATCACATGTAAGCCTGGATGAAACACTAGATGGTAGAGGTTCGATAAATCCTCAGTGAGTTGAATTGAGGGCGCATTGAATATTTTGAGATAATGAAGAAATGAGTGAGCTTGAAATTTCAAATGAAAGTATTACCATGAAAATGCCAATAATAATAATAAACAAGATTGTGTAGTGTTTTTGACCTGTCTCAACACTTTTCCTAAATACATTAATTCTCATAAACCCTGTGAGGTGGACAACATTGCTACAAACGGCCCCATTTTCCGGATGAGGAAACATGTGGCTTCGAGGTTCAATCCTGCGCTGCAGTGACCAAATGACGCAGCTCGACTCAGAATTCAGGTCTTCAGACACCTCCAACAAAGAAATTGTTTTCCATACTGCTTTGGTGTTCAGAAACCTGAGATCTGTGGTTAATCGATCATTAACTTCTGCGGAGTTTGTCTCCCTCACCTGTAACGTGAAGTGGATTACAAAGTGATTTTCCCGGGATTGGAGAAGGTCACATACTTGTGCAGAGCAGGCTGATGCCCAGAAAGGGGAGTGGGGACAAAAGTGAGCAATTGCAGATCCAGGTTCCACTTGAAGGGGGCAGTTGCTGATCAGTTCTAGCTGATGTTTGGCAGCCAGGAGCGAGAGGTCCAAAGTGGCCAAAGCTTATGATATTTTATTTTATTTCTATTGAAATATAATTAACACACAATGTTATATTAGTTTTAGGTATATAGTATATTAGTTTAGGTATATAATATATTGATTCAACAATTCTACATATCACTCAGTGCTAAGTGTAGTCACCATCTCATGATTTTTTTTAAAGAAAAGCCCCAAATTTGGCTTTTTATGTGACTCTCCCAATTTTAAGTATTGATAACTAATTCAAATTAAAAGCAAACAAACAAGTCACAAGGATCAAATTAAAAAATATATGGGGTAGGGGCTCCTGGGTGGCTCAGATGGTTAAGCATCTGCCTTCAGCCCAGGTCATGATCCCAGGGTCCTGGGATCGAGCCCCACATCAGGCTCCTGGCTCAGCGGGGAGCCTGCTTCTCCCTCTCCCTCTGCCTCTCTCCCTGCTCATGTTCTCTCTCTTTCTCTCTCTCTCTCTCTGTGTGTCTCTTTGTCTCAAATGAATAAATAAAATCTTAAAAAAAAACATTAAAAAAAATATATGGGGTAGACCAGGCCCAAGCCGGCCACCCCTATATCAGATGATTTTTCAAGGTCCCTTCCAGCTCTAAAATGCAAAAGAGCCCAGTAGCTTCTTGCTGAAAGGTGGGAAGCCATTTATCTCCACTCATCATTGAAATTCCTCATTGCTGTTTCCATCAGAGAATATTCATTGGTACCAGGGGGTGATGCCACCCTGAGCCTCCAGGTTCTCACTCACACAGAGGGGATGGAATTACCATGCCACACTGTAGTGAGTGACAGATGTTGAGGCAGGGGAGAGAAAAGCGGACCTCCGCTTAATTATGTAAATCAATGACTATGCTTTAATAAGGCACTGCAATAAAACTGTCATAGCTGCCAAGTTTGGGAAATAGGATGAGCAAAGTTTTCACTCCTTGCGCTATATTTGGGATGAAAAATGCAGAAGAGTTGGTTCCTCTTTGAAAACCTTCAGAAACACATCAGGGATTCCTGAGCGTCTTGCTTTCTGCCAGGCGGCATTTGCAAGTGACAACTGGTGCCGAGAGCCCAGCAGCCCACACAGAACTCCTCTGGAAAGGAGAGAGCTGATGGTTCAAGGTTGGTGTCTTCCAACGAGATCTTCGCGAGACCGAGCTTTCTAGCATCACCGACCGAAGTCTTCCTCAAACTAGCCAGCCTCCTCTTTTGCCTCCCAACCCTGCTTCTGCTGCCTGTTCTCGGAATGTGATAGAAGGTGACAGGGGCTTGGTGGTGGCAGGATTGGGAGTGGGGGTGGGCATTTTCTTCCCCATCAGGTGGTGGGGGCTAGATGCTGCTCCCTTTATTTTAACCATCCAAACACATACTTGTTTTTCTTCTTTTCATTTTTTAAATACATTTTTTTTAAAGCCTCCCTGTCTTGATAATAAAGGGCTAGGATTTTCACGGCCAGGGCTCTGTTGGGCATGAACCCCCAGAGGCCCACTCGGGAGTAGCTAAGCCAAAAGGGCCCATAGGAAAGGAATTCCCAGAGCACATGTTCTGTACTTTATAGTATAGATGTCCTGAGCTCTTACCAGCTTAGATCTTTTTCCAGTGAAGAAAACTAAAAGGGCAACCCACGCTCCCATTTCTTCAACAGATAACCAGATAAATCGCATGGAAGAAGAGAGGGAAAGAGTGAGAAGGAGGAAGAGAGAAACAGAGAGAGAGATTATGGATGAAAAGTCTTCCGAGCCATATTCATCAGTGAAATGTTGGTGGACCTTATTTGGATCCTGAATTAAACAAACTAGTATAAATTTACATGCCAATTAGAGAATATTAGGGAATAGTAAGGAATTATTATTACAGTTGTTATGTGTGATAATGATTTTGTGGTTCTTTTTTTTTTTTTTAAGAGTCTTTATCTTTTAGAGATCCATGTCAGAATGTTTATGGAAAAGATGACATCATGTCTGGGATTTTTGAAAAAGTAATCTGGGAAGGGCAGTGTCCAATGTGGGCTAGATCCAGCTTGTACTCACTGGCAAGAGCTGACAAATTTTTAGGCACTTTGTGAGCCAGTTGGTAGAATCGTTAAGAGCTAGATTCTGTAGACCTCCATTTAAATAAAATATATTTTTAGAGAGGTAATAAATACTCACAACTTTTCACTTCCTGGGTACTTTATGGCAATTATTATTACTGATGCTCTTGAAATGATTGCATCTACTGTACCTGTGTGGTGGGAATACAGCATAACTGTGTGCTCCTGCACATGCCTTCCCAATCCCCATTCAGTGCCATTATGCTGGTAAGTTGAAATCAGAGAAATCTCAAAATACTATAAATCCAGAATTTCTCTGGGGAGAGCCAGTTGTTATGCATCTACCACCACCCCACTGGAGAAGTGGGAGGGTTTGGGTGAAACAAGACTCCTCATGAGTTGATAATTGCCTTACAATGGAGTGAAAGGAAAGTGGGGGCTCATTCATTATTCTCTCTACCCTGATGTATGTTAAAATTGTCTGTACTGAAAAATTTGAAGAAATGTGCCTGTTCACGTAATCTCTTGAAGACACGAAGGTTGCAGGATGAGGGAATCAGACAGGTAATGAAGACCCTGTGGTGCAGCAGAAAAAACAATCATCACAAGGACATGAGTTCCTTGACGGGCTCTGCTTTAGATGAGTTGTGGGATCTGAGGAAGTCAGTTAGGGCATCTGTGTCTCGCCATGCCTAAAACGTAGCTTGTACTTAATAAAGGTTTGTTCAGGACTATCAGGTGAATACAAGGATGAGCTAAAAGTATGGGTGGGAGTATGGGAACATACTAAAGAAGGATGGCAAAACGAGAGAATTATCCTTCATGACTGATTTCCATGTATTCTAGATGAGAACCTCTGAGTGACTATCTCCCCGAAGCTTTTTCCCTGGAGTAATTTTAGCTTCTTGGCTCATGGTGATGGATCCTTCTGGGGAGAGAATTATTTGTGATTACAGAAGGAACTATAGCATAGAAATTAAAAGTACAGGCAGACAGAAAGTAGAAATAACCCATCTACTGATGAATTGATATATAAAATGTAGCATATACATATGATGGATATTACTTGGTCATATAAAGTAGTCAAGTATGATACGTGCTTTAATATGGAGGAAGCTTGAGAACATTGCACTTAGTGAAAGAAGCTGGTCATATAAGACCACATTGTGGGATTCCACTGATGGAAATGAAAAGCCCAGAAGAAGCAAATCTATAGAGACAGAAAGTAGATTAGTGGTTGCCCAGGGCTGGAGAGTGGGGGTTTGGGAGGTAACAGCTAAAGGGGTGTCAGGTTTCTGTTTGGAGTGATAAAAACATCCCCAAATTGATTGTGATGATAGTTACGTGACTCTGTGAATATACTAAAACCATATACTTGTATATTTTAAATGAGCGAATCTTATGCGTGTGAATTATATCTCAGTAAATCTGTCAAAAAAAGTGCAGGCTGACTGAATTTAAATTCTGGTTCAATTTGCTTATCAGTTGTGGGACCCGGGCCAAATTTTCTTAACATTTCTGTGCTTTTTTCTCATCTGTAGCATAAGGATAAAGCTGGTACCTGCCTCATGGGATTTTCATGAAGAACTAATGTAATCCTCACATAGAGTATATCAAAATGCTGACAGTGTGCCCTATACATGGAAAGAAGGCAAGAAATGTTAGCTACTATCATATATGTGTTAGTGAGAAAGAATTTTCTCTGATAGTGAAGGAAAGAAGGAAAGGATCGGCTGATGTTTGGTTTTCTACTCTTTAATCCTGGTCTGGGCAAGTGAAAGTGTAACCAAACAGTTTCAGGTAACACCAGTTGCAGTGGGTTGAAGAGTGGTCTCCAAAAGATATGTCCGTGTCCTGCCCCCTCCCCCCACCTCCACCCCGACCTTGAACGTGACCTTCTGTAGAAACCCACATTTGCATATGTGATTAAGTTAAAGATCCTGAGATGGGATGGTCTTGGAAAATCCTGTTGGGTCCTAAATCCAGTGTCAGGTGTGCTGAAATGAGAAAAGCAGGGGGACATTAGACGCGAAGAGGAGAGGGCTGTACGCAGAGGGAGGCAGGGACTGGAGTTTTGTTGCCTCAAACAGGAGTGCCTGGAACCTCCAGAAGCTGGAAGAGACAAAGAAGGAGTCTCCCCTAGAGCCTTCCGAGGGAGTGTGGCCCTGCGGACACTGGGATTTAGGACTTCCGCTCTCCACTCTGCAAGGGAATGCATTTCTATTGTTCTATGCTACCACCTTTATGGCAGCCTTAAGAAATGAATGTACCAGGGAAAGGTTACACTTCCTAAAATTGCTTTCATGACAGCACTCCACATAGCATTTCCTCTGCCGATTTGTGTATCAAAGATCCATTTTTCATTCAGAAAATCAAGTTCTTCTTTATAGACCCAATCTCCTCTTTTCATCTCCCTGAGGCCCCTTCAGGCCTCTCCTCTCCTGGCTCAGGAGACCTTTAACCAAGGCAATCCGAGCTCTCCTTCCCTCTGAGCTCAAGCTGTACTCTGCATACTTTGCTCTTTCTCTTCTTCTCCAAAGTACTTTCTGTTGGTGCCCCCCCCGCCCCGCCCATTTCCAATGTTGTTTACATGCTATCTTTTAGTATTTTCTGGTTTTATTTGTATGTAGTGATGTCTCTACAGCTAGTTAAGTTCTTGAGTATAAAGAATCTTGTATTTCTTTAGATTTTGCCACAGTACCTAGCACAGAGTTAGACACATAGTAGATTAATGAACAAAATGACTCAAGGCAAGTTGGATGTTCTGAAATGACAGGAGAATTTATCTTTCTACCTTTTTTCCTGGTCCCTGTTTCTCTCCTCTTCCATTTTCAGAGCTAGATGACTTTCCCAATGGAGGGTAAATGATATTAGGGATAAGCGCTGGGTAGATTCTCTTTCTTTAGGGCAGGCTCCTAGAACTAATAGCTTTTCCCTTTGCCAACTTTGGCTTTATTTGGCTAGCTCTTTTGAATCCTCCAATAAATATGGCATAGGATAGCACATTGGGTTTCTTATCACCTAAGCATTCTTTCTTTGTAGATAAATAAATAGCTTGATAAGAGAGGCATGTTGGACAGAACAGATCAATGGTCTGAAACTGAGAATTTGCCCCAAACATCATCTTCTGTTGCCTCTGAGTTCAGGAGCAAGCATGTGGTACTTTGTCGATGTGTCAAAAAGGCTACTGGACGTGGAGTCAGGAAGCTCAGGACTCCAGTCCTGGGCTAGTCACCACCAGCTATGACCTTGAGTGAGTCACCCTCTCTTGCATTTTGACTTCCCCACAGGTAAGATGTCAGAGGTGAAGGAGGTGATCTCGAAGACCCTTTCATATTTGAATGACCCTATAATTTTCGTTCCTTTTTTTATTCATCTGAATTCTGTATGTCTAATGTGGGCTGTATCTGTCAGGATCCAATCAGAGAACAGAAACCACACTGGCTGTCTCAACGGAGGGAGTTCAATACAGGGAGTTGGTCACACAGGTTTGGGTGGGAAGGCTGAGGTAATCCAGAGTTGATAACTGCAGGGAGTCACTGCCACTTAGGTGGTAACAAAGGAAAGATGTTAGGGTTGCCAGAACCTAGAAACATGGAGGAGGAGCCTCTCATTCTGGGACTCAGATTTCTGAGGAGATCCTAGCACCTCTGACAGGGCACAAGGACACTGTTCTGGAAGGGCCAAAAGTGGGTGGAGGCTGGGATTGGCTGCTGCTGGGGGGTGAGGGGTCGTTGGTGGGGCTCCAGTGCTGAGAATAGCAAGCAGTGTTCTCTTCCTGTCCTCCAGGCTCCCTCCTGGGCCTTGTTAGCAGAACCCAATAGCTTCTGCAGGCTGCCAAAGGAAACGGGTCATTTCCAGAGTCCCAGCCTCAACATCAAAGGGCAGAGCACAGAAAGACAGATTTGGAGCTAGGACAATGGCCTAGTGACCAGCACCTTCATTTTATACTTATATATTTATTTCATATTTATTTATAGGCGTTCGATACATGGTGGCTGAAAAATGGTACTCTTATAACAGCAACTGGATAATCTGTTTTGGGGGCAAGAGTTGAGGGAGATTCACTTAGTCAACAAATGAGTATTTGCTAAGAGGAGTAAGACAAGGGATGGGTAAAGAGAACGGGAAGAGGCAAACAGGATGGTGGGCCTGTTTTCCACGTGGCTTCATCAGCTGCACAGAACTCTTACAAGAATGTGATTTGTGCAGTCTGAGGCTGGCTCTGTTTTGGACTTTTTAAGTGGGGTTTTGGGTACGTAAGTGTTTAACTGGAGATTAAGAGATTCATTAGCAAAAGGAAACCTTCTCTGGCCCTGAGGAAGGAAGCTCCGTCAGAGTCTATGATGCGGGGCACCTTGGAGGTCCTCAAGTGTCTGACCTACAAAACCAGGAAGTAGGTGTTTTTTTTTTTTTAAGCTACTAAATTTGTGTTAATTTGTTACAACAGCAATAGAGAACACACACTGCACTAGAACTGTGTTCCTGGGAAATCTGGTTTTGTTGTTGCTTTCTCCAAGTGCCCTGCCATGGTTCCTGGAGACTGCCATTTGAGGTTGTCCTGAGCTGTCTCACTCCCTACGGTGGTCCCATAGAACGGGCAGACGTGGGACACCCTCCCTCCACCGCCCTGCAGAGGAGTTCAGAGAGAACTTGACTGCCGTCTCTCTGTGTGGTCAATATGATCAAGAGGCAGTGAGTCTGTCACAACAAAGAGGAATGACCACTGGGGTGGATAACTGATGGGCTGAGTCAGAGAATGTAAACTCTTTTTCCCTTTCCCTTAATCATGTTAAGTTTCCATATCTCAGGGGAAGCATCGCTTTTATTGGCCATCAAGATGGAGAGGTTGCACGATCAAATTGCAGATGTAATTGTTAAGCTAAATTAAACTGTCAGGCGCTCAGATGAGGCTTCTCTGTTGATTGGAGCTCAGTTCACTCCATAAGCAGAATATGCCCTGTGATCTTGTCCGGATAATATGCACAGCCCGGATGGAGGATGTATTAGCCTTCACTATGTTTTTTTAAGACCTCTTTGGAGGAGAGGCTGGGTGTCAGGCCGTATCTATTTCTCTTGACTCGTGGTTCACAGGGAAGCTATTATTACAGAGTGTTTCTGGTCTTGGGCAACCACTGTTTCATTAAGTGACTGTGAGAGATCTGGACACCAACGGGTTAGATGAGCTGTCTGGAATTTCATACCACAGAAAATGGAAAGCTATTATTGTTTTCCTTATTTCTTATTGCTAAATTCCATTACACACTGGTCACAACTCTCAGGGCAGATCATTTCAAGGTTTTATTGTGTTCCCCTAGTTGTTAGCCCACTGATCTTTGGCCCCAAACCTTCCTCCTCCTCACGAGTTAGTGTTTGTCATTCCCTAGGAGCGGCTCTGTAACTGTCCAAAGGGGCTTTCTACGTGCTGCTTCTGCACTTTTTTTTTTTTTTTTGGTTGATGTTTTTAATGTATAGCAATGCTTGTCACCTTCTCCTCCCAGAGACCAGATTTGAATTTATGGCACCGTGCCAAAGGAAATAGTACTTCATCTCTTTGCCTCTTAATAAGAACTCTGTATTTCTTTTTTTTTTTTTTTAAGATTTTATTTATTTATTTGACAGAGAGAGACACAGCGAGAGAGGGAACACAAGCAGGGTGAGTGGGAGAGGGAGAAGCAGGCCTCCCGCGGAGCAGGGAGCCCGATGTGGGGCTCGATCCCAGGACCCTGGGATCATGACCTGAGCCGAAGGCAGACGCTTAACGACTGAGCCACCCAGGCGCCCCAAGAACTCTGTATTTCTTGTAAATGCTCTTATCTTTTCAAAGTTTATTTCATGTCTGTATTTGCACCGTATTCGGTGGCTCTTTAATGTGTGACGTTCCCATAGGGCTTCAGGGAGGTTCAGGCCCCAGTTTGAAAGGAGTGCTGCCTGGTTGGTGATCCTTCGGTGTGCTCAGACATTTGACTGCATGCAAGTTGGGATCTCTCAGATCAAGGGGTGCTTGTAGCTTGGGACTTTATACAACAGCTAAGAAAGGTGGTTGAGGATGACCTTCTGGAATGAATTGATATTAAAAAAATATAATTAGAAGAATTATAATCTATATGGGAGCTAAGAAATCCTTGTCCCTTAAGATCACATATAGTTTGGTTCAGAATTCTGCTCTTTCTAATTCTTAGGTTCTTCATATTATCATAGGCGCCTTTGGTTCTGGCTTTCTGTCCCTGCATAATTCCCAGTTCCTTCTCTGGGTCTGACATTGGTCTTTTTACTCTGACCTAGAGGTGAGACTCAGATGGTTTCCTTACTACGCACACACACACACACACACACACACTCTCACACACATGCACGCTCATGCACACCACCACCTATGCAATCTGCTGTCCCAAGGTCTTTGCATGTGGCAGCCTTTACTGCAGGTTTGGGGAGACAAGAAGAGCATTTGGATGACAACAGAGAAAACAGCTTCAAATGGTTAGACATTTTGTTCTTATAAGTCCTCTAGAATCTTTGGTGTGTTATTCAGCCATCCTCCTTGTGTTCTGTCTTGCTTCCTTACCTCTTTCTTCTCTGTTGACTAGTTTCTGTTTACTTCTAATGCATAATACTTTATTGGTCACGCTTATTGCTTTGTCTCCTTGGCTGACTCCAGAATTGTTGGCATTTTGGGCTGGATAAATCTTTGTTCTGGGTTTTTTTTTTTTAATGCATTGTAGGATTTTTTTTTTTTAATTTTTATTTTATTCTCCCCCAGAAGGGAGAATTTTTTTTTAATTATGTTATGTTAGTCACCATACAATACATCATTAGTTTTTGATGTGGTGAACCACGATCCATTGTTTTCGTATAACACCCAGTGCTCCATGCAGTACGTGCCCTCCTTAATACCCATCACCGGGCTAACCAATCCCCCCTCCCACCTCCCCTCTAAAACCCTGTTTGTTTCTCAGGTCCATAGTCTCTCACGGTTCATCTCTCCCTCCAATTCCCCCCTGCCCATTTTTCCCTTCCCTCTCCTAATATCCTCCATGCTATTCCTTATGTTCCACAAACAAGTGAAACCATATGATAATTGACTTTCTCTGCTTGACTTATTTCACTTAGCGTAATCTCCTCCAGTCCCATCCATGTTGATGTAAAAGTTGGGTATTCATCCTTTCTGAGGGCTGAGTAATATTCCATTGTATATATGGACCACATCTTCTTTATCCATTCATCTGTTGAAGGGCATGTCGGCTCTTTCCACAGTTTGGCTATTGTGGACATTGCTGCTATGAACATTGGGGTGCATATGGCGCTTATTTTCACTACATCTGTGTCTTTGGAGTAAATACCTAGAAGTGTAATTGCTGGGTCATTGGGTAGCTCATTTTTAAATTTTTGAGGAACCTCCACACTGTTTTCCAAACTGGCTATACCAACTTGCATTCCCACCAACAGTGTAAGAGGGTTCCCCTTTCTCCACACCTCTCCAACATTTGTTGTTTTTTGACTTGTCCATTTTTGCCATTCTAACTGGTGTAAGGTGGCATCTCAGTGTGGTTTTGATTTGAATTTCCCTGATGGCTAATGATGATGAACATTTTTTCATGTGTCTGTTAGCCATTTGTATGTCTTCTTCAGAGAAGTGTCTTTTCATATCTTCTGCCCACTTTTTGACTTGATTATTTGTTTTTTGGATGTTGAGTTTGAGAAGTTCTTTACAGATCTTGGATACCAGCCTTTTATCTGTAGTGTCATTTGCAAATATCTTCTCCCATTCTGTGGGTTGCCTCTTTGTTTTGTTGACTGTTTCCTTTGCTATGCAGAAGCTTTTCATCTTGCTGAGGTCCCAAAAGTTCATTTTTGCTTTTGTTTCACTAGCTTTTGGAGATGTATCTTAAAGAAGTTGCTGTGGGTGATGTCAAAGAGGTTACTGCCTATGTTCTCCTCTAGGATTTGGATGGATTCCTGTCTCACATTGAGGTCTTTCATCCACTTTGAGTTTATCTTTGTGAATGGTGTTAGAGAATGGTCGAGTTTCATTCTTCTGCATGTGGCTGTCCAATTTTCCCAGCACCATTTATTGAAGAGACTGTCTTTTTTCCAGTGCATGTTTTTTCCTGCTTTGTCAAAGATTATTTGACCATAGAGTTGAGGGTCCATATCTGGGTTCTCTATTCTGTTCCATTGGTCTATATGTCTGTTTTTATGCCACTACCATGCTGTCTTGGTGATCACAGCTTTGTAATATAGCTTAAAATTGGGCAACGTGATGCCCCCAGCTTTGTTTTTCTTTTTCAACATCTCCTTTGTGATTCGGGGTCTTTTCTGATTCCATACAAATTTTAGGATTGTTTGTTCCAGCACTTTGAAAAATGTCATTGGAATTTTGATTGGGATGGCATTGAAGGTATAGATTGCTCTGGGTAGCATAGACATTTTAACAATGTTCATTCTTCCGATCCATGAGCATGGAATATTTTTCCAACTTTTTGTGTCTTCTTCAATTTCTTTCATGAGTGTTCTGTAGTTCCTAGAGTATAGATCCTTTACCTCTTTGGTTAGGTTTATTCCGAGGTATCTTATGGTTTTGGGTGCTATTGTAAATGGAATCGTTTCTCTAATTTCTCTTTCTACACTTGAGTTGTTAGTGTATAAGAAAGCAACTGATTTCTGTGCATTGATTTTGTATCCTGCCACATTACTGAATTGCTGTATGAGTTCTAGTAATTTGGGGGTGGAGTCTTTTGGGTTTTCCACATAAAGTGTCATGTCATCTGTGAAAAGAGAGAATTTGACTTCTTCTTTGCCAATTTGAATACCTTTTATTTCTTTTTGTTGTCTGATTGCTGTTGCTAGGACTTCTAGTACTATGTTGAACAATAGTGGCGAGAGTGGGCATCCTTGACATGTTCCTGATCTTAAGGGAAAGGCTTTCAGCTTTTCCCCATTGAGGATGATATTCCCTGTGAGTTTTTCATAGATGGATTTTATGAACTTGAGGAATGTTCCCTCTATCCCTATACTCTGAAGAGTTTTAATCAGGAAAGGATGTTGTATTTTGTCAAATGCTTTTTCTGCATCAATTGAGAGGACCATATGGTTCTTCTCCCTCCTCTTATTAATGTGTTCTATCACACTGATTGATTTGCGAATGTTGAACCACCCTTGCATCCCAGGAATGAATCCCACTTGGTCGTGGTGGATGATCCTTTTAATGTATTGATGGATCCTATTATCTAGGATTTTGTTGGGGATTTTGGAATCCATATTCATTAGGGATATCGGTCTGAAATTCTCCTTTTTGATGGGGTCTTTGCCTGGTTTGGGGATTAAGGTAATGCTGGCCTCATAGAATGAGTTTGGAAGTTTTCCCTCTGTTTCTATTTTTTGAAACAGCTTCAGGAGAATAGGTATTATTTCTTCTTTGAATGTTTGGTAGAATTCCCCAGGGAATCCATCAGGCCCTGGACTCTTGTTTTTTGGGAGGTTTTTGATCACTGCTTCAATCTCGTTACTGGTTATTGGCCTATTCAGGTTGTCAATTTCTTCCTGTTTCAGTCTTGGCAGCTTATAAGTTTCTAGGAAGGCCTCCATTTCATTCAGATTGCTCAGTTTATTGGCATATAGTTGTTGATAATAATTTCTAATAATTGTTTCTATTTCCTTGGTGTTAGTCGTGGTCTCTCCCGTTTCATTCATAATTTTATTAATTTGGGTCCTTTCTCTTTTCTTTTGGATAAGTCTGGCCAGTGGTTTATCGATCTTATTAATTCTTTCAAAGAACCAGCTTCTAGTTTCGTTGATCTGATCTACTGTGTTTCTGGTTTCTAATTCATTGATTTCTGCTCTAATTTTAATTATTTCTCTTCTAATGCGTGGCTTAGGCATCGTTTGTTGCTTTTTCTCTAGTTCTTTAAGGTGTAGAGTTAGTTGGTGAATTCGGGATTTTTCTATTTTTTTGAGTGAGGCTTGGATGGCTATGTATTTCCCCCTTAGGACTGCCTTTGCAGTATCCCATAGGTTTTGGACTGATGTGTTTTTGTTCTCATTGATTTCCATGAATTGTTTAAGTTCTTCTTTGATGTCCTGGTTGACCCAAACATTCTTGAGCAGAGTGGTCTTTAGCTTCCAAGTGTTTGAATTTCTGACAATTTTTTTCTTGTGATTGAGTTCCAGTTTTAAAGCATTGTGGTCTGAGAATATGCAGGGAATAATCTCAGTCTTTTGGTATCAGTTGAGACCTGATTTGTGACCCAGTATGTGGTCTATTCTGGAGAAAGTTCCATGTGCGCTTGAGAAGAATGAGTATTCTGTTGTTTTAGGGTGGAATGTTCTGTAAATATCTATGAAGTCCATCTGGTCCAATGTATCATTCAAAGTTCTTGTTTCCTTGTTGATTTTCTGCTTAGATGATCTGTCCATTGCTGAGAGTGGAGTATTGAGGTCTCCTACAATTAACGTATTGTTATCAATATGACTCTTTATTTTGGTTAACAGTTGGCTTATGTAGATGGCTGCTCCCATGTTGGGGGCATAGATATTTACAATTGTTAGATCTTCTTGTTGGATAGACCCTTTAAAATGATATAGTGTCCTTCTGTGTCTCTAATTACAGACTTCAGTTTAAAATCTAATTTGTCTGATATAAGAATTGCTACCCCAGCTTTCTTTTGAGGTCCGCTGGCATGGAAGATGGATCTCCACCCCGTCACTTTCAGTCTGGATGTCTCTTTAGGTTCAAAATGAGTCTCTTATAGGCAGCATATGGATGGGTCCTGTCTTTTTATCCAATCTGCAACCTTGTGCCGTTTTATGGGAGCGTTTAGGCCATTCACCTTGCCAGTGATTATTGAAAGATATGAATTAATTGTCATCATGTTGCCTGTGAAGACGTTGTTTTTATAGATTGTTCCTGTAAATTTCTGTTGTAGATCACTCTTGGGGTCTTTCTCCTTTTATAGAACCCCCCTTCACATTCCTTGCAGGGCCGGCTTAGTGGTCACATATTCTTTCAGTTTCTGCCAGTCGTGGAAGCTCTGCATCTCTCCATCCATTCTAAATGACAGTCTTGCCAGATAAAGTATTCTTGGCTGCATGTTCTTCTCATTTGGTACCCTGAATATGTCTTGCCAGGCCTTTCTAGCTTGCCAGGTCTCCGTGGATAGGTCTGATGTTATTCTGATGTTCCTCCCTCTGTATGTAAGGAATCTCTTCCCCCTAACTGCCCTTAAGATGGTTTCCTTGGTTCTAAGATTTGCAAGTTTTACTACTACATGCAAGGGTGTTGGCCTGTTTTCCTTGATCTTGGGAGGGGTCCTCTCTGCCTCTAGGACGTGAATGTTTGTTTCATTCCCCAGATTAGGGAAGTTCTCAGCTACGATTTGCTCAAATACATCTTCTAGTCCTCTCTCTCTCTCCACTCCCTCCGGGATTCCAATTATTCTGACATTGGAACGCCTCATGGTGTCACTTATTTCTCTGCTTCTATTTTCCTGGATTCAGAGTTGTTTTTCCCGGGCCTCCTCTTTTCCCTTTTTATCTATTATATTGTCTTCCAGGTCGCTTATTCACTCTTCTGCCTCAGTTACCCTAGCTGTTAAATTATCTAGATTGGATTGGATCTCATTGAGAACATTTTTAAGTTCTGCCAATTCACCTTTTATTTCTGCCCTTAGAGACTCTATGTTGCCATTAATTGATTTCTCCATTCTAGCCATTGTCTTCACAATTGCGAGGCTGAATTCCATCTCCGACCTCTTGGTTATATCTGCATCCATTTGTAAATCTGCAGCATAAGTCATGATCTCTGAGTCTTTTCTATTTTGGGGGCTCCTCCTCCTAGTCATTCTGTTGATGGGTGTTGGAGGGAATGTATAGAGTCCAAATTATTGACCAGAACCCAAGCAAGATGCACCTGTTTTCTTGGGACCTTAGGGTTGCTGGCCTCTTATTTTCCCAGCCTGTCTTCTGCAGGAGGGGCCTGCCGCACTGTTACTCAGGCAACCCTGTTCTGACGGAGTTGCCTTGAGCCCCTGTGGTGGGGGATGGGCTCAGTGGGAATCAGTCTTTGGGGCTTTTGTTCTCTGGTGGCTTTCCCTGGCGGCTTTCCGCATCCCCTCTGTGAGTCAGAGCAGAAGAGACCATTTCCAACCCTCTGCCTCAGAGCAGAGAGATCGCAGTCTGTTCTTCAGTGAGCTCTCCAGGCCACACCGTCTCCGTTTCTGTCCGTGCTGCTATAAACTGCAGCGGCCTGGGTTGTGCACCCCTCTGCAGCACCCCCAGTCCTGCCTCTAGGTCAGGGCACGTCTCTGCCCTTTGTGCTTCTAAAACCACCAGCCGCTCCCAGTTTGCTTGCGTGCGACCCCGCCGCTCCGGGTTTCCACCCTGGGGGCCTGCCCTAGCGTCCTTTCCTCGCCGCTACCAGTCTGGGAGTCTGTGCCCATCCCCAGTGCGCGAGGCTGTCGCTCACCGGCGCTGTAGGATCCTCACGGCCAGGCACCTTCCCGATGCCGTTTATCCTCCGATATCTGCCCGTGGAATCACGGCTCCCTGCTTTGTACCTCAAAACCAACCATCTGCGATATTCTGTTTGTAGAGATCCAATACATCTCAGGCTGGTTTCGTGGGTGCTCAGAGTGGTCTGGTAGATATCCACCTCAATTCTGGGGACCAGTTGAAATAGTGTCCCCTACCCCTCGCCATCTTTCACTCTCCCCGGAAGGGAGAATTTTTAAATGATTAATATTGCAAGACATTTTATGTTCTGTTGTCTCTCCTCTTTTGTTCTGTAAAGTTATTTTTTTATTTTATCTCAATTCCAGAATAGTTCACTGTTCTGCAGTTATGATGCTATATATAATTTGTTCCATCTACAACCTAAGATTGTTACAAATGAGCATGAATGTTTAAAGAGCAGATATTCCCCTACCTCTGCCAGAATATCTGTGAAAGGAAAATAACAGAATAATGGCTTTTCGACAGGAAGAAAGACTTCTCACTATTGTCTGCCCCCCAAAACCAAGGGGATCTGTAGAACTCCCTAACCTCTCTGCCTTGAGGTCCTGCAGCTGTGGCTAAACTGTATCATTTAGAAACACTTGGCAGGTGTGCATTTCAGAGCCCTGCCTCCTCCAGGGCTGGCATCCAGTAGGCAGAAACAGTGAGAGCAAGAGAGACACAGGGAATGAAGACACATATTTTATTTTATTTTTTTTTATTTTTTTATTTATTTTTTTTTTTTTAAAGATTTTTTATTTATTTATTTGAGAGAGAGAGAGCACATGAGAGGGGGGAAGGTCAGAGGGAGAAGCAGGCTCCCTGCCGAGCAGGGAGCCTGATGCGGGACTAGATCCCGGGACTCCAGGATCATGACCTGAGCCGAAGGCAGTTGCTTAACCAACTGAGCCACCCAGGCGCCCGAAGACACATATTTTAGTATCTGATATTGGGCAATCAAAGACATAACAAGCCATTACTGTCTACGGTTAGAAGATGAGTTCTGAATACAAAGAAGAAACCAGTTCAGGATGCTGAGTGGGGACCAGCAGGAGCCATCTTTGGCTGGGGGGTGGCGGGGAGGAGAAGAATGAAGAATGAGAGGCTGGTAAGGTGACAGGACACCCAGGACTGAGGGCAAAGGCAACCAGGGAGAAATGCTAAAACATGTCCAAGAGATACCAAAAATCAGTGATGAATGACTTTCAGGTTTAAGTTCTTCCCCAATCTTCCCCAGGCAGTGTTTTCCATTATCCCTACTCAAAAACAAACACACAGCCTACTATTCATAACACAAATAGCATTGTATTGATTTTGCTTTTAGAAATTACAAAGAGGAATGGGGGACAGTGTCCAAAAAAGCAGCGAGGACAGTGACCACAGGATCCAGGAGCACTGACTGGAGTAGGTGACCGCCAAGAAGCAGGTTACACTGGGGATGACTCGGGAGATATAATCCTTACCTTTGGGATCCTAAGAGGTATCAGGGAGAGCACTGGCAGACCCCATGATACTTGAGACAGGGTCTATTTAAACACTTAATGTCTATCACAAAAAAGGGTGTTTCCATAAAGCCAAAGAATTCCAGAACATCTGGTTTACATATGCATGTATATATAATGCACACAGTAAAAAATATATGTGTGTGTATATATGTGTGTGTATACATATATACACACACACATATATGCTTGAAATGACTTTTGATAATTGCATATACTTAAATGATATACTGTATAAATAAAATGCCTACCACAATGCCTGGCACAGTGTTCATCAGTAAGTATTACTTAAGCAGGAAGATGAAAAAAAGGTATCTTAATAACTGGTCCTAGAATGCCTTTCTGGAGCAGGAAGAGCTTTTGTTTAAAACAAGGCATTGAGGGGCGCCTGGGTGGCTCAGTCGTTCAGTGTCTGCCTTCAGCTCGGGTCATGATCCCAGTGTCCTGGGATCGAGTCCTACATCAGACTCCCTGCTCAGTGGGAGGTCTGCTTCTCCCTCTCCCACTCCCCCTGCTTATGTTCCCTCTCTCGCTGTCTCTCTGTCAAATAAATAAATAAAATCTTTATAAATAAATGAATAAATAAATGAATGAATGAATAAATAAATAAATAAATAAATAATAAAACAAGGCATTGAGGCAAAGTTGAAATCCCAGGGTATGGGCCTGGGGGTATGGTTTTAGATGGGCATTTAGCCTCCCCAGGGCATTTGGCAATGCCTGGAGACATTTTTGGTTGTTGAGCTGGGGGTGGGAAGCAGGGGGCTCCTTACTGGCATCTGGTGAGTAAAGGTCAGGAATACTACTAAACATCCTATAGGGGCGCCTGGGTGGCTCAGTCGTTAAGTGTCTGCCTTCAGCTCAGGTCATGATCCCAGGGTCCTGGGATCGAGCCCCGCATCGGGCTCCCTGCTTGGCAAGAGGCCTGCTTCTCCCTCTCCCACTCCCCCTACTTGTGTTCCCTCTCTCGCTGTCTCTCTCTGTCAAATAAACAAATAAAATCTTTAAAAAAAAAAAAATTCTCCATCTATGCTCTCCTTGTTCCTCAATGAGCCCCATATTTAACTTCACTTATAGTTAATTATATATAGTTTATAGATAAGGAAACTAATTCCTAGGACAGTTAAATGAATTGACTAAAAGGAGGTGGTGCAATAAGGAGAAAACATTTTATAAAAGCTTCTCAGTTATTATTCCTAATGCCCTCCTGTTTTATTTGAGGAAGACCACTGGCAATTAGATTACATTAGATATGGGTTTGACAAGCATTTAATTTGGCACTGATGATGAGCCAAGTACTTGAAAATGCTTGTCAAAGGGATGAATTCTGTCATGGAATTCTCGCAAGTACCTTAAGAGGTAGTATTTTTCCAGTTGTGAAGAACAAAGCTCAGAGAGGGGAAGTGGCTAACCCAAGTTCCGACAGCCAGGGATCAGCAGAATCAGGATTCAAATGCAAATATTTGACTTCAAAGCCCTAATTCCTGAATGTACTGCCACATTATCTTCCTCCTAAATCAGTTAATTAAGGAGGCGCCTGCCTCAGAGACATTTGTTAAAAGGATTTTGTTAAGTAGATAAGGCTATTGTAAAGACAGAGCCCATTTAGCTGAATTCCTGGTAATGCACACCCGTCTGATCTAATCCAGGTGGGACTTTGGAAATGAACCCGCAGGTACGTGATCTGAAGACTGAGTAACTTCGGTGGTAGCCAGTCTCCAGGATAGTCCAAATGCTGCCCACCTCCTGGAATTCACCCCTCGTAGAGAGCCCTCACCCGTTGTACCAGGGCTGGTCTGTGTGGACAGCAGCCTGCAGCAGAGGTGATGGTATTTTGTGATGGCAGCTTAGCACGCTAAGACACGCTAAGACATACTGCCTTTTCAAGAAGAAGTTATAAAAAAAAGACAGCAGCTTCTGACGTGGGCGCTCTGTTGGTCCCAACTGGGGGAGGTGTCATGAGTACCTCCTTCAGTTCGAGCCTCCCACCTTACATGCCTCACCTTATCTCCTCTCTCCCATCTCTGGGTCTAGTTGTTTGATGTGTTGTGCACAGCCTGATCAGCAGGACTGCGTGCCTGGGAACTGGGGCCTCGGGTCAACAGCCTGTGGGGAGCTGAGGCCTGGCAAAGACTGTGGCAGTGAGCTTGGAGGTGGATTTCTCAGCTCCGGTTGGGCCTTGAGATAAACACAGCTCCTGCTGGTAGTTTACTGCGCTCTTGTGGGACTCCATGAGCCAGAACCTCTCAGTGAAGCTGCTTTCAGATTCCTGACAAAGCAGTTCAGAGCTTGCTAACCCTTTCTAACTCACCATTGGATCCGCCTTGGTACATAAGAGGACTGTGACTCCTCACTCCTTTCTTTTACCAAGGTCCTCTCTCCTTGAGGGGCTGTTCTGGTTTTCGATAATAATAGCTTTTCACCCTTATCCTAATTTGATAGGAATTTATTTGTGAACACCCCAAATGTATAGAGACAAAGTACCTGTTACCTAAGTTTTACATTTGTTCTCTGAATGAAACTCATCAACATCTGCACAATCCCTTCAGATGTGATGGCTAATTTTCTGTGTCAAGTTGACTGGGTCACAGGGTGCCCAGATCGCTGGTAAGATATTTGTGGGCCTGTCTATGAGGGTGTTTCTAGAAAAGATTAGCATTTGAATTGGTAGACTGAGTGATAAAGAAGATGCCCTCCCCAATATGGGTGGGCATCGTCAATCCATTGAGGGCCTGAATGGAACAAGAAGATGGAAAGAGGGAAAATTTGCTCTCTGCTTCAGCTGGGCATCTGTCTTCTCCTGCCCTCAGACGTTGAATCTCCTGGTTGTGAGGCTTTCTGCTTGGACCAGGACTTACGCCAATGGCTCCCCTGATTCTCAGGCCTTTGGGTTTGGACTGAAATGGTATCACTTGTTGTCCTGGGTCTCCCTCCACCTTGCAGATGGCAGATCATGGGACTTCTCAGCCTCCAGAATCAGGTGCGCCAGTCCTTCAGAATAAATCTCTTCCTATCCATCTATCCCTCTCTCTACCCCATTGTTTCTGTTTCTCTGGAGAACCCTGACCAATACAGCAGGTTTGTGAGGATGTCAGTGGGGATGTGTGTCACTGTGTGTTCGGTAAAGTGTGACACCAGCACTGCTGCAGCAGGAGGAGAGAGAGCCTGGGACGGCAGGTGGAGTCCTGATTTCCATCCTGACTCTGCTCTCAACTAGCTCTGTGACTGTGATCAAGTCCTGCTACCTTTCTGCCTCATTTCTCATCTGTGAAAGGGAAATGAGATTATTATGAGGATGGACTGAGATAATAAATGGGACAATGCATTGAAAAGCACAAAGGGTAATACAAATGCTGTGTAGTATTAATCAGGGTTCTGGTTAGTATGAGTGTGTTAAATACTTAATCACATGATAGATAGTTTTAAGTGGAAATAAGGGATCTTCCCCCCAACACAAGTGGATTTGCTTTACAAAGTGGAAATGATTCATCATCATCAGGTTAGGTCATGATGGATGTCCTCATTCATTCATTCATTTATTCATTCACCAGATATTTACTGCTATGCCTTCTATGTTCTAGGTACTGTTTTAGGGACACCTAAATGAACACAATAGACAAAGACCCCTGCCCTCATGGAGCTTTTCCTGATATGTCCCTCTTGTGAGCGGCAGGGCTCTGGCCCTTCTTGCCCATGTTGGCTGTGTTTAGAAACAAGGGAGAATGACTGAACCGAGGGGCACTGTCCTAGAAGACAGAGCTGGGTGCCAAACCAAGGGATTCAAGAACAAAGGAGAGACAATGACGGAGGGGTCTAAGGCTCCCTAAGGAGGGCAAGATCTGGAGAAGTTCCTGAGCCAGAGGAAAAAGTGACTGCCAGCCTTTTGGGCAGTTCAAGGACTCTTAAGGAGAGGGTATCCTGGCAAAAGAAAGAAAGGAGGAGTGAGTAATCAAAATTCCTTGGTGTACAAGGTGGACCTGATAGTGAGTGAGGGATAGGGCAAGCAAAGCTGAATTGCTTTGCATCAGAGAATAAGAAGCTGGGGTTTCGGGGGCAGACCAACTTAGCAGGAGTGGAAAGATCACCTAGGGATACGGATATGACGATGAATGGTGGGTTTGGGTCACAGTGTAGAGAGCCTTTGACATGGGCAAGGATGTGGAATGTAGTTTTTGATGCTGTGGGGATTATAGATGGATTCAGAGTAGAGGAATGATAAAGTCTGAGCAGATCCATCTGGCAGCAGGGTACTGAACTGACTGGAGGGGGAAGCGGTGAAAGAGATTAAATGGGGAGCAAGGAGTTGACAGTTCCCTCTGTGTTCAGAGGAACATGGGTTTCCCATCCTATAATGTGAAGCTCTTCTCATCCTGGCTGCACATTAGACTCCCCTGGAAAATGTTTAAAAACTTACAGATTCTTAGGACCCACCCACCCCAGACTCATTTAATCAGAATCTGTGAGCTCATTTCCTGGACATCAGTCTTTTTTTTTTCTTTTTTAAATGCCTCTACATGATTTTGATATGTAGAAAGAGATGGGAATCAATGCTACAGAAAAACCGAGCCAGATTCTCGTGTGTTATTGCCCTATCTTTATAAACATTTAAAAGGGAAAAAACATCATCACTGCAGGCTTGACAGGCTTTTAATCTTTAACTAGACTGTAGTGAACTCTCAGAATAAAAGAAAATGGTTGATAGAAGCCTATGGTGACAGCTGATGATGGTCATTCAGTTTATGGGGGTGTAGCCTGGAGCGCATGGCTCAGTATAAAAGCTCTACAGCTGGATCTGCATGCTCGGTCCATTTTCCAGCCATGTTTAAACCCTTGTCCAGGGGCGCCTGGGTGGCTCAGTCGTTAAGCGTCTGCCTTCAGCCCAGGTCATGATCCCAGGGTCCTGAGATCGAGCCCCGCATCGGGCTCCCTGCTCTGCGGGAAGCCTGCTTCTCCCTCTCCCGCTCCCCCCGCTTGTGTCTCTCTCTGTGTCTCTCTCTCTCAAATAAATAAAATCTTTAAAAAAACAAAAACAAAAACAAAAACCCTTGTCCAAACTTCACTAAGCTACACATAGCTTGTAAGTTGCTTAACCACACTTTGCTTTAATTTACCCCTGGGACATGGTAAATATTCAGTTAATGTTAGCTGTTATTGTTAGTGATCCTGAAGAATTTCACTGCAAGCCCAAAGAGAAAGATGTTGTTTGGGTCACTTCTGATTAGTTTTCTAGTTAGTTAGGTTCATGGTAGCTGATGGTTGACTAGGAAAGACCTAATTGTTTCAGAAGACAGTTCCAAACCTCATCTGTGGATTTTCCTGGAGGTCTCAGGAAAATCAGAATTTAGAGACCACCTCATCAGAATTTTAGAGACCACCTCAGTACATCAGAAGGATGCCACTGCACAAAAGGGAAAATGTTCCATACTATAATGAAAAGCATCTTCAAATGGTGCCCTAAAGTCCCAGGCACATGGGATATAAACATTTCTTAGAGAGTTATAGATGACCATCAGAATGAATTATTGGGGCAGATTTTCAAAAGTGACTCAGGTTCTTTAATTTGAAGGCTTTCTGTTGGCCTTCTCTTGTTTAGGCTTGGGGGCACACATGGATCTTTCTGGAGGGTGGCAATGAGAGTCCTATGGTTTTGCACACCTTTCTTTTCTGGACCCCACTGGCTCCTAGCTGGGCTTTAGGTAAGCTTTTTATTCTTTAAGCACAAGATACTTTGATAAGAAAAGGGATCACGATCACTGGTACTCATTTCCTCTCAGTAAATGGTTTTTGCTATTTTGAGCTGCTGAACTTGTGTCAAGAAGCTGTGTCTTCTTACTGGATCTACCTCTTTTGAAGTCTGATTTGGTTGGTTGGTTTATTTCTAGGCTATGACTAAATTTGTTCCCTTGTACCCTAGTGTTTAATTAAATAGGGAAATTCTTTTCTGGTTCCCAAGAAAGAGATGCAAGTCAGTGCAGGTTAGAATGGACTGGACTTAGAGTGAAGTCATGAGACTGCCCTGGGGAGTGAAGAGGGGAATTTCCTCCCCATGAGTGGCTGGACTGTGGGTCTCTGGAAAGCAGGAGCTATGTATTTCCCACAGTGCTTAGCACTTGGCAAATGCTCAGATACTTGTTGCCTTGAAGAGCTTGTTTGGTCTGCTTATCTGACCTACTGCCCGTATATCAGATGCAGCAGATGTAAGACCAGGGACCTCTTCTTGGGGCCCTTCTGGGCCAAGGATAGGAATCTTTGGGGGATGAGCCAATCATCAAAGAGGAAGTTCAGTCCAATTCCCTGTTCAGAGGCTTCCAGGTTAGGTCAGAATAGAAGAGAGCCAAACAGGAGATGTGATCTTTGAAGTAGAGCTTTTAGGCCAGGAAGACCCAAAAGTTGTCATGCCGCCTGCCTCTTGCAGTCAGACCAGCTCAGATTTATGACAGCTGTGATATGTAGGATGTGATTGCACCTGTTTACATTGGGAACTTCTTTGCCTTAATTTATGAGTTTTCCTGTGTACTAAATCATGAAAGCTTTCTGCTTGCTTTTCAGTGAAAACATTTGACTTCCTTCCAACGGAAGCACATAATGAGTAGACACATTCCTATCTCCCCCAAGCCCAGCTGAGCCACTTAAATTTGCTTCTCCTTTCTCTCTTTCCCTATCTATGACTCCTCTCCTTTCCTTTCCTTTTTCTGTTTCTAAAGTAGTCCACAAAGTTTAATTGCTCAGTGCCTTGCTTAAGTGTTTGAATTCTCTTGGGGGCACTTATGTGTTTCCTAATGCAGGACCAAATCTGGATGAGTTTCAAGCAAGTGGATGATGTGGCTTGGCAGACAATAAGGGAAGCCTTTTACTCTGTGAAGATGCCAGGGTAGCATCACCATTGGGTCAGCATATTTGAATAGTTCTGGAGCACTGGGGCATAGGTAATGTCTTGTCTATGATGTGGGCAATATTGCAGAATCGGTGATAATTACTTAAGTGCTTTGAATTTCTAAAGAACTTAAAAACCACTCTGTCAGGCATTTACTAGAAAAAAGCTGAAGATTTAGGGAAGCTACAATAGAAATATGGGGATAATGGAATATGAGACAATGATCCTCCTCATTTTATTTAAGATCGTAATGTTGTTACTGTTACTACCACCACTAGCGAAAAGTTGCTGGGTACTTCGTGTGTTCTAGGCACTGTGCTAAACTGCTTGATGTACATGCCCTCATTCTGTGCTCATTAGCTCACATCAGTCTTATGATAGGTACTATATTATTTTTCGTCTACACTTGAGGAAGCCGATGCTTAGAGAGATTAAGTAATTGCCTGAGGATCCCAAGCCATGAAGTGCTGGGGCAGAGACTTAAGCCCTGTATATTTGCTCAAAGCTCATATTCTTAACTGAGACAATAAATCAAAATACAGTAACTGTAAATATATATGTTGATTCAATATTGGAAAAATTATATTGATTAGATGAAATCGTTTTCTTCAGTGTGATGAGCATATATGGTGTGCATGTGTATGTGTTTTTACTGCACTGTGTGGGTGACATGGTAAGTTATAGAGATGGACAATGCTATTAACCTGAGTTTGGAAGGGCGAGATCCATCAGTGCGGTTAAGGATGCCTCTCCCCACTCTCCTGCGAATGGATTGTAAGTGTGGTGTCCCTGAATCAGAAAAATCAAGTCTGAAGGGGAGAATGTTAGAGGGCCAAAGACATTTGATTCAAGGAAAGTGGTTCTGGCATTTGTCCTTGATTGTAGGAAGATATTTATTAGGTTGTGGTCATGTAGTAAGAGATGGGATGGTTCTCCCTGTGAGGAAGCCAGAACTAGAATTAAGTTCAACAAGGGGCCTGTGAACGCTGCCGGCTAAACTAGAGCCAAAGGCTAATGACTTGTGGTGGTGATTCTCTGAGTATTTAAAAAAAAAACAAAACACAAAAAACCCACCAAAAAATTTCGTTAGTTATATTCTGTTTGTATTTTACGTATACACTGTATTTTCATTTACTTTTTATTTTTGTTTATTTATTTATTTGTTTTAGAGAGGGAGAGAGTGGGCAGTGGGAGAGAGGGAGAGAGAGAATCTTAAGCAGGCTCCACGCTGGGGAGCTCAGTCTCCCCAGCTCCATGCGGGGCTCACTCTCATGGCCCAGAGATCATGACCTGAGCCGAAATTAAGAGTCGGATGCTTAACTGACTGAGCCACCCAGGCACCCCTATTTTCACTTACTTTTTAAGAATCTTTCTTCGTGAAAATTTATTTTGAAAATGCAGTTTGTATCAGTTCTGTTGAGGAAAAAAAGGTGTAGGCCCAAGAAAAAATCCCTGATGGAGGGACTTGAACCCTTGGGAACTGGAGTGGTTGTTTTGGGATAAAGACAAGGATAATGCAAGGGAAGAGACTTTTCAGGAGGAAGGTGGCAGCCATTGCTGATGCAGCTGCTCTTCTTTTGCCACTGAATTTCCTCTATAGAGTTCTCCTTTGTTCAGCCTTCACAGGATGTGTGTTTGATTTCTTTCAGGCATGCATCTTTAACAGAATAAAAGTATAGAAATTTTAAGGTTAAATGGATCACCTTGTCCAGTAAAGGACAAAGAAAACAAAGATTAATGAACTTGCCAAATAAATGGAATTTATAGCAAAACCTCAACATGAAACTTGTAGATAATACATTTTATTTCTGTAAATTAGTGATTGTAAACTTTATTGTTTTTTTGAGATCTGTTATCACAATGAATTTGTTACCAATAATAAATGAAAGAAGTTTGCAAAGACCTTATTAATATTTTAAAGTATAAATTAGAGTGGAATTAAGGTTGTATCAGTCAGGATAGGATAGGCCCTGTGCAGTAACAAACAACCCCCAAAGTCTTAGTTGCTTCAGATAATGAAATTTTATCTTGTTCTTACTGTATATCTATTGTGGGTAATCTTGGGATTCTGCTGTGGATTATTCTCACTCAGGCATGAAAATTGATGGAAAGTTATCATATGGAGTGTTTCTAGTCACCATGGCAGGCAGAAGGAAAAGGACAAATCACTCATTGGTTCTTGAAGTTTGAAGGAGACATATCACTTCTGTTCACATTTCATTGTCCAAAATGAGATATAGAGACTGGCCTAACTAGAAGAAGAGGGGAAGTGTGATCCCACCATGTCTTAGAAGGAGAAGAATTAGAATTTTGGGGAATAGCCGGATGACTACAATAGAGGTGAATCCTTTAACTACTGTGAATCTCCCACCGTGCCTTCTGCGAGGGTCACAAGAGTAGGGAAGTGGGGGGTCTTAGACAGGAATTGTATCTAACCCACAGGCCATCTACTGTGTCATAACCTGTAGTGGTGTCTACAGATGGACATCACCCTTCAAGTCCATCCTAAGGACTAAGACTATGAACTCTTGTCCCAGAAGAGGAAGGGAAGCTCCATTCTCTCTGGCTGTGGCAGATCCCTGATTTGTCAGTGGGAAAGAGGAGTAAGGACAGGAGGACCTCCTAACATAGAGCTTCTGGGAGCCCCTCCATTACTGATTTAGGCTTCCAGCAGCAAGAGTCTAAACCTTTCCTCTAAAGGTTCTTTCCAACCTCATCCCCAGCCACCCAGCTAAAGTCTGGTACTTGAATATCTTACCTTGCAGTAAATGTTCTATCTCCATTCTTTCCTCATAGTGAACATTTATTTAGCACTTGCTGTATACCAGTCACTGTTCTAAGCAACTGATATCCCTTACTCATTGAATCCCTTGTGACACTCAGGGAGGTGGTACTGTTATTACCCCTGTTTTACAACTGAAGCCTGAGAGGTTAAGGAAATTTCTAGTAAGTGGGGGAGCTGGGATTCAATCCCAGATAGTCTGGCTTCAGAGCCCAGTGTATGGCCTCTTGGCTGCTAGCACAGTATAATATTTGGAGAAAATGAGCTCTATCTGAATGTGGGCATGAACAATGAAATGCTCAATGATGCCAATAGCAGCTTGCGGAGATTCTTGGGGACAAAACCCTCACAATCTTACACTCTCTATTTGAATCAATAGGCTGATGTGCCCACGGCCCAGCAGGTACCTTCATCTTTACAGAACTAAGGCAGAACAAATTTATATGATTGATTGTTAATAGAGCCTCTGGCATGACCAGCCAGTGATAGATAAACTGAAGAAATATTGGTGTTTTAGAGAAACATAGACTTCTGAAGACCTAAACTCACGACCATGTGCACACAGGTAGAATTACTATACAAAATCGTTATTGCAAAATTAAACTTAAATGTTCCTTAAAGCAAAGGGGGTGCTGTCTAAGAATCAGTGCTCAAGTCATGAGAACCTATTAATAGTGTGCTGGTAAGTGTTTCACAATCGGTTCTCTTGAAGAAACAAAACAAAAAACAAAACAAAAAACCCAGCCTAATTGTAGTGGTTGTCAATTTCTGTGGTGTAAATATTCCCACCATTTCAATTTAAAGCCACCAGTGTGGTGATACTGAATGCAGAGCTGGAGAGAGATGCTAATAACTGGTTCTTCCAGGTCAATACGAGCTGGCTTTAGCATGCTAGTGATGTTAGACAGGAGAGGACGGACACCCCAAAGCTTACATTTATAAAAAAATGTGTGTTAGATTTGAAACCGTTTAACTGAGATGAGCCATCATATCAGAGTTTTAAGTGAGAAATGTTTTAGTTATTTTTGTTTTTAATATCAGTGAAACAAATTCTTTTCAGACACAACCCACCAATGCCTTTTGTGCTGCTCTTGGGGGTTGTTCTCTGGAAAATTTACTGAAACGGCCAGGAAGCTGCCACTTTCAAGAATTTCAAATCTGAAAAGAGAAAAGGATGAGGCCGTTAGACGGTGTGAGTCAGAAGGCTGAGCGCTGCCCGTGGCTGTGCTGGTGAGTAGCTGGGATGTGGGGCATGTCATTCAGCTTGAAGGGATGACTCCCTTAGATCCTTCTGGTGCTGACAGTTTATGGTGTGAAGTCCAGTTAGGGGGGATGGTGAGAAGGAGAGCGTGAGGTAGATCAGTGGAAAGGGGACAGAAACATGGACCAAGAGAAAGAGAAAGGGTGAGTGGGGGTATTGAGAGAGAAAGATGGAAGGACTCACATTTATTGAGAACCTACTATGTGCCAATGATTATGATGGTAGGATTATGATTATGTGATTATGAGAAGCACTTGGTTTATTTATTTATGCTTTCTAATTTCCCTTCTATACCAACTGCTTGAGGTAGTGATTACTCTCAGCATCTAAAGGATGAGGAAAACGGGCCTGGAGTTCAATTCTTCACCCAAAGTCACAGTTTCAGTAAGTGGGCTGAGCTGAAGATCCGCACAAGGTCTGGACGGCTGTAAATCCTGTGCTCTGTGCATCGTGCAGTGCTGCCTAAGTGGGCAGGAGGTCTGCGAGGAATGTTGGGTTAAGATCACTCCCAGGAGGGCATTTGGGCCATGACTCATGAATTATCCTTTTTTTTTTTTTTAAGATTTTTATTTATTTATTTGACAGAGAGAGAGACAGCGAGAGAGGGAACACAAGCAGGGGGAGTGGGAGAGGGAGAAGCAGGCTTCCCGCTGAGCAGGGAGCCCGATGCGGGGCTTGATCCCAGGACCCTGGGACCATGACCTGAGCCGAAGGCAGATGCTGACCGACTGAGCCACCCAGGCGCCCCTCATGAATTATCCTTTGACAAGTTTGTGGATCTTCTTCGCTGCTCTTTACCTGCTCAGATCTTTAAATCTTAAGGGCTCCCGTCTGAAAAGGATGACTAAGCAGCCCATTAGGGCAGAAATGATCTGCTGGGATGATGATAATGCATCCATCCCCAGAGCAAGGGAACCCCGGGCGGCTGGCTAGCTTCGGCTCTGGGTTGGAGGTTATCCTCTGGATCTCCCTCTGCCCTGAAAGTCGGCAGGGCTTGAATTCGAACATCAAGGCTGGGAAAGACACCAGAGGAAAGAGAGGGTGAAGGAGAGAGAGAGAGAGAGACAGAGACAGAGACACAGAGAGAGAGAGAGACAGATTTTTGTTGCCTAGTAAAGACTACATCATCAGCACACTGATTCTCAGTCCCAGAGTCTGGCTGAAAATCAAAATCTGAATCAGACATCTGCTTTGATGAGTAAGAAAATATTGATTAAAAAGACCAGACTCCCTCAGCTCCCCACTCTAGAATCTCACTGCTTTGATAGCACAAATCAATACTCTCTTATGAAGGTTTAAGCTCTGATTTGTGAAATAGGAACTGCACCGAAGTCCAAGAAGAACTGCCCTCAGGGCAGAGGCGAAGCTCAAGGCAAGTACATTTACCACTCAGGGCATAGAGCCCTGGGTCAGAGCTCCTGCTGTGGGCAGACCAGGAAGGCATCAGCTTCCCCAAGGGCTCTCTTCACTGTATATACACACAGGGGTGGAGATTCCCCCTGTTAGACAGAGTGAGCACCGTGAACATGAATTACAGGCCTGACCTGGAGTGCATTTGCTGCAGGGTCATTTGCATCACACAGCCTGGTTCTGCCTTTTCCATTTTATGGGGAGCACTTAGAGTTGAATGAATCAGTTCTGGTGCTGGGTAAATGCTCATCTCCTTTGTTCTTGCTCACTGGAATCGAAGGGTAAATGTTATTTCGGGCTGGGGAATGAACCCACATCTTGGAATCAAATGGACCCCTGTTCAAATCCCGTCGTCCCCACTCCATATCTACATGACCCTGGGGAAATCCTTTAGCCTTGCCGAGGCTGTTTTCTTATCTGTGAAATGTAGACGGCAGTGGATTTTACCTCCTGGGATGGTGCAGGGATTCAGTGAGATCCTGCAAAGGAAGATGATTAGTGACTGCCTGATATGCAGTAAGCATTCCAGCGATCCCCGTGATTCTCCTAGGTTACCCGTGAACATGTTTCTATGTCACAGTGCTGGTTGGGGTTTTAATAACTGGGAAAGCAAACGTTACTTTATCCAAGTGACTGCTTTATTGGTCATCCACTTGTGTTTCTGGCTCTACACCTAAGTTGGCCATCGTATAAGGCCTCCCAGTCTGTTCATTCCCCACCACCTGAAGTGTTAAATAGAGTCACAGGGTGCCAGCTATGTGTCAGCTCTGTGACCTTGGGCAAGATGCTTGTGCTCTCTGGGTCTTAGTTCCTTTACCTTTAAAGGAAGGGTGGGATCATAGGGAATTTGACATCCTGAAGCCCTCTCTGGTGGAAATATTTCTCTATGGTTCAATGTTCTGTTTTGGGGCACTGTGCCTCTTCCTCTTAATGTCTGCCTATGACTTGAAGAACTTCACTGCTTTTTCTACAGTCTGCTCTTTCTCCTGGGTGGAGACTTCCTGCCAGTGGTCGCCTGCTTCTTCCTACCTTTTGGGGTTCCTTTAATTGGCACTCACTGACCATTTCAGTATGAATGTTTCTTTCTCTGTCTGATGTCCTCTGGTCCCCGCTTCCTACTTCTTCCTTCCTAAACACTGGCATGGTGTTTACCTATTTTGGGAATTAAATGACCCTAAACAGTGCACCTGTTCTGCTAGTAAATGAAGTAAATAGGGTATTTTGCAGATGTTCAAACCAAGATTCTTCCCTCTAAGTTGCTTATTAAATTCTGCATGACTTCTTTCAGTGAAGACCAAAGTAAGAAATTCCTTGGATGACAGCATCAGAAATAGGTGTTCTTAAAAACAAACACATGAACAAAAGTAGGGTCACTATGGATTACTTAACTGATCATGCGTCTCTCGCTTTGGTAGCTGGAAAGCTGAGAGCCAAATTTTGTGGCCCACATCTAGTAAGATTGTGTGGCAGGCATTTGAATCTTAGTCTTTACCCTGAGTTCATTTTACTTTTCCTCATTTTATTTTTCCCTCATTCAAATTTCTCATTTATTCATTAAAAAAATCCTATTATGGGGCACCTGGGTGGCTCAGTCGTTAAGCGTCTGCCTTCGGCTCAGGTCATGATCTCAGGGTCCTGGGATTGAGCCCCACATCAGGCTCCCTGCTCCGCGGGAAGCCTGCTTCTCCCTCTGCCACTCCCCCTGCTTGTGTCCCCTCTCTCGCTGTGTCTCTCTCTGTCAAATAAATAAATAAAATCTTAAAAAAAAAAAAATTAAAAAAAAAAATCCTATTATGCTTTCAAAAGTTATGCCATGCCCTTTTAGAATAGGGTGAAGTAAAAGTAAATAAGCAAATGCATCCTGTCCATTTTGTACAGTTGAGTGCTTCACTCAGCCTCAGGGAAAAACAGTCAGAGAAGGCTTCCTGGAGGAAGATGCTTGGAGGATCCACATGCATCAACTATTGTACAGTTCAGTCAGTCATGAAATCCCCAGAGTGGCATGAGGCTTGTGATTGGAGGTGTAGGGGTGAAAGTGAAATATGGAAAAATCTCGTTTAGGTATCTATATTAGCGTGGTTAAAACATGATGGTTAAAAGTCATCTGTTGAAACTTCAGACTGCCTTAGAGAAATAAGTAGTTCTTTCTTTTAAAATTCCCATATAACAAACTTAAAGAAAAAATAAAAAAAAATAAAATTCCCATATAACAATAATGATAACAAAAATATTTATTGAATGTTTACTCTGGGCCAGACAGTTCCCCTGTATTATCTCATTTTTCTTCACAATAACCTGAAGAGGTAGACACTATTAGCTTTACTTTACCAACATCACATAGCTACTGCGCTGGGCTAATATATATACAGACCCAGGTGTGTCTCACTTCAGAGCTTACACGCTCAGGTCAATGCTTAGAAGCTGTCAGTACAAGGTCCCTGACCTTGAAGAGTTCTTACTAAGAGTTCATACAATGATAATATGTCTGAGATGTGCTTCGTGTTAATCTGGGTGGTGGGGAAAAAATGTGTGGTCACATACCGAATCTTAGTGAAGCTGGGGGAAGGTATGTGGAAGTCATGGTATTGTTCTCTTTACTTTTGTGTATGTTTGAAATTTTACATAATATCGGAAAGATTGGCGAATGGATATATAGAGTTATATATTTTATTTTCTTAATAGTTACATATTTTAAATTAAATAAACTTTAAAGGTCTGACGAAGAGGAATTTCAGATATTCATGTTTGACCTGTCTGACCCCTGTGCATTTAGTCTCACTGCTCCTGCTAGAGTTTTGTCCTTAGCGGAGAACGGTGAGGCACAATGGTGGTTGCCAGTCACATTTCTCCTATTTTCTCTTAAAGACAGTGACCGTATTTGTCTTCTCGAATATTGTGGCATTTCTTCTGGTTTCCATGTATGTAGATAATCACACAGCTTCTATTTGAAAACTTGAGCGGGTTTTCCTTTCTCACAGTTTGGCAATGGGTCTTCTACAGAGCACACAAAATACCTTGGAAAATAAGGAGCAGAGAGCAGGGGCCAGTGAATGAGATGGATTTGAAGAGTGAGACAGAGAGTGGCTGTTATTTAGAGATCAGAAACCAATGTGAAAGCGGGATTTGAAAAAGGAGGAAGCAGAGACATCAGTTAAGCTATTTAAGAGAAAAAGAGCCCAAAGTACATTGTAAAGGATAAAAATGTGGGCATTTGTATCTTCATTAAGGAGCTTATTAATTAGAGTTGAGTTGTTAACTGGTTTATAGTTCCCTGGGACTAGGATGAGCCTCTAAGAGGAGCCCAGGCAGCGAATAGCCAGGCTCGATAATTACCGTGGCTTGCCCTGGGATTTGCCCCAGCCTCACAGACAACTTAATATCTGGCAGCCAGGTCTACCCAGGTGGTGGCTCCTGGCCAGTTGCCGGAGTGGGCTCCTCCCTTCTCTTCTTGAAAGCGAGAGCAACGCTGAGTAGTCTTACCTGGAAATGGCCCAGGACCTCCGAGGGCCTTCCTGATGTGCAGAATGTTCTCTCCCAGATCCTGGGTGCTCAGAGGGTCTCTAGGCCAAGGTGACATACCCAGGCACCACGCAAAGAGTGGTCCCACTAGCAAAGAGTGGTCCCACTAGCAAAGAGTGGTCCCACTAGCAAAGAGTGGATGGTGTTTCTGGCAGAATGCAGCTACCCCTTTTGTTTCTATGTGTTTCATTTATGGTCCCACACTTACCCATTGGGCTTGATGATTTTATTGATTTTTATCAGATCTTGACTCTTCAGTTCTCCCTTAAGGAGGAAAAAGAATAGGCCAGGGGTGGCCGGGAAGAGAATGTCAATGTGGGAAGCTGCTAGATAAAAAGTGGGAGAAATCTGAGGACATGCTTTGAAATGAGTACATGTCCTACCTAAAGATAATCCGATTACGGTTTCTAAACACAGCATGGCCTGGACAAATAGAACATATTAGAGAGTACATTTGCCCTGCAAGTCTATAACTGCTGGTATTGATTGCCACTTTTGGGACGAACCCCATGTTTTTGTGGGAATGTCCTCTGGGCCTGCCCAGTCCTCGGGTGAGGATGTGGGTGGGGCATCTATGGTTGTGGGTAGGCAGTGTCCCATGACGAGGGTGCGAAGATTCTCTTCTCTCGTTCCTGATCCTGATAAATCCCTAGTGCCTACGTGAGAGAGAGTGCATTTCTTGCCCCACTGGCCTAATCCTCAATTGTAAAGAAGATGAGCCATGTCTTTAGTGTCCGATCCCTGCCCGCTCCCCACATCCACATTTATTCTCCTCTGGTTCTAAGTCTCTCTTCTTCCCCCGTGTAAAGACTGCTGCCTTTGGTATCTTCTGGACTCTAGTAAGTAATTGAATATACTCATCTGCACAAAAGTGCTAAAGGCTTCAAGTTGTCCTTGTTTCGGTTGTTCTTCTGGCTCATGGAAAGATTAAGGCTTAATGCAAAAGGATATTCTCTGATCATCGATTTCCATATATTTTAGCACGAGGGCAGTGAATATGTTATTGGAAGTCTGGAGAGGTCATACAGTAGAGTCTGTTGATGACTTTACCCAACCTCCATTTTTATTTAACCCTCCTTTCTGGAGAGGTCAGAAAGCTAAAAATGACATTTCCACTAGCTCTTTACACCTGTGGCTCCGGATGTGAAATAGATTCTTCCAAATAGATGCACTTGTGCTGAGATATAGACAGTGGGAGGGAGGCAAAGGCCGTCTTCCTGCCTCTTTTGTCTGTTTCTGCCCGCAAGCAAGGAAGGGGAAACGTGAGTTGTTTCTGCATCGCTATCCCGATGTCTGATCTCGGGCTCCCTGAGTACTGAGGGCCAGTTACAGCAGCGCTGTCTTCTTTTTTTATTTTTTTAAAATTTTTATTGTTATGTTAATCACCATACATTACATCATTAGTTTTTGATGTAGTGTTCCATGATTCATTATTTGTGCATAACACCCAGCGCTCCATGCAGAATGTGCCCTCTTTAATACCCATCACCAGGCTAACCCATCCTCCCATCCCCTCCCCTCTAGAGCCCTCATTTTGTTTTTCAGAGTCCATCGTCTCTCATGGTTCATCTCCCCCTCCAATATCCCCCCCTTCATTCTTCTCTTCCTGCTATCTTCTTCTTCTTCTTTTTTTAACATATAATGTATTATTTGTTTCAGAGGTACAGATCTGTGATTCAACAGTCTTGCACAATTCACAGTGCTCACCATAGCACATACCCTCCCCAGTGTCTATCACCCAGCCACCCCATCCCTCCCACCCCCCACCACTCCAGCAACCCTCAGTTTGTTTCCTGAGATTAAGAATTCCTCATATCAGTGAGATCATATGATACATGTCTTTCTCTGATTGACTTATTTCGCTCAGCATAACACCCTCCAGTTCCATCCACGTCATTGCAAATGGCAAGATCTCATTCCTTTTGATGGCTACATAATATTCCATTGTATATATATACCACTTCTTCTTTATCCATTCATCTGTCAATGGACATCTTGGCTCTTTCCACAGTTTGGCTATTGTGGACATTGCTGCTATAAACATCGGGGTGCACGTACCCCTTTGGATCCCTACATTTGTGTCTTTGGGGTGGCAGTGCTGTCTTCTTGATCCCACTCCTTGATTCGTGGGCTCCAGCCACATGGAGGGGATTGATTTCATATTTATATCACCAGTGGCAGCCTCAGAGGTGGATCAGTTTTACATTGTTCTGGGAGTCATTCCTGGAGGCTCATCTTAGAACCTGCTTCTTTAGCCCATCCTTCAATTCTGTAAACTTTTGAATTTCCTGCACTAAAGCCCTTCCTGCTCAAAATACCTAGAGTGTTTTATACGTGAGGCGTGGAACCTTGACTGTTAGATCCTTCAAGCGGTTTATATTAAACTGGCTCCTGAACCAAGGCCTATTCCTAGAATCTTAATCTTAGGTTTGACATGAAAATGAGGATGGAAATAGGGTCCCTTTCAAAGAAGAGACCATGCACATGTGGGAACTAAGTGCCACGATTGTGGCATTGACTTTTCACTAGACCACATGTTCCCTGCTGTGCATGTCACCACTATTGTATAGAGGATTTAGGTCACTGGAGATTGTAGGCACAGCCGGGCTCCCCCAACCCCCACTTCCCCTTTAGCTTTCTTGGTGTTAGAAGGTAGATGAGGGTAGCTTCAATAGGTGAGGGGTATGTGTGTTTGCTGGTTGCCTGGGTCTTCCTTAATTGTTGAAATAGATCAGTGAGGATAATGTAGTCATCTTTCCTAGTGGGGTATGTAGTTTTGTGTGGGAATAATTGAATTGGTAATGGGAAGGCGGAAGTGTTGTTTTGTGTTGAAATATTCATTTCTCCCATAACTGTTGAGTAAATGTAGCCATTTGTGTATGCATACAATCTTCCTTAATCCTCTGAGTATTCCAGCAGCAGGTAGATACTTCCTGCTGAGAAGCATTTGAATGCTTTGGATATACTTGATATATACATAAAAGCCTTTAGATATACTTGAAGACAGTGTTAGCTTCTCTTGCCTATCCACAGAGCTAATATTTAAACCCTTTCATTAGCTTCATAGCCTTTTTCTGGGACTCTTTTGAAGTACTCTAAGTCCTCAATTATAAAGCTACTCAAGAATGAAAAGCAAAGTCACCATAAAAGTTAAAGTAAAGTATTAATTAAACTATGGAACCCAACTGCCTTTTATAGCATTGTTTCTATGGGAAAGTGTATTCTGAGTTTCATTTCTGGATGCCTGGAGAGCTGTAACCTAAGGGGTTGAGAATGTAAAGCGACTGGTGCTGACAACGAGGTGGTGGCTGTTTATGTGCTTGGCCATCTGCAGCTGGGTATTCACAGCTTGGTACACCTCTTCCGACTGGCTTCCCAAATCCACTCTTGCCATCCTTCACTTCATTCTTGACATAGGCAGCCAGACTGAGCTTTAAAAATGCAAGTGTGATTATGCCACTCCTCTTCTTAAAATCCTTGAATGGCTTCTAATTGCTATTAGGATAAGATCCTTAACATGGCCTATGAATTGATCTGGCCCCTGTCCAGCTCTTCAGCTGCATCTTGATCTGTTCTTCTCTGTCCCTGTGCTTTAGCCGTATTGGTCTCCTTTTAGTTAGTTCTAATGGTCTAAGCTCTCTCCCACTATAGTTTCTTTGTATGTGCTTTTCCTTTCTCTTCACCTGGCCAACTGCCACTCATCCTTCAGATCTTCAACCTAAATGTGACTTTCTCAGAAAAAAATGTTTTTGTACTCAAGGCATCATGTAGTTTTGCTTTATAACACTTATTACAGGTTAAAATTCAATTTATTTAATGTCTCTCTTCCTGGGGAGACCGTAACCTCTATTAGGTAGGGGCCATGTCTGCCTTATTTATTTTTTTTTCCTTCTGGCACCTACTAAGTGTTGAATAAATAGTTTCTGAATGAATAACCAGATTTCACTTGCATATGTGACTATTTTCTTTCTCCATTTAGACTTCAAATTGCCTGAAGGCAGGGCCCATATTTTTACTCATTTTTATAGGGTCTAAATTGTCTAACACAGGGCTTTGCAAATAGTGAACCTCAGTAAAGAATTGCTGGTTAATTAATTGACCTGTCAAGCTCAGATGAATTAGTTAAGGTGTGGAAAAATAAGGAAAAGGTCAGGATGAAATATATTGGGGCATTCTAATGACAGAGTGCAGTCTGGTGTTTCAAAGAACCATGATATATTGGTCCCTGCTTATGTCCAGTATCAGCAATCTAGTAGATTATGCCCTATATCGAGCCCTCTATTTTCAACCTGATTGCTTGTTTAACTGATGGTTTTTGTCTCCACTAAGTGTTTGGTTAGCATGGGTAAAGGTCTTTGACCTAGGTTAGTAACAGCTGCTAATTGTCTTTCCTCTTTTGTTTCTGAAAGTAATTGGTATTTTTCATCAACTTGTTGAGATGCCGAGGAGCACCTGTAATAGGTAGCTGATCAGACACATTGTGATGACGGAAACCAGATGTCTCAGGTTTTATCTTTTAAGTTATTGATTTTGGATGGGAGCTGGTTTTCATGGCTACAGACCATGCTTACTATCTCCACAGTTATCCATCTTTAATTCTTCCTGTTGGAAGAAGGCAGGGCAGAATCCCGTGCCTCTTGTTCAGAAGGTCACAAACAAATTCTCCTATGCCTACTGATGCTGACTTGAATTAGTAAAGTTCTACTCTTCTCCCCCTCTCCCTTCTACATTAAAAAAAATCTCCCCTGTGCTGTGAAGAAAGGCAGGGAAGCCAAAATTATTGGGAATAGATTTTGCATCTTCTCTTGCCCTGTCTGAATGATTATCATCATTGCCTTCATTTTCAATGCCATCTTGGCATATTGTACTTTATGTTTATTTCAAATGATTCTCTTCCAATCATTGTGCAATTTATTTAGCTGAGGAATCGTGGGCTCACTGAAGTCAAGTATCTTAGCTAAAAGCTCGTATGGCCAGATAATGAGTGAAACTGGATATATTTTCCAGGACTTTTCTGGTTGTAAAGAAGAAAAACTCATTGTATAACTACAAGCTTAAGAAAAAAGGAATATATTTCAAAGAGAGTGGAGTAGTTTACAGACTGAAAGAGATACAGGAACAGGTCAACTCTGGAGACTTTCAGAAGTGGGAATAGAAACGTGAAGCCGGCAGGAATTTCTTAGTCCTTATAGCTTCTTTTGGGGTATTGATATGATAGGGTCACACTTCCCCATGTAGTAGGGACATGAGTGTCACTAGGGCTCTCACGTATTGGATGCAGTGTACAATTGTGCTCCATCCAAGGGTTGTGGTCATACCGCAGACATCTAACATTTGTATGTTCATTGTGGCAGATTTCCAGCAGATGGCACTCAAGTGTCTTTTCTAACAAAAATCAGTAAAATGATTTGAGGGAGGTAATTTTTCTGTTTGCACAAGGGTGCCTTTGTGGGTACTGAGAACCTTGTCTTCCAGCAGCTCTGAGATTATGCTCTTCCTGATTAAAACCAAAGAAGAAAGAGAAATCATCCCCTCAAGCTCCAGCAGAAAGAACCTAGACAGTAATTTTGATGGATCTGGCTTGGGTTCCATCGTGGATTGATTTCTATGGTTGGGAGTAAGGTTTCATGATTGACCCTGCAGACAGCACAGTCTTCCCATGGCTCCCTAGTGTATATACATCCACATACACTCTTCTTTCAATATATAAAATCCCAGCTGCTGTTTACATAAAGTAGTGAATCCATGTGTAATCATGAATATACTCACTCCTCCTTCAAGTATGGTATTTCAAAGTATCATCAACTACTGCATCTTTGGAAGAAATGCCTTTGTCTCAGGTCAGATACTTCAAGATTTCAAATCTTGTGGGCACTGGACTAGTTTAACCATTTCTAACCTATCCAAGACACAGCAATACAGGAAAAAGAGAGTAGCTAAAATAAAAATTCCTATTTGAAAAGAGGAAGAAGGATAAGCAACATAAGTGGGACAACTCCAGAGAACTCCATACTCTATTCAATGGGACCAGTGAAGCATATTTATTTTTGGCTCAGTGTCCTGGTTACTGTTAGATCTTTGGCATTCTGTCTCCACAAAGCTTTGCCTTGATCATTTCTCTTCATGGCCACAGTAGACAGGGAGACAGCTCATGGGAGGCTATATTCTTCCAGAAGCCCAGTTGCTGTCATTATGGTTATAGGGACCCAGGAATTGTTTTAGAAATGAAACAATTACAGTGTTCTAATTTAGGAGTTTCTTCAGCAAAACACCTCTTTTAAAGGGCCAGTTGGCTGTCAATGTTGAGTTCATGTTGATGAGATCTGTTGATTTATAACCAACCAGAAATCTTGCTGAGTCATAATATTTGACCCTAGGCCCTGTCTTTGAAATTTATATTCTTTAGAAACATAACAACCTTATATAGTAGGTAGATGGCCCAGTAGTCTAAATGGAAAAGACACTGCCAATTTTCCTTGCTGATGCCATCCTTCCAGGTTTGGAACAATAGTCACTTTCTGCCCAAATGATGCTTTTGATGAATGTGGTCCCTGGATATTCAGCTGGGATGGTGATCTACAGAGACAGCAAATAAAGTGGCTGTTCCTTTGAGGAACAAGAAGAAAGTCTCTTCTCTTCAACCCAACAGCCTCTGATTCAGTGTGAGAAGGATGGAAGGGGCTGAGGATGTTTAGGGTACCAAAGAGAAACTGTCTGGTAGACATGTGATCTGCTTATATTTGAAATGCTGTTATTTAAGAATTTTTTTTTTAAGAATTTATTTATTTATTTGACAGGGAGAGACACAGCGAGAGAGGGAACACAAGTAGGGGGAGTGGGAGAGGGAGAAGCAGGCTTCCCGCTGAGCAGGCAGCCCGATGCAGGGCTTGATCCCAGGACCCTGGGATCATGACCTGAGCCGAAGGCAGACGCTTAACGACTGAGCCACCCAGGCGCCCCTGAAATGCTGTTATTTAGAGGGGGTTTGTTCTTTCTTTATCTAAAGAGTATGAGTTAAAGAGGACTGGATTAGGAGCTTTTCATAGACTGACTTGCAGATGTGGAAAGCTCTTCATCCAGGGAATAGACTGCCTTAGCTTCCTGACTTTGAAGATGTTTAAACAGACGCTAAATGACTATACGCCTCAGTGCCGCAGGATGCCTCCTGTGTGTGGAATCAGGTTAGACTAATGACTTCTGGGGTCCCTCCCCATGCTGAGATCTAATGGTCTTTCAGTGCCTTCTCTCCTCTCCTACTTGTATCTACTGCTCAAGGTCTGGAGGAGCATTTGGAGAAAAGGATGAAATGCTTCAGACTTCCACAGTTGCCAGACTTCTTAGCTTTGTTAAAGGCAGAACAACTTGGAGAAGTCTTGGCTATGTGATGCTAGAAGAAGCTTTTAAGGAACGGGTGATCCAAGGGCTGTTGTCTTCATATTAAAATGATGCTTTAAGATCACAGAATTTTGAGAAGATTCATGTCAGCCTGCAACATAGGCTGGCTGGTTCCACCTGAGTCCATTTTTATATAAACTTTTAATAGTTGAAGTATATATATGGGATGTGCTTACAAGTCCTAAGTGTACAGCTTGATAAAGTATCACAAAGTGAACAAAGTTTTAATTATAGAAATTACTTATATTTATAGGTACACTTATAATTATAATTACTTATAATTACCATGTAGATCAAGAAATATATTACTCAGGAATAGAACTGCACCCCAAAAGCTCCCACCATTCCCACCTGTGTTCTTTCCTGGTCTCTAGCCCATCATCTTGTCCCCAGAGGTAACCCATATCCTGATCGCTAACATTATAGGTAGCTTTTGCCTGTTTTGAGTTTTATATATTCACACCACCAGCATATAAGCATCCTAATTGCTACACATTCTTTATATTTTTTATGGCACTTGGTATTATTATGTCTTTTTACCTTAGCCACTTTGGTGTACTGATGTCCTACCACTTTTAAAATTTGCATTTCCCCAGTAACTCAAAATTGAACACTTTTGCTAATATTTGTTGGCAATTCACATATCCTCATTTAAAAAGTACCTGTTCATATCTTTTGCTCAGTTTTCAACTGGTTTGTCTGCATTTTTTTCTTTGACGTGTAAACATTCTTTCTGTTTCTGCCTATGGTACGAGATAGGGGTCAGATCTTCTGCCAACACACCCCATAAAAATATCTAAGCATCTCAGCAACATTATTGAAAGTAAAAAATGTTCCCTGCTACTCTGCAGTGCCGCTCTTGACAAGTCAGTTCTCCACAAAACTGTGGGCCTGTTTCTAGACTTTCTCTTCTGCTTCAGTGATCTATTTATCTATTCTGTCTTAATTACTACAGCTTCGTAACTCTTGCTATAACTCCAGTTTTGATCTTCTTCAAGATTGTCTTGGTTATTCTTCGCCTTTTGCATTTCCACATAAAATTTTGAATCCAGTTGTCAATTTCTATAATTAAAAAAAATCCTGCTGGGATTTGGAAACAACTGACATCTTTACACCCTTAACTTCCAATCTATGTTGGATAGGTTTCTATATAGAGGTCTTACACATCTTCCAGTGGATTAATTCCTAGGTTTTTAAGTTTTTTTTAAATGCAGATATCATTTGAAATATTATTTTCTATTTGCTGGTACATAGAATTAATATTGCAATTAATTTTTGTATTAATGTTTTATCTAGGTAACTTGGTAAGTACACTTATTAATTATAGTAGATTTTCTGTAGGGTCTTTTGCATTTTCTGTCTACACATAATAATATCTGCAAATAGTGACAGCAATTTTTTTCTCTTTTTTAAGTCCTTTTACCATTCATTTCTTTTTTCTGTTTTTATTGAAGTATAATTAACATACAGTGTTGTATTAGTATTAGTTGTACATGTAATGATTCAACATTTCTATATGTTTCTCAGTGCTCATCATGGTAAATGTACTCTTAATCCTCTATTTCACTCATCTCCCCACCAACCTTCCCTCTGGCAGCCACCAATTTGTTCTCTATTTACGAGTTTGTTTTTAAAAAAAAAAGAAGAAGATAGCAGGAGGGAAGGATGAAGGGGGGGAATCGGAGGAGGAGACGAACCATGAGAGACGATGGACTCTGAAAAACAAACTGAGGGTTCTAGAGGGGAGGGGGGTGGGAGGATGGGTTAGCCTGGTGATGGGTATTGGGGAGGGCACATTCTGCATGGAACACTGGGTGTTATGCACAAACAATGAATCATGGAACACTACATCAAAAACTAATGATGTAATGTATGGTGATTAACATAACAATAAAAAATTTTAAAAAAAAGAGTTTGTTTTTTTGTCTCCTTTTTTTCTTTGTTTTGTTTCTTAAACTCTACATACGAGTGAAATTATATGGTATTTGTCTTTCTCTGAATGATTTATTTCACTTAGCATTATACCCTCTAGTTTCATCCATGTTGTTACAAATGGCAAGATTTTTTTTTTTTTCAAATTTTTATTTAAATTCTAGCTAGTTAACATACAGTACAATGTTGGTTTCAGGAGTAGAATTCAGTGATTCACGGTACTTGTCTAGTAAGAAGTTGCTACAGCTGGGTAAAGGAGTAGGATTTTGATAGATTCCTGTCTCACCTGTAGGTCTTTCTTCCATTTTGAATTTATTTTTGTGTGTGGTGTAAGTAGTCCAGTTTCATTGTACTCATTACTTGTACTCATTACAAGTGCCCTTCTTAATACCCATCACCCATCTAGTCCATCCCCCACCTACCTGCCTCCATCGCCCCTCAGATTATTCTCTATCTTTAAGAGTCTCTTGTTTGTTTTCCTCTCTTTTTCTTTTTTCCCCCTCCCATATGTTCATCTGTTTTGTTTCTTCTTTTTCTCCATAAGAAGCATCTGAACAGTTAATTAGGGTGAGAGATGTTTTTTATAAAAATTATTTTTTTAAATTTTGATTTTAAAAAAAATTAAATTCAGTTAATTAACATATAGTGTATTATTAATTTCAGAGGTAGAGTTCAGTGATTCGTCAGTTGTATATAACACCCAGTGCTCATTACATCTTGTGCCCTCCTTAATGCCCATCACCCACTTACCCCATCCCCCCCCAGCAACCCTCAGTTTGTTTCCTGTGGTTGAGTCTCTTATGGTTTGTCTCCCTCTCTGATTTCATCTTGTCTTATTTTTCCCTCCCTTGCCCCATGCTCATCTGTTTTGTTTCTTAAATTCCACATATGAGTGAAATCATATGGTATTTGTCTCTCTCTGACTGACTTATTTCGCTTAGCATAATACCCTCTAGTTCCATCCATGTCATTGCAAATGGCAAGATTTCATTTCTTTGATGGCTGAGTAGTATTTCATTGTATATATATATATACACCACATCTTCTTTACCCATTCATCTGTCGATGGACATCTGGGTTCTTTCCATAGTTTGGCTATTGTTGATAATGCTGCTATGAATATGGGGTCCATGTACCCCTTTGCATCCATATTTTTTGTATCCTTTGGGTAAATACCTAGTAGTGAAAATACTGGCTCATAGAGTAGTTCTATTTTTAACTTTTTGAGGAACCCCCATACTGTTTTCCAGAGTGGTCGCCCCAGTTAGCATTACCACCAACAGTGCAAGAGGGTTCCCTTTTCTCTGCATCCTCCCCAACATCTGTTGTTTCCTGTGTTGTTAATTTTAGCCATTCTGACAGGCGTAAGGTGATATCTCATCATGGTTTTGATTTGTATTTCCCTGATGATGAGTGATATTGAGCATCTTTTCATGTGTCTGTTAGTCATCTGGATATCTTCTTTGGAAAAGTGTCTTTTCATGGCTTCTGCCCATTTCTTAACTGATTTTTTTGTTTTTTTTGGGTGTTGAGTTTAATAAGTTCTTTATAGATTTTTGGATACTAACTCTTTATCAGATATATCATTTGCAAATATCTTCTCCCATTCTGTTGGCTGCCTTTTAACTTTGCTGATTGTTTCCTTCACTGTTCAAAAGCTTTTTATCTTGATCAAGTCCCTATAGTTCATTTTTGCTTTTATTTCCCTTACCTCTGGAGACTTGTTTAGTAAGAAGTTGCTACAGATGGGTAAAGGAGTAGGATTTTGATAGATTCCTGTCTCACCTGTAGGTCTTTCTTCCATTTTGAATTTATTTTTGTGTGTGGTGTAAGAAAGTAGTCCAGTTTCATTCTTCTGCATGTGGCTGTCCAGTTTTCCCAGCACCATTTGTTGAAGAGAAGGTCTTTTTTCCATCAGATATTCTTTCCTGCTTTGTCGGGTCCATTTCTGGGTTTTCTGTTGTCTTCTATTGATCTATATGTCTGTTTTTGGGCCAGTAGCATACTGTCTTCATGACTACAGCTTTGTAATGTAGCTTAAAATCTGGAATTGTGATGCCTCCAGTTTTGTTTTTATTTTTCAGGATTGCTTTGGCTATTTGGGGTCTTTTGTGGTTCCATATAAATTTTAGGATTGTTTGTTCTAGCTCTGTGAAAAATGCTGGTGGTATTTTGATAGGGATCGCATTAAATGTGTAGATTGCTTTGGGTAGTATAGACATTTTAACAGTGTTTGTACTTCCAATTCATGAGCATGGAATGCTTTTCCAACAAATCGTAAGATTTCGTTCTTTTTTTATGATTGAGTAATACTCCATTGTATATCTATATACCTCATATTCTTTATGCATTCACCTATGAATGGACACTTGGGCTTGGGCTGCTTCCATATCTTGGCTATTGTACATAATGCTGTGATAAACATAAGGGTGCATATATCTTTTCAAATTAGTGTTTTTGTTTTCTTTGGGTAAATACCCAGTAATGGAATTACTGGATCATATATTAATTCTATTTTTAATTTTATGAGGAACCTCAGCACTATTATCCACAGTGGCTGCACCAATTTGCATTCCCACCAACAGCGCACAAGGGTTCCTTTTTCTCCACATCTTCACCAACACTTTTTATTTCTTGTGTTTTTAATGTTAGCTATTCTGACAGGTATAAAGATATTTTATCCTACCAAATGGGAAAGATATTTGCAAATGATATATCTGATAAGGGGTTAATATCCAAAATATTTAAAGAAGTTATACAACTCAACACCAGAAAAACAAATAGTCTGATTAAAAAATGAGCAGAGGACCTGAATAGACGTTTTTCCAAAGAAGACATACAGACACATGAAAAGATGCTCAACATCACTAATCATCAGGGAAATGCAAATTAAAACCACCATGAGATTATCACTTATTTCCTTCTTCCCTCCCTTCCTCACTCCCTTCCTTTCTTTCTTCCTTCCTTTCTCCAGATAGAATCTCTAAATATAAGTAGCGATAGGAGTCTTTCTTTTCTTATTTCCAATCTTAGAGGGAAGCCTTCAACATTTCACCATTAAGTGTGAATATTTGCAGTGGGTTTTTGATTCCTTTCTTTCTTCCTTTTTTTTGGTAGATACCCTGTACCGGTTTAAGGAGGTTCTATTTATAGTTTGCTGAACCAAGGTCTTCTGACTCCAGCCTCTAAAATCTTAGTTGTTTTTTTTTTTTTAAAGATTTTATTTATTTATTTGACACAGAGAGACACAGCGAGAGAGGGAACACAAGCAGGGGGAGTGGGAGAGGGAGAGGGAGAAGCAGGCTTCCCGCTGAGCAGGCAGCCCGATGCAGGGCTTGATCCCAGGACCCTGGGATCATGACCTGAGCCGAAGGCAGATGCCTAACGACTGAGCCACCCAGGTGCCCCTAAAATCTTAGTTTTGACTTTTATACAACTTTCATTTATCTGTTGTAAATGTATTTGGCATTTGACAAGTTTCAGTATTTGCATTTTTGGAGAGAGTGGGGGAGCATCAACACTTGTACCTCCGGATATTGCCTGCTATTGGTATTATGGGAGCATGTCCAGTGTGTCTGATGGAGTTTATTCAATCCTGCTCCCTCTCTCACTTTTGCCTATTCAAGTTCCAAAAGTAAGTTCCAACTTCCCAAAGCTTCTTTGACTAAATTTGATATTTGTATTAATATCAAATTAATTTCTTTTTCATCATTTTATTGCTAGAGATGTTCAGGTGCAAGGAAATGGAGAAGATTCTCCTGGGTCAAAGAATAGGTGGGTACAGAGTTGACACTTCCAGGCAATGGTCCTGACTCTCTATCCAGTACTACCTCAAAGCTGAGACATTGTCCCTCTTAAGCCTGCTAATTGTTTTTGCTTTTTATTTATTAAATAACAATCTTATAACAGCATTAAATCCAACTTTAAAAAGAGAAAGAAAAAAATCCATAGTTTCTCCATGAAACAGTTGCCTCTCTTAATTTTTGTATATTTCTCACCACTCTTTCATGATACAGTTAAGTTGATGTGCTTTAGAAATGATAACCCTTTGGACAAACTAAAAGTTATGGAATGTGGGATTTGTTAGAAAATTTAAACTCTGTTTTTTTTTCTTGGAAAAATCATAGTGGTGATAGCTATTGGACTATTCATAGGCTTCTTTCTATTTTGATGAAGTGGTTGTGGTGTAAATTTTTTTATCTTGATTTTACTCTGGGGCTTTTAGAATTAGATTTTGCTGTAGTCAGCTTTGATTTAACGCTTGTATGCATTACAGGTATTAGAAAAAAAATCCCATTTGCCCAAAAGTCTTTGGAGCACCAGCAAACTAATTAAAGCTACCCAGCTCAGTAAATCCATTTTCGATTATCAGTAACACAGTGAGTTCTTTCTGTAAGCTCAAATTTGCTCAGTACTTTAGGAAAAAACCCAATCTGTCATATACAGTGTTGTTCACTCAGTGTACCTGTAGATTTAGAAGTTTTTCACTTCCAATGATTAAATCTAAGTCATTTGAAAAAAAAAAGAAGTGTTTCAGTATCTTTTTATTGCAGACACCATACATTAGCTCAGATGGCTTGAGTGAGGTACTCAAAGGTCCAAGGACACAGGTTTGAATGGTGCATAGACAACCAATTGGCTTTGACAACTAATTGGCTTTGTCTGTTTCATGACCTTACAATCACTTCTTACTGAATGAATTTGTTAGTAGTTCCTGAATGCATAGCATTGTCACACAGAAGTGTTTGATGTGATTTTACAACATAATTCTGTGTTCCTTAGTTATTAATCAAGCAAAAGTGTGGTTGGGCTATTGCAAATTCATCTGTAAGTATAGGGAAAACATCTTAATTCTCAGTACACTGGATGTTGGTTTAGTGGTGACACATTGTATTTAAAGGGATCAGGAGGTACCTGTTCCCGTCCCTGCTTTGTCACCAATTAAAAATAAGGCAAACACTTTCTGGGCCTAGGTTTTCTAATCAGTACAATGAAGTTAATAATACTTGCCCAATTTATCTTCCAGCTTGAGATGAAGGTCAAAATAGAAATTGTAAGTACCTACTCTTGATTAGGATTCTAAGGATAGACATGGTTTTGATCTTCAGTCCTTCATGTTGTTTGATACACATTTGGTGATTTCTCTTAGGCTTAAGGGAGTATTCAGTGATACTTATAAACTAGCGAATAGGTCAGAAACTAAAGACTGGCTTAGGAGGCAGTGTGGGATGACAGGTAACTCAGAAATCTCTGAAACTGATGCCTATGTGGGTTTTAGAAGGAGGATTGTAAAGAGAGTCAATAGTTGCCTTGACATTGTACCAATATCTCCCCTGTGTTAACCTGGAACTTGAAATCAACTAAGAATCTCCAAACTTTTTCATAGCCAATCATATAAACTTCTCAACTGTGCATTTGTCATCAGAGCTCTTTTCAGGATCAAAAAAAAAAAAAAAAAAGCAGAGATTTGAACTCTTCTCCTTTACTAGTTCTTCCTAACTTTTGAATGCTTTACTGACCAAGCAGAGAGCAGCTGGAGACAGAAGAAAAAAGAACCAAAAGAGTCTGGGTTCTTTACCATCAGGATAGCCAGTTTTTCATTTGTTTATTAATTTGTTGGTGTTGGCTCAATTTGTTTGTTAATTCATTCAAAATAATTTGAGAACCTGTTATGGAGCCAGTCGCGTGTTTGGTTCTCTGCAAACACGAGTATCTCTGTCTTGCATCAAATGAGGGAAGTCAATTTGGAAATAAATTAGTGTTTTGTGTCTTTGTGCTTGTAGTCTTTAGTCACAGCAACTCTGACTCCTTTTTTTGTCTGTGTAATTGGGGTTATGTCATTAACTCCTCAACTTTAGTTTCCATAATTTCTGGTGACGAGATCCCACATTTGGTTTAGGAAGCTGTCCTTACACAACCTTCAGCCGTGTAGTTTGGGTAAGATTGACCTCTGGGGCTCTGGCATCAGATTGACTTAAGACGACCATTTGCCCCAGTTCTCCGCCATGGGGTGGGAATGTAACTCGAGCAGTATCAATGAGACATTGGTAAAACATATGCAGACATTTATGAGCAAGAGGAACTTTCTTTGTCCTCTGGGTGGTGTGAGAAGAGATTATGAAGTCTTGAATGGTTCTTGCCTTTTTGCTGACAAGATGGGCATGCCTGGAGCTGCTAGGGTACTGACATGGTGGTCTGCTGAAGACAACACCACAGAAAGCATATCAGAGAAAGAATGAAATCAAGTACTGGTGATAATGTCTTGACTGTTGGACCACCCTCACAGGAGCAACTTACCTCTAGATATTTCAGTTACATAAACCCCTAAATTCTCATTAGTTTTTAGAGCAGTTTTATTGATTTATAATTTAAATATCATAAAAATCACCCTTAATGTTTTTAAAGTAGTTTAAGTAGTTAAATAGTTTTAAAATGGTGTACAATTTAATGTTTTTTAGTATTTTCACAGAATTGTGGAACCTTTACCACGATCAATTGTAGGACCTTTTCATCCCTCCGAAAAGAAACCCCATGCTGATGAGCAGTTATTCTCCTTTCTCCCTCAACCCCGTTTCTGCAGCCCCTACCCCTACCTCCCAGCCCTCGGCCACCATAACCACAAATCTACTTCCTGTCTCTATAGAGTGACCTGTTCTAGACTTTCCATATAAATATGAATCCGTGGTCTTTCAGGATTGGCTTCTTTTACGTGGCATAATCTTTTCAAGGATCATCCGTGTTGTAGTGTATGGTGACTTTTCCACATCCTTGTCAACCCTTGTTATTGTCCTACTTCTTGAGTATAGCCATCCTAGTGGGTGCGAAGTCGTATCTCATTGGTCTCGATTCACATTTCTTTTTTTTTTAAAATATTTTATTTATTTGACAGAGAGAGACAGCGAGAGAGGGAACACAAGCAGGAGGAGTGGGAGAGGGAGAAGCAGGCTCCCCGCTGAGCAGGGAGCCTGATGTGGGGCTTGATCCCAGCACCGTGGGATCGTGACCTGAGCTGAAGGGAGCCACTTAACCGACTGAGCCACCCAGGCGCTCCTCGATTCACATTTCTTTATTGACTAATGATGTTGAGCATTTTTGACATGCTTGCTGGCTACTTGTATATCTTCTTGGAACTCAATTTACCTCGTAGGTCAGTTTGAGTGAGAGATTCGTCACTTGCAGCGAAGTGATACTATCTCTCTGATTCAAGGAGGTGTGTGCCCCCTCTGGGGAAGAGTTTCAGTGCTCTCTGTCTCTCTCAGCTGTCCTTTAATCAACTTTAAATATAACATTCAGAGACGTGTACAAGCGGGAAGTAGAATGCTCAATATATTTTCCCGGGAACAAACCTATGTAGCCATCACCCAGATCAAGAAACAAAACATTGCTCGCACCCTGGAAAGTGGCCTCCCTCTCCTGGTTACTCCCCCTCTAAACTTTTAACATCATAACTACATTTTGCCAATTTTTAAACTTTATGTAAATGGAGTCATCCAGTATATATTCTTTTGTGTCTGGGTTCTTTCATTCAATATCACGTGTGTGAAATCCACCCAGGTTGTTGTGTTTAGCAGTAGTTTGTGTGTTTATGTTGCAATGTAGTTGTATTGAATGAATATGCCATATTTTATTCACCTATTCTATTGTTTATGGATATTCGAGTTGTTCCCAGTTTTTGGATATTAGAAATAATACTACCATGAACATGTGTTTTGGGGTTCTTTGAATATCATGAAGATTTTCAGTGATATCTACTAGAAGCTTTTGCCTAAACTTTCATATTTAAATCTACAATTCTCCTGCAATTGTATATCCTTAGGAACTTTATTCCTAGGTATTTGATATTTATTGATGCTACTGTAAGTCCTTCAGAAAGGATTTACTTTTGCTACTAGATGGCGATTAGGATGGGGCAGCTCGCCTTACTCTAGTCTGGGATTGATTTAAATCAGAGCTGTGTTAAGTGAAATAAGTCAGTCAGAGAAAAACAAATACCATATGATCTCACTCATTTGTAGAATTTAAGAAAGAAAACAGATGGGCGTATGGGAAGGTGAGGGGGGAAGAGAAAGGGAAACAAACCATAAGACTCCTAGGATAGAGAACAAACTGAGGGTTGACAGAGGTAGGTGGGTAGAGGAGGGGCTAGATGGGCAATGGGTATTAAGGAGGGCCCTTGTAATGATGAGCACTGGGTGTTGTATGTTAGTGATGAATCACTGAATTCTACTCCTGAAACCAATATCGCACTGTATGTCAACTAAAATTTAAATTATAAATAAATAAATAAATAAATAAGTAAATAAAATGAAAAAAAATAAATGAGAGCTGTGTTTCATTCTTTTTGACACCTGGGTGTCTCCAGTTACCCTTTTGCAATGGACTAAATGCTTGTGATCTTATGAAAATCGTATGTTGAAACCCTGATCCCAATGTGATGGTATTTGAGGTGGTACCTTTGGGAGGTAATTAGGACATGAGGATGGGACCCTCACACATGGAATTGGTGCCTCCCTAATCAGAGGTGAGAGAGCTAGCTAGCTCTTCTTGCTGCTACGTGAAGACACAGCAAGAAGACAGCTATCTGTAAACCAGGAAGAAGGCACTCACCAAGAACCTGACCATGCTGGCACCCTGATCTCAGGCTTCCATCTTCTAGAACGAAGAGAAATAAACGTTTGTTGTGTAAAGCACCCAGCCTATGGTAATTTGTAATAGCAGCCTGAACTAAGATACCTGAACTAAGATACCTAAGATACTGTTGGGAAGTCCCAAATGAAAGCCCAAGTGTTTATCAGGGACCCTCCTCTTTGGTAACTCCTGAAATAGTTTGAATTTTTCTCCCTGCAGCTCCTGAGGCTGCTAAAAGCTCAGCTCCCAGCTTCTCCCAGCCATTTTCTGCCTAGCTTTTAACAAGCCATTTATGAATTAGCAAACACATCAAGGGGAAAAATGGGGCCTAACATCAAATTCACTTCTTAGCACCTGACCTTCTTTCTCTTTATGATCTTAGACCCTCAAGTCTTGGCTGCTTTGGTCCTGCTTGACTCCTTCAAGCAAATGTGTGTGTTTTTTTTTTTTTTTTTTTTTAGATTTTATTCATTTATTTGAGAGAGAGCACGAGCGAGAGAGCAGCAGAAGGAGAGGGAGAAGCAGACTCCCCACTGAGTAGAGAGCCCGATATGGGGATTGATCCCAGGACCCTGAGATCATGACCTGAGCTGAAGGCAGCCGTTTAACCAACTGAGCCACCCAGGCGCCCCTCCAAGCAAATGCTTTAAAAAATATTTTACACAGCTTTTCTAATCGTTACCAGCAGGGAGGTTAGTCTGGTACTGGCTTTTCTGCCATTGGTGCAAACAGAAAATGTTTAACAGCTGGCTCTTGGGGCTGAGGGTGGGTGAGGCAGGTTTAATTTGTAGTGTTTGCTGATTTCCATGGTGCAAATCCTCTCATGGCCAATTCTGAGCCACCAAAGTGACATAATTGAACACAGAATTGAGCAAAGAAGTGCACCGAGGGCTCTCATGAGCTATTACAGACAGGCTGTAGCACACTACTGGGGTGTAATGCCATCCCAATGGCTATTCTCCCCAGTATATGTGAAAAGAGCTGTTTATTCTGTACACTGACATTCCCATATCTAGGTATTGAGGGCCCCACTCTCTGCCTGAGTGATTGTGTATGGGGGCAGTTTATTAGTAGATGGGGTCATCGGAAAGGTAGAGTTCTGTGTCTGGAATTTACATTGGAAAGAAGTGAAAGATTGTATGAATTCAGAAGGGGAGGTAGAAACATGAAATCTGCATTGGATGTATTCAAAAACCTTAATGGTAATTATAATAAATATTAAAGAAACAAATGATATAATTTTCACCAGTGAAATTGGTAAAAAAAAGATTAAAAAATATATTTTGAGTACAAAATTCCACAAATAAGACCACACATAGCCCCAAACTCTCATATTTTGTGGGAAAGAAAGTTTGTTATAATCATTCTGGAAAGAAATATGTATCCGAGGACTGTTTTTACCCTGTAATCAAGTAATTCTACTTTCATAAATAAGCCCTAAGAAAGTAACCCAACATGGTGAAAAAAAGGAATCCACTTAAAAATGAAGAGGAATGGTAGAATATGTTTGTAGTAAGTGAAAATGATGCTTTTCAAGTGCTTTTAAAGATGTTAAACATGATGTAAAATTAAAAAAAAACAGGATATGACACTTCACATTTTACTGAATTTTGTAAAAATAGAAATTCATATGTATAGAGAAAGGAAAGGAAATAGATTTAAAAAATCATGGGGTTATCTCTTACAGTGGAATTATGGGCAATTTTTGTTTTCTTGTTTTCATTTTACTTTTCAAATTTTCTAGTTCTCTAAATAAATTTGTGTTACTCTTACACTCTGAAAAAAGCCAGTAAGCATAGCACTGGGAGGAAAAGGTTTTAGTAACCCATCCCTATGTATGCAAGGGGCATTTTCTGTTTGAGATTAATAACCAGATTAATTAGGAGAATCTCAGTTGAATCATAGGCTAAGCTGTTTGCAAATATGCTTGGTTATATTTTCCTATGTCTAAGTCAGAATTTTCTTCTGGTGCCATACCATAATTTAGCAAATAAGTGAGAGGATATTGAACAGAGAGAGAGGGAAAAAGGCAGTCCTTGGGTTTGGGAGACAAGTACAAAAGGCATTTAACAACTAAGTTATTTTAAAATCAAGTCACTTTAATAGACTTTAACTTCCTCTAGTTTCCATGGAACTGTGACACATGGTTCTGAAGAAAGCTACCTGCTGGCCCAGTGCTGGGGCTCACAGGCCCTGAACAATCAAGACCTTTGAAAAGACAGAAAACCTGGTGTGTGTTCTAGAGGGAGCCGGTTTTTCTTTCCCTAGGGTTTGTGCAGACCTGCCAGAACTTTCATGCTCTCTTTCCCCCACTTTCTAGTTATTTTTCCTTCCAGGTGATGGTAGGATAGAATTCATTTGAATTTCTGAAGACTTCAACAGATCAGCAAGATTTCTCTGTTTGCTAAGTTACACTTTTATCTTCTGAGTTCTAAAGAATTAAAGAGCACATGTGCAAAAACAAAAATAAGTGAAACCTACTGTTTTTTTCCCCCAGTACCAAGAAAAAGGTTTTAGAGACTTAAATGTTTTTTGTTATTAATATGAATATATATATATGTATATACACACATATATGTATTTGTGTGTATACATATGTGTATAAACTTACTGTAGCTTTTTAAAACAGTTTCAAGATCTACTTTCCCATGGAAACAATGTTATGTTTGGGTTTCCATAGAAGTCTAATATTTAGTTAGCTCTTAGGGTCTAAGTGAAAATGTTGCATATTTGTATTTCAAAATTAGAGTACAATCTCACATTTTACATCTTACTGTTTAAAAAGTGCTTTTATTGTAAAATACAGCAAACATACAAAGAGAATGGATTGTATATATGCACAGTTTAAAGGATAATAGAAAAATGAGCAACTGAAAAATTACCACCTAGCCTATAGGTACAGAGGCCCTCTTAACCTCATTTATATTCTCACCTAGTACACATTTACACACCCACTCTCATGTTGCCCTTAAAAAAAAAAAAAAAAAAAAAAAAGAACCTCTCAGTAAAGTAGAAATTGGTGGGAATTTCCTTAGTGTGATGAAGGGCTTCTACAAAAAAAACCCTCTCCCAAACAATACTGAATGAACAGGAAAAGGCTAACCATTCTTTCCACTGGTATTCATTTTACTGGAGGCCTTAGCAAATGCAGAAGGTAGGAAGGAGAAATAAAAGGCACACAGATCAAAAAGGAAGAAGTGAAACTTACTTATAGAACACATGATTGTGTATGTAGAAAATTCTAAGGAATTTACAAAGAAACTACCAGAAGTAAGAAGTGAATTTAGCAAGGCCCCAATATACAAGGTCAACATATAGGAGGCACAGTGTTTCTCTCTATGACCGAGTACGACCAGCGGGTGAAGCCCGGGCACCTGCCATGACCCGGGCGGCCGCCAGACGCGCTCGTGGCTCCCAGAGAGGTTCCTGGAGCCCGCGGTGTCGGAGCCCCGACTCACAAACACGGGCCGGCGCAGGGGTAAGCTGGTGTCGTCTGCGGTGGCGACTCGACAGGAATTTGCTGGGGGCACTGACGCCGGGGCAGCTCGGTCCCGTCCCCACCTCAGCACCTGCCCTGCCGCAGCCGCCCCCCCCCCCCCCCCCGCGCCGCGTCCCTCCCTGCAGGCGCCCGGCCCCGCAGGAGCGGCGATCCCGTTCCCTGGCTCCCAACCGGCGGCCCCCGCAGGGACGGCGAGGAAAGGGCTGGAAGACGAGCAGGCCCCAATCGCCCGCCAGGATCGTCGAGCCGGGCGGGGACCGGCTCGGAGAGCTCCGGGCGTCGGCGGTCTGGGACAGGTCCGGGAGCTGGGGGTGGGGGTGGGGTGGGGTGGTGGTTATCGGGGCGGGCCGCACACCGAGCACGAGCCGGGGAGCGGCTGGCGGGCCGTTGGGATCGCCGTTTGCCCTCCCGCGCTCTTCGCCGCGCGTTGCGACGCGGCCCCTTCTGGCTGGGCGAGCTCCCGGAGCCTAGAGCCCGTCGCAGCGGTGGATGGCCGGCGCACTGCACTTCGTGGGCAGCTTCGCCGGCGAGCTTCGTCCCGCTGGCGTCTGGCCGGGACCGCGCTGGCCCGCCCCTCTCCTCCGCCTGGTGTGCGGGCGGCGCCACCAGGATCGTGCGCGTCCGCCGCCTCGGCCCCACGGCACCGCCCGGCAGCGGCCTTATCCCGTCCGGCAGGCCCGGTGCCCCGCTTGGGCCCCCCAGGAACAGTAAATTCCCCTCCAGGGAGCACAGGGACTCTCCTCTGTCGGCCACCTGAGCAGTTAGTTGCCTTTAGGTGGCGGGAGCCATCTGGTCGTCCGCCAGATCCTTGCCCGGAGGAGACTAGGCCGAGGGGCCCTGTTAGGAGCGCGCCGGAAAAGCACAGTGAAGGAGGACCAACAACCAGGGACCGAAGGCAGGACGTTCGGAGAAGAGGCCCCATACGTGGGAAAGTACCGTGGTCATCGAGGCCTCTGGAGGCCACTGGAGTGTTACTTCCTGCAGATGCGGTTCTGGGCCTCTGACGGGGAACCTCGCCTCTGAGTCCGGATGCTTGAGTAAGGAAAGCCACGTGTCCTCTCTGAGCTCCTTGACGCTTCCCAGCTCATGTGGCCCTCCCCGCCGGAGGTGTCCCAGCCCTTTGGGGGAGTGATCCCGGTTCAGTCTCACCCTGCCTCTGCTTCTCAAGAGGTTGACAAAGGCAGCGCTTGATGAAGGCCATCAGCCCAGTTCTCCACGTCCCCCCTGTCCAAGAAGACACGGGGAGGACCGCTGTCCAACCTGTCAAGGAGGACTTCTCCTTCACATCTGGCAGCTGCAGGCCGGCCAGATGGAACATCTCAGCGCCGCTGCTGTGCCCCTGCCCCTGTTGCAGGGTGGAGGGGAGCCGCCCACCCTCCTCAGCTTCCTCGGACAGTCATTGCTGAAGACCTGGGTTTGGAGAAGACAGCGGAGCGCCCTTCGTTTTCTGAGGTCTTAGAGCTAAACCCGAGGCCACATCCAACCGCAGTGCCACGCCGCCTGCCCTCAGCCACGTTTCCTGGTTACTGAAACGTTACCAGTCCCTGACTTGGCTGACCTGTCCGCCAGGCCGCGGGTCTTGTCCGCTCCTCCACCTTCTGCCCTACGGAAGATTGCTTGTCACATGAGCCGCACCACTCCTTATTCTCCTTTGGCTGTTCGTGCGGATTCTCTTTCTCCTTTCAGAGTCAAGGGCGTCTTTGGGGTCCTACTTAGTCATGAGAATGGAGGCCCTGGCATCCCCAATCCCCATCCTTCAGTCATAGTTGTAGCATCTTGTTTTGCTCTCCCCACACTCCTAGCACCCCAGTCCTTCCCTCAGCCTGCCTCCCGGAGAATGGACCCGCCTATACCAGCGTGTGCGGATTCTCTTCCCTTTCCCCTCCCGTCCCCTCCTGCAGTTCCCAGTCTGCACCGGCCAGCCCGTCATTGCTTCTGCAGTCCCCCGGGCCATCTCCAGCCGCGCATCTGCAGAGTCCCAGACTGCTTTGGAATGCGGTGTCACTGACATGGACACCACTTCCATTTCTCGGGCTTTCATCTTGAGGTCTCCCCCCAGGCTCCGGGGAGAGCTTCCTTTTATTTTCCGAGGCACTTCCTGATTCTGAGAACACGTGTCCCAGCAGTGGCTTTGCCTCAGGCTCCGCTCTGCTAGCCTGCCCCAACAGTCAGCTGCCCCAGTGCAACTTCCAAGTTCCCTCTGACTCTGGAGCACCCCTCAGCCCACATTTGGGATCCCTGATGGGTGCAGCCGGGAGCCACCCAATGGCAGCCCTTTCCTTTTTGGAAACTAGGCAGCCCCAGCAGAAACTCCTAATTTAACCCCCGCCAGAGCCTGGCCACCTAAGGCAGCACAGGTCAACCAGGTTTGTGGATTTGCTATCCCCAGATTCCACCTTTGGCATCCGTGTCAGCACCCAGCCAGAACCGGGTGTCATCCTAGGCGTTTTCCCATTGGTACAGCTACTACTTCTGGCTTACAGCCACCACCAGGGTGCCCAGCATTGGGGACAGTAGCTCACTTTACTAACACCACGGCAGACCTATTGGTGTATATGGGATCTGTGGCCCTAATGGGTGGCAACCGTTTTGGGGTGACTTTGGCTGCCTAGGTCCCACCTCCACTCTGGAGCACTCAGCTTTGCTGCAGAACGAAGCAGACACCAGTCCCTCATGATAAGGACTCTTAGATCTGGGCTTCAGGGTCCTGCTGGCCGATCGACCTCCAGTTGCGAATGGGGAGTCTACCTGTACAGAGAGCACATCTGTCCTGGGAGACCCTTTCCTTCCTGCCTTGGGGCTAGCTGGGCGAAGGCACATCTGTAGCTCTTGGAGGAGTCAGCACCACTGAGAAGAAATGAGTGCCAGGTGACTTTGTTTCTTCCGTTGTCAGATCCGCTGGGACCCTTTGTGCCAGAACACATCTGTTGGAGCTGGAGAGACCGGCAGCATCCTATGTTGGGTGGAACTTCTCTTCCTGCCTTTTGTCAGGGTTCCTCGGGTCCCGATGGCCACAGCACGTGCACTGCAGTGGGAGGGATTAGCACCCTACCTGTGCTGGAGATACTCCTCTTCATGCTTCTGATCTGAGCAGCTTTAGCAGTCGGAGGAGCCAGAAGCATACCTCATGTTTCTACCTATAGTCAGAGCCCCCGGGGCCCGTGTGGTACAGAGGAAGCTTGTGCTTGGTGACCTTCCACCAGCATTCTGAGCTGCTGGGAAGCTCATGGTCAAAGCGGGCTTCTGTTACAGTCAGACGGACAATGTCACGCAGTTTTAGGGAGACACTTCTACTCTTGCTTGTAGTCAGAGTACCTGGTCAGCCGGCCATGGTACCTCCTTTGACTTTTAGGGGGCAGCACTACTGAGAAAATACCTATGCTCGGAGGCACTGTTGTTCCTACCTTTGGTCAGAGTAATGCCAACTTCGGCCTTCTGTTTGGGGCACCGCTCAGGGATTGTGGGAGATGGAAGTGAAGGAGCACCCACTCTTCATATTCTCCTAGTGCAAGATGCAGATCTCAGCAATTAAGAAGCGGATGCTTCTGCTGGAACTTGCTCTGCTGGGACGAGGCTCAGCCCCTTAGAGTTATGTCAAACAAACAGAACCTTCTCCTTCCTCCTGCACGCCGGAGGTCTCACACTTCGGGGTATGTGTGTGTCTGAGGGTGTGTGGCAGATAAGGTTGGTCAGAAATCAAGACTTGAGAAGTTACGCCGTGGAGAGTAGAAGAGAGTTCTTTCTGTGTGTATGCTCAGCTGAACCCTTCCTGACCGTTAGCCTGGGCCGACCTCTCATTTTGGAACTGGCAGATACCCCCTGCTGCCTCTGGCCATCCCTTGCTCCTTACTCATGTGCTCCAGTGAGCCCAGACTTTCTGTCCCAGATTTCATGCATAAAGCCTTCTTCTTGCCAGTTCATCCTCAGCTCATGTGTCTTTGCTCTTTGACTTGACTTTAGAGGAAAAATGGTCTATGAATGATGATGTGTTTGGTCAAACCTAATTATGAAAAGCTTCCTGTGGTTCTCAGCAAGTAGGAAGTGAATGTTCCCCCACTTTCTGACCTCACATGCTGACTACTGTAGTCTCTGTGCTTCTCATGGAAGGAGGGCAACCCAGGAGGCCGTGAGACCCAGGGAATAGAGAGGTGGGGAGGCTTGCCCTGGCCTTTTCCCTTTGGGCTTCTCTCCCACCATCTGATCTCACTGCAGGGAGACTGTTCCTGATGTGTGTTCAGAAACCACAGTGTTAGTCATTTAAAAAAATGTTTCAATGTCTTTTTTTGGGGGGGGAGGTTCTTTTTCTTTAATTTAGGCTTAGGCCAGTTATTCTCATACATCCACACTTTACCCAGAGAGGATGGGTACCTAGCATCTAGGTTCATGGACTTGTAGGAATAAAGGCAGGAGGAGCTCACACCTGCTTTGTAACGATTGAAAACATATTACATATTAAAATTGTTATCATGCTGCTTAAAAAACCAGAACATATCCTCTTTTCCGGGGAATAACTAGATAAGGCTTATTTGGGAAAATAACCAGTTCAGCTCTTGTCTATACCACTAAAATATCAAATCGCAAGAGTTACACTTCCATCCGAAACCAGCTGACCTTAGAGTCCTAGGGTGTCCGCACTAGATTTAATTGCTGCCAAAGCAATCGTTTCTAAGGCATTTCATATCAGGAGAACCTACTTAGAGTGAGGGAGAGAGAGAAGGACAAGCATTGCCCCCAGCAAGTTCCATATTATTTTATTAGACATTTATTATGACTCTATACTAGCCTCTGTGCTAGGCCCTAGTGATCGAGTTGAAAGAGATCTCTTGCCACAGAGAAGTTTACAATGTAGTGGGGAAGACAGATGAGCAGACCAAAAATTACAACTGGAAGGCCAAGTGCGAGGGTAATGGGAGCAGGCAAGAAGGACATAAAACTAAACCTGACATAGAAGGAAAGGAAATTTGAGTTGCTCCTTAGAGAAGAAAGAGGAAGGAGCCAGGTGGAGAAGGGCTATTTCCAGGTCAAGGAAACAGTATGTGAAAAGTTCAGGTAGGGACTGAGGTCACGAGCCCGGGGAGGAGGGCGGCGGGGCACCAGGCAGGAGTCAGGTGCGGCTAGTGGCCGAATCAGGGGCTGGGAGACGCTGCTGCAGGATTCAGCAGGGCAGGTCATGGACAAACTTATATACCATAATGAGGCATTTGTCTAGCACCCTGAGAAGGAGCGGAGTCATGAAAGGATTGTGAGCAAACAAGGGGCAAGATTGTATGTAGACTTTAGAAACATCTCTGTGGCTATGTAAGAAGGGAGGAACTAAATGGGAGCTGGCACAGAGGCAAAGAGGCTTATGGGAGACTTTGTAGTGAATCCGGCAAAGACAAGACCATGAGCCCCTCAGCTACTGGTGGGAACAGCGACATGGGGACAGGAGAGGGAGGTGAGGTAGGGAACTGCAACAAAATCTTGCCTCTTCTAGTCATCTCTTGTGGGCAAAATACATGAGTGGTTTTGGCAAAAATAATACAAGTGCAATTTTTAATAGTGCAAGAAGCCTATGGAAGGTTCAGGTAATATTCAGCAGGCAGTTCATTCAATCATTAATTCAATCAGTATCAATTTAACACATTTATCGAGAATCTGGAATGTGCTAAGGACCACTTGAGGTAGTAGCATCAATTATAAATAGGCAAAATCCCTGGTCCTTTGTGGAGCCTATATTCTAGATGGAGGGGAAAAATAATAAACAATAAACATAATAAGTAAATTATCTGGTAGGTTAGCTGGTAACAAATGCTGTGGAGAATAAAGTAGGAGATAGGGGTTGAGACTGGGGTAGAGAGAAGCATAGGTTTCAGTTTTAAAAAGGTAGATAAAGCACCCCTTACTGGGAAGGTAAGATTTGAGCAATTGAGTGGGTCATTGAGATATAAGGGAAAAGCATTCCAGAAAGTGGGAAAAGGCACTGCTAAACCCAGGAGAACGATACCTGGGATTCTAGGAAGCAAGGAAGTAAGTTAATGAGTCTGGAATGGGGCCAGCAAGTGGGAGAGTGGGAAGAGAGGAGGACAGAGGGGAAAGGGGGGGGGGGTGCCCAGGCCATGAGAGTCTTGCAGGCTACGGTAAGAAAGTTGCCTTTTATTTGGTGATGGGAATGTTTGGAGGTTCAGAGCAAAGGATGACGTGATCTGACAAGTTGTAACAGGATCATTCTGTTGGCTGGAATCATGGTGGAAGCAGGAAGACCAGTCAAGAGGCTTAGGCCGAAGTCTGAATCAGGTGTAATGATGACTTGGCACAGTGATATCAGTGGAGACAAAGAAGTGTCAGATTTTCTCTCTCTATGGGAATATTTGCCATTAGGCTGGAGGACGGGAGTGTGTGCAGCTGAGGGAGAGGGTGCCGTGGAGTTGCCGCCCTAGGCTAGAGAAGAATTTTGGCTTCATCAGTGCATACTCGTTTATCAGACCCATGGAAACCGGTAGCTGAACGAGAATTCAGAAGGGGAAAATAAGGGGAAGAGGGAGGATAATAGCCTCCTTGATATGCATGGTTGAGATGTTGGTTGTATGTCTGGAGAAAAGGCTGAGATCTTAACCTCAAACCACCTCATAAACAAATTTCAGATGGATTGAAGACACCAGATATTAAAAACAAAATTATGAGGGTTTAGAAAAAAATATAGGAGATGCTATTTATAATTTTGGGATATGAAGAAGTTTTTAAGATTAAAAATCATAAAATACTGAGAAATATGACTCCATCAAAATGAAAATCCTTTTATTTAAAAACCATAAACAAGATGAAAAGACACAGGACAGACTTCAAACCTTTTCTCATCAAAAGGCACAATTCAGCAAGTGAACCAGCAAGGCGAGGCCTGGGAAAAATATTTGCAAAACATATATCTAACAAAGGACTAGTGAAGAAGTCCTACAACTCGGTAATAAAATGCCAAACTCCTCAATAAAATATGGGTAAAACATTTGAACAATCCTTTTACAAGGAAGATGCACGAATGTCCAATAATCACATTAAAAAAAGATCATTAGTCATCAGGAAAAGGAAGATTAAAACCACAGTGAGATACCGGGACACACTCACCAAAATGGATAAGGTTGAAAAAGCCTGATAGCTTCAAATGTCAGCAGAGATCTGGAGCATCTGGATATCTCCTCAACTTCAGTTGAGAATATAAAGTTTCTCACTTTGAGATACATTCATGAGATTTCTTTTTCTTTTTTTTTTTTTAAAGATTTTATTTATTTATTTGACAGAGAGAGACACAGCGAGAGAGGGAACACAAGCAGGGGGAGCGGGAGAGGGAGAAGCAGGCTCCCCGCAGAGCAGGGAGCCCGATGCGGGACTCGATCCCAGGACCCTGGGATCATGACCTGAGCTGAAGGCAGTCGCTTAACCAACTGAGCCACCCAGGCGCCCCACATTCATGAGATTTCTCATACAACTATACACATACCTATCCTGACTCAACAGTTTTATTCCTAAGTATTTACGCAAGAGAAATGTACACAAAGCCACTTGTACCAGAATATTCATGGCAGTTTTATTCAAACAAGGCCAAACCTGGAAAATCACAGGTGTCCATCCATAAGGGAATGGAAAACAAACTCTGGTGTGTTTATACTACTCAGCTGTCAAAAGGAGTAAATCTTGATAGCAGGTAACAGCATGGAGGATTCACAAAAACTCCACGCTGAGTGAAAGGAGCCTTCCTACACAGGAGTGCATCCTGTATGTTTCACCATATGGCATATGCTAGAACAAACCAAATTAACCTGAAGTGGAAATAATCTCTGAAAGGTTGGGGAGGGACTGTGGGAGGACTGTCTGAACCCAGAGGTGCGGCTGGGCCTCAGCAGTGAGCAGAGTAGGGAATTGCCACTGGGGGAGCCAGGTCCACCCCGAGGGGACCTCCAAGAGCTGAGCTGTTCTTTCCCTGGGCTACCAACCTGCTCCAAAGTTAGGCTATCACTTCATGGGTGAAGTTGTCAGTTTCACTCAGCAATACCAAGTGAATCATAAGCTGAGTATTTCCCACTCCTTTAAGTGAGACTTGTAGTTTTCTTGTTATATGTTTGCTTAAAATGAGCAAATATATAAGAAGACATTTAAAGAAGAAATAAGAGTGCATATTAATTGTCCTTACTGTGGTAGGTAGAATTCTTGAGATGGCCTCCAAGATTCCCACCTCTTGGTGTAGACACTCTGAGTTGTCCCCTCCCTTTGAGTGTGGGCAGGACCTGTGAATATCTTGTGTATCACTCTAAGTCATTATGCTACCCTTCATGGCAAAAGGGAGATTATCCTATTATTCTGGGTGGGCCCGACCTAATCAGGTGAACCCTTAAGCGAAGCAGGAGCAGACACTCTCCTGCTGGCCTGGAAAAAAGCAAACAGCCATGTCGTGAGCTACCTATGGAGGAGCCACGTGGCTAAGACCTGAGGGAAGCCCCTAGCTGACATCTAGCCAGAAAATGTAACCTCAGTCCTACAACTGTTAGGAATAGAATTCTGCCAACAACCCGAATAGACTTGAGAGGATCTTGAATCCCAGAGGAGACCACAGCCCCAGCCAACACCATTTCAGCCTGTGAGACTCTAAGCAGAGAGCTCAGCTCTAGTGTGCCTGGACTTTGGACCCATGGAAACTATGAGGTAATAAATATATGTTTTAAGCCACTAAGTTTGTGATGGTAATTTTTAATGTAGCAATTGAAAATGATTAGATGCACATATCCAGTGACTTTGGTAGACACTGGAAAGTTTTTCAGTTCAGGAAATGTACTAGAAGTAAGGCAGGAGGCTAGCAGGGAGGATGGGGCTTCAACCAGACTCTTTGGAAACCTAACCACAGGGAGATTTGGAAGGAGTCCCGCGAGTACCCGGGAGGCCTGTTTCCTGAGTTGAGTCAAGAGGAGGGGTCTTCATCCTCAGACGTGAGCTTTGGATGTGACCAGAGTGTTTCTGTGTCCTTAGGTGGTATAAAGAAATTTTCCTGGGAAACGAGGCTGGTTCTCTCACTTATGAGTGTAGTTGTAATAATACTATTTAGTTGGGCAGTTCATACTTTCACTGTCATGGATAACTTTCACTGTGGCTTGGTTTCCTGTGGGTCTTTATTCTTAGGAGCATCTGCTGTGGAGGCATGCTGAGCTTGTCCACCTTGAATCACAGACACTTGCATTTGGACACGTCTTTAGAGGGTGCCTGTCCTGACTCCCAACATCTTCGGGAGAGGGTCCTGCAGACTCTTACCAGTCCATCAAGTACAGCTGGGGTTTTATGAGGCTGTCCCAGGCTTAGGCAGCTTGAGTGCTTTAGAACAATGAGCATAAAGAATATCTCCTTCTAATTATCCCTCTTCTCTTCATTTAAACATCTTTTTTTCCTTTAATTGTTCTACTTCTGGAAAGAGTTCCAGAATCCCCATTCTCCTCCTTGGACACCCTATGGAAACTCTATGTCACACAGTGATGCTCTCGGTAAACTAGGTATCTACATGGCTCAATGCTACCTTCTTCCATTTAGCACTGACTAATATAAGGTTGTGGTTAACTATTAAGTTAATTAATTCAAATATTTGGACAAGATTTAGTGAACTCTTATGTGTGCCTGGAATTTTGCAAGGATCCAAGGGCATAAACATAAAATGACATGACTCTGCCCCCTTACTACCAGAGTTTAAAATTTAGTTGGAGAAACAGCACGTGAACAATGACTAAAATGCCATATGAGGATTATACAGTAAGTATGAATTAACAGCTTCGAGGAAAGTCCGGGTGCTATGTAATTTCCAGTTTTTTTTTCCTTCCTCTACACCAGATTTCATGGAAGGTTGTTTCTGGGAATGCTTGAACTCTTTGAGGAGAGTCGTAGAGTGCCCCCTCCCCCTGGCACCTCCGGCTCTGGCTGCGGCAGTGCAGATTTCAGGAGGACATAGCCCTGATGTTAACTCCTTGTTCGCATGCTGGAATGGACCTGAAGTAAAGAAAGGCATGACATCTCATGTGAAATGATGGGGCAGAACCCCCGTGCAGGCCACTTGGGGATTTTTTTTTTTTAAGATTTATTTTATTTACTCATTTGAGAGAGAGAGAGTGCAAGAGCGAGCAGGGGGAGGGGCGGAGGGAGAGGTAGAGGGAGAATCCTCAAGCAGACTCCTGCCTCCCCAGCAGGGAGCCCGACAGGACCCTGAGATCATGACCTGAGGAGAAATCAAGAGTTGGCCGCTCTACCGACTGAGTCACCCAGGCGCCCCCCACTTGAGGATTCTTCTCCTGGTCTGTTCTTGAGAAACAATTACTCTTGCCAAATTCAAGCCTGATTCTGATAAAGCCTCTAATTTTCTTTTTGCTTTTACAGGCACTGTAGAAATAGAGGAACGTGTTAAACAACATTAATTGATTGTAATACACCAAATAGAGAATGTGAGAAAAATCTGTGGACAAATGAACTAGTTTCTCCAACAAATAAACGAAAATAATAAAAAAGGGGGAAGAGGAACTTAGCGATTAAAAGACAATCAAGAAATATATGATATATTCAAACTAAACAAAGATACACTGTTTAGATCTGGATTCAAATGCACCAGCTGTAAAAGCCAAACCTTACTGAAATCATTGGACACATTTGAGCACTGATTCTCTATTTGATATTAAATAATTGTTATTTTTATATGCATCAATGATAAAGATATTTTGGATATCTTGATAAAGGAATTGTCATTAAATTACTTGATAAAGTAATGTTTAATGATATACATAGAAGTATTTGTGGGTGAAATAATATATTTCTGGATTTTTTTTAAAAAAAGTAAAAAAATTATAAAAAATGTCAAAAGTGTAAAAAAACTGTAGTTAGGTATAAGGAGAATGGAGAACTGAAGAAGCCAGGATGTCCATCTTTTGTTAACAGCATGTTGAATATGAGTGGTGGATTCTTGGTTCTTCATTTTACTTTTCTCTTTTACTTTTTTATGTCTCAAAATTTCAATTATAAAGTGTTAAAAAACATGGTCATATGCCAACTATTTGAAAATTAAGAGTTTTCTCTCTTTGCCACAATTTTGTGTGTTTTTTAGGATAATACACTTGTAATTATTTTGGTAACTTTCCAGTATCAGCCTGATACTGTTTGAAAAGTATTTTATTTATATTGCAGTTCTCACTGTTCAGATCAAAAGCAAGGGATATAATCTGCAGAGACTCTCCTCTCTGGGGAGGAAGGTGACAGAAGTAACGCAGTTCTATGTGTAGACTGCTCTGGCCCAAACAAAGAGGCTGCTTTTCTAGGCTTCTGTCAATTACTGAAATGTCTTATCAAATTATTGTTATTATTATTGACATGTAAAAAGCTAGTACATACTTACATATATTACTCGATGAGTGTGGGGATGAGTATGCACCCATGAATACATCATCACCTTCAAGGCTATCACCTCTCAGTTTTCTCCTGCCCCCTTTATTATAATTATTATTATTCTTCTTACCTGTGGAAAGAATATTTAACATAAGCTCTATCTTCTTAGTAAATTTTCAGTATACAATGTATTGTTAGCTATAGTGATCATACTGTATAGTAGTTCTCCAGAACTTGCCTTACATAATTTGATTTTTAAATTTAAAAATTTTAATTTTAGTATAGTTAACATGCAGTGTAATATTATTTTCAGGTGTACAATGTAGTAATTCAACACTTCCATACAACACCTGGTGCTCATCAAAACAAGTGCCCTCCTTAATCCCCATTGCCTATTTCACCCATTCCCCCACCTGCCTCCCCTCTGGTAACCATCGGTTTATTCTCTAGAGTTAGGAGTATGTTTCTTGGTTTGCCTCTCAGTGTCTTTTTTTTCCCCTTTGCTCATTTGTTTTGTTTCTTAAATTCCACATATGGGTGAAATCATATGGCGTTTGTCTTTCTCTGACTTACTTATTTCATTTAGCATTATACTCTAGCTTCATCCATGTCTTTGCAAATGGCAAGATGTAATTCTTTTTTATGGTTGATTAATATTTCAATGTGTGTATATACCACATCTCCTTCATCCATTCATCAATCAATGGATACTTGGGCTGCCTCCATAATTCGGCTATTGTAAATAATGCTCCTATAAACATAGGGGTGCATGTAATCTTTTGAATTCATGGTTTTGTATTCTTTGGGTCAATACCTAGTATTGCAATTGCTGGATCATAGGGTAGTTCTATTTTTAACCTTTTGGGGAACCTCCATACAGTTTTCCACTGTGGCTGCACCAGTTTATACTCCCACCAATAGTGCACGAGGGGTCCTTTTTCTCCACATCCTTGGGAACACTTGTTTCTTGTGGTTTTGATTTTAGCCATCAGACAGGTGTGAGGTGATATCTCATTGCAGTTTTGATCTGCATTTCCCTTAAGATGAGTGATGTTGAACATCTTTTCATTTGTCTGTTGGCCATCTGTATGTCTTCTTTGGAGAAATATCTGTTCATGTCTTCTGCCCATTTTTAATTGGATTATTTGTTTTTCTTGTGTTGAGTTGTATAAGTTCTTTATATATTTTGGATACTAACCCTTTAACAGATATGTCGCTTGCAGTTCTCCCATTCCATTGGTTGCTGTTTAGTTTTGTTGATTATTTCCTTCACTGTGCAGAAGCTTTTTATTTTGAAGAAGTCCCAATAGTTTATTTTTGCTTTTATTTTCCTTGCCTCAGGAGACATAGCTAGAAAAATGTTGCTATGGCTGATGTCAGAGAGATTACCGCCTATGCTCTCTTTTAGGATTTTTATGGTTTCAGGTCACACATTTAGGTCTTTAATCCATTTTGAATTTATTTTTGTGTATGGTGTGAGAACATGGTTTGGTTTCATTCTTTTGCATGTTGCTGTCTAGTTTTCCCAAGACCATTTGTTGAAGAGACTTTTCCCCATTGGATATTCTTTCCTGCTTTGTCGAAGATTAATTGACCATATAATTGTGGGTTTATTTCTGGGGTTTTCTATTCTGTTCCATTGATCTGTGTGTTGCCTTACATAATTAAAATTTTGTACCCTTTGATCATCACCTCCTTATTTCCCCCTTCCTCCAGCCCCTGGCAACTACCATCCTACTCTCTGTTTCTATGACTGACTATTTTAGATTATACATATAAGTGAGATCTGATAGTGTTTGTCCTTCTGTGTCTGGCTTGTAACATTTAGTATAATGTCCTTCATGTCCATCTATGTCTTTCTGAATGGCAAGATTGCCCTTTTCTTTTAAAGCTGAATAATATTCTCTTTTAAATATATACCACATTTTCTTTATCCATTCACTTAACATTTAGGTTAAAAAATAGGCAAAAAACTTGAATAGACATTTTTCCAAACAACATATACCGATGGTCAACAGGTGTATGAAAGGTGCTTTATGGGGTGCCTGGGCGGCTCAGTTGGTTATGCGTCTGACTCTTGATTTCGACTCTGGTCAAAATCAAGAGTCCTGGGATTGAGCCCTGGGATTGAGCCCGGCGCTGGGCTCTGCGCTGGGTAGGGAATCTGCTTGAGGATTCTCTCTCTCCCTTTATACAAAATCCCCAATTTTAAAAGGGACAAATAATACAAATCAGTGAAACTCTGCACAGCAACCAAAGAGGTTGACATTTGGTATTTCTGTGTGCTGACCATTGTTCTAAGCACGTTGTACGGATCTGTGGTTCTAGGTGAAAATCATCTGGATGGGTAGGGGGTTAGAATGCAGGAAAAGTGGGCTTGGGGGGTCCCATGGCTCAGATGGCTCAGATGGCTCAGCTGGAAGCCTCATGGTGGAGGTGGAGGGATGGCCCAAGCTTGACATTGGCCTCTCTTCGGCTGACCTGGCCCAGGGCTGCCTTCACAAACTCTGATGACAAGAGGATGTTTCATCCCTCCCGTGTTCTTCATCTGCTTTGTCTTTGCTCTCCTCCCCTCTGTTCTCTGGATATTAGCTGTAGGCAGTGGGGGAGGAACAATAAAACTGTCCAGTGGAGATGCTAAGTTGCAAGCTTTTGTTCCTAACTCACCCTGGGGGGAACTCAACAGAGGAACTCTGTTCAAACCCTATCCAGAAATCTATAGGCACTGAGCAAAAGCTCTTCTCTCCTGGTCTGTGGTTGCCCTGGAGCTGTTACAAAGGAAGTGTCACTGCCTTGGATCCCTATTTCAGGAGAAGAGAGACCCATTAGCCAAGGGGGTAGGAGGACTCTTTCAAGTTGCCTATGCAGGCTCTGCAGGGAGCGGAGGATGCAGTCTCTGGAGAGGCCCAGACCTCTAACAGCAGAGGGAAAATGAAGGTCCCTGAGTGACAGCTCATCATACAGAGAAGCAAGAGTAGAGCCTGCAAAAGAGCCCAGCCCTCAGTCTCAAAGATTGTGCTCAGAATGACCCAAGCTCAAGCCCAGCACTACCTCTGACCAGTAATGGGAGGTAAGAAGGAGGCATCTCTTGTACAAGACCTTTAGAAGAGGGTCCAGGCTGGACTAGAGGGGGAAGAAATGGGGACTGATATGCTCCATCACACCACTCTCTGTGGCTCATATATACAGGGTGTCCCCAAAATCTTAGTGTGGTTTTCAGCTTTAAGAACTTAAAAAGGGTAGGGGGGAGGAGCATGATGGTGGGGGAGGAGGAGACCTAAATTTCGTCTGGTCCCAGGAATACAGCTAGATAGCTCTCAGACCATTCAGAACACCTATGAACTCAACAGGAGATCGAAGAAAAGAATACCAGCAACTCTCTGAACAGAAAAGCGACCACTTTCTGGAAGGTAGGAAGTGTGGAGAAGTGAATCCTAGGTGATAATGGGAGGATAGACGGTGGGGGAGGGGGCCTCCGTCAGCCGCTTCTGGCAAGTGATAGAGCCGCGGAGCACAAAATCAGAACTTTTAGAAGTCAGCTCCACTGAGGGACGTTGCTCCAGTGGCTAAGCAGGGGTGGAAACCTCATGGGACAGTGTGGTCTCAGGACCCTCAGGGTCACAGAAAGAAGGGGGTGCCTGAGTGTGGCAGAGCTCCCAGGTATTGGAGCGGGGAAGCTGGCTGCAGAGACGGAGCCGAGGAGCGGGCTCTCAGCTCGGGGTTGCCATAAACTGTGATCCACGGCACAGTCGGGCCACTGCTCTTCCAGCAGGGACCCAACAAATGGCAGATCCGGGGAGACTCCCCTTCCTCCCCTGGGAAGAGCGGCGCGGGAGTGCACTGCAGGGATCTGCTGGGTTTTGAGACTCCACACTGAGTTGGATGCCAGAGATAGAAACGCTCAGTGACAGGCCGGGGGAGTATGGAGTGCGGCTGGACACTGGGGAGATGGGAGTGACTGACTGCTTTTCTCTGGGGGCGCACTGAGGAGCGGGGCCATGAGTTCTTGGCTCTTCCAGGGCGGAGATTGGGAGGCCGCCATTTTCACTCTCATCCCCCAAATCTGTACGGAAAGCCTGCAGGGAACAAAACCTCCTGAAAGCAAACCCGAGCAGATTACTTAGCCCGGATTGGCAAGGGCGGGGCAATTCCACCTCTGGCAAAGACATTTGGGAACGATGGCCACAGGCCCCTCCCCCAGAAGATCAGCAAGCACAGCCAGCCAAGACCAAGTTTACTGATCAATGAGAACCATAGACGCCAACACTAGGGGAATACTGCACATAGAATTCATGGCTTTTTCCCCCATGATTCTTTAGTCTTTCAAAGTTATTTCTTTTTAATTTTCTTTCTTTTTTCTTTTTCTATTTTTTTAGATGAATTTTTCTTCTTTCCTTTTCAACCAACATCTTATCAATTCCGCTTTTAAAATCTTTTTTAATTTTTCATTTTTACAGTCATAGTCTATCTCTTCATTGTATTTAACCTTATTTTTTGTATATATATAAGTTTTTCTTTCTTTAAAATTTTGGGATATGGTTTCTTCTAACAGACCAAAATGTACCCTAAATCTAATATATGACATTGTCCTAGTCTCCAACCTGATCACATTCTCTTTTTTTAATTTTTTTCATTCTTTTTTCAACCAACTTCTTATTTTCTTTTTAAAAATCTTTTTAAATTTTCATCTTTACAGTCATATTCCATCCCTTCATCATATTTACCCTTAGTTTTGTATATATATAAGTTTTTCTTTCTCTAAAATTTTGGGAGGCAATTTCTTCTAACAGACCAAAATACACCCAAAATCTAGTGTGTGGCTCTGTTATATTCACCAGCCTGATCATATTCTTTTTTTTCCCCCTTTCTTTTCCCCCGGTTTTGGGTCTCTTCTGATTTGTTTAGTGTATATTTTTCTGGGGTCATTGTTACCCTTTTAGCATTTTTTTTTAGCATTTTGTTCTCTCATTCATCTAATCTCCTCTGGACAAAATGACAACACGGAAAAACTCACCTCAAAAAAAAAAGAGGCAGTACCAAGTGCCAGGGACCTAATCAATACAGACATTAGTAAGATGTTGGAACTAGAGTTCAGAACGACCATTATAAATATACTAGCTGGGCTTGAAAAAAGCATAGAAGATACTAGAGTATTCCTCTCTGGAGAGATAAAAGAACTAAAAATCTAACCAAGTTGAAATCAAAAAGGCTATTAATGAGGTGCAATCAAAAATGGAGGCTCTAACTGCTAGGATAAATGAGGCAGAAGAGAGAATTAGTGATATAGAAGACCAAATGATCGAGAATAAAGAAGCTGAGAAAAAGAGAGATAAACAACTACTGGATCATGAGGGCAGAATTTGAGAGATAAGTGATACCATAAAGCAAAACAACATTAGAATAATTGGGATCCCAGAAGAAGAAGAAAGAGAGAGAGGGGCTGAAGGTATATTGGAGCAAATTCTAGCAGAGAACTTCCCTAATTTGGGGAAGGAAATAGGCATCAAGATCCAGGAGGCACAGAGAACCCCCCTCAAAAATCAATAAAAATAGGTCAACACCTCGACATCTAATAGTAAAACTCACAAGTCTCAGAGACAAAGAGAAAATCCCGAAAGCAACTCGGGACAAGAGGTTTGAAACCTACAATGGTAGAAACATTAGATTGGCAGCAGACCTATCCACAAAGACCTGGCAGGCCAGAAAAGACTGGTATGATGTATTCAGAGCACTAAATGAGAAAAATATGCAGCCAAGAATACTCTATCCAGCTAGGCTGTCATTGAAAATAGAAGGAGAGATAAAAAGCTTCCAGGACAAACAAAAACTAAAAGAATTTGCAAACACCAAACCAGCCCTACAAGAAATATTGAAAGGGGTCCTCTAAGCAAAGAAAGAGCCTAAAAGCAACATAGACCAGAAGAGAACACAGACAATATACAGTAACAGTCACCGTACAGGCAATACAATGGCACTAAGTTCATATCTTTCAATAGTTACCCTGAATATAAATGGGCTAAATGCCCCAATCAAAAGACACAGGCTATCAGATTCGATAAAAAAACAAGACCCATCAATATGCTGTCTGCAAGAGACTCATTTTAGACCCAAAGACACCCCCAGATTGAAAGTGAGGGGGTGGAAAACAATTTACCATGCTAATGGACACCAAAAGAAAGCTGGGGTGGCAATCCTTATATCAGACAAATTAGATTTTAAACCAAAGACTATCATAAGAGATGAGGAAGAACTCTATATCATACTTAAAGGGTCTATCCAACAAGAAGATCTAACAATTGTAAATATCTATGCCCCTAACATGGGAGCAGCCAATTATATAAGGCAATTAATAACAAAAGCAAAGAAACACATCGACAACAATACCATAATGGTGGGGGACTTTAACACCCCCCTCACTGAAATGGACAGATCATCTAAGCAAAAGATCAACAAGGAAATAAAGGCTTTAAATGATACACTGGACCAGATGGACTTCACAGATCTATTCAGAACATTCCACCCCAAAGCAACAGAATACACATTGTTTAGTGCCCATGGAACATTCTCCAGAATAGATCACATCCTAGGTCACAAGTCAGGTCTCAACTGATACCAAAAGATTGGATCATTCCCTGCATATTTTTGGATCACAATGCTTGGAAACTAGAACTCAATCACAAGAGGAAAGTCAGAAAGAACTCAAATACATGGAGGCTAAAGAGCATCCTACTAAAGAATGAATGGATCAACCAGGAAATCAAGAAGAATTAAAAAAACTCATGGAAACCAATGAAAATGAAAACACAACTGTTAAAAATCTTTGGGATGCAGCCAAGGCAGTCCTAAGAGGAAAGTATATAGCAATACAAGCCTTTCTCAAGAAACACGAAAGGTCTCAAATACACAACCTAACCCTACACCTAAAGGAGCTGGAGAAAGAACAGCAAATAAGGCCTAAACCCAGCAGGAGAAGAGAAATAATAAAGATCAGAGCAGAAATCAATGAAATAGAAAAGAAGAGAACAATAGAACAGATCAGTGAATCTGGGAGCTGTTTCTTTGAAAGAATCAAAAAGATTGATAAACCCCTGGCCAGACTTATCAAAAAGAAAAGAGAAAGGACCCAAATAAAATCATGACCAAAAGAGGAGAGATCACAACCAACACCAAAGAAATACAAACAATTTTAAGAACATATTATGAGCAACTATATGCTAGCAAATTAAATAATCTGGAAGAAATGGATGCATTCCTAGAGATGTATAACTACCAAAACTGAACCAGGAAGAAATCGAAAACCTGAACACACCCATAACCACTAAGGAAATTGAAGCAGCAATCAAAAATCTCCCAACAAACAAGAGCCCAGGGCCAGATGGCTTCCCAGGGGAATTGTCCCAAACATTTCAAGAAGAATTAATACCTATTCTTCTGAAACTATTCCAAAAAATAGAAATGGAAGGAAAACTTCCAAACTCATTTTAAGAGGACAGCATTACCTGGATCCGAAAACTAAAGACCCCAACATAAAGGAGAACTACAGTCCAATATCCCTGATGAAATGGATGCAAAAATTCTCACCAAAATACTAGGCAATAGGATCCAACAGTACATTAAAAGGATTATTCACCCCACCAAGTGGGATTTATTCCTGGGCTGCAAATTTGGTTCAACATCCACAAATCAACCAATGTGGTACAATACATTAATAAAAGAAAGAACAAGAACCATATGATCCTCTCATGCAGAAAAAGCATTTGACGAAGTACAGCATCCTTTCTTGATTAAAACTCTAAACAGCTTAGGGATAGAGGGTACATACCTCAATATCATAAAAGCCATCTATGAAAAACCCACAGTGAATACCATACTCAATGGGGAAAACCTGAGAGCTTTTCCCCTAAGGTCAGGAACATGGCAGGGATGTCCACTATCACCACTGCTGTTCAACATAGTACTAGAAGTCCTAGCCACAGCAATCAGACAACAAAAAGAAATAAAAGTCATCCAAATCGGCAAAGAAGAAGTGAAACTCTCACTTTTTGCAAATGATATGATACTTTATGTGGAAAACCCAAAAGACTCCACCCCAGAACTGCTAGAACTCATACAGGAATTCAGTAAAGTGGCAGGATATAAAATCAATGCACAGAAATCAGTGGCATTTCTATATACAACAAGACAGAAGAAAGAGAAATTAAGGAGTCAGCCCCATTTGCAGTTGCACCCAAGACCATAAGATACCCAGGAATAAATCTAATCAAAGAGGCAAAGAATCTGTACTCAGAAAACTATAGAATACTTATGAACAATATTGAGGAAGACACAAAGAATTGGAAAAACATTCCATGCTCATGGATTGGAAAAAAAATATTATGACAATGTTATAATATTTTACTGCTACTTAGAGCAATCTACACATTTAGTGCAATCCCTATCAAAATACCATCAACTTTTTTCACAGAAATGGAACAAATAATCCTAAAATTTGTATGGAACCAGAAAACACCCTGAATAGCCAGAGGAATGTTGAAAAAGAAAAGCAAAGCTGGTGGCATCACAATCCCAGACTTCCAGCTCTATTACAAAGCTGTCATCATCAAGACAGTATGGTACTGGCACAAAAACAGACATATAGATCAATGGAACAGAATCGGGAGCCCAGAAATGGACCCTCAACTCTATGGTCAACTAATCTTCGACAAAGCAGGAAAGAATGTCCAATGGAAAAAGACAGTCTCTTCAACAAATGGTGTTGGGAAAATTGGACAGCCACATGCTGAAGAATGAGACTGGACTATTTCCTTACACTAAACACAAAAATAGACTCAAAATGGATGAAAGACCTAAATATGAGACAGGAATCCATCAAAATCCTAGAGGAGAACAGAGGCAGCAACCTCTTAAACCTCGGCTGCAGCAACTTCTTGCTAGATGTGTCTCCAAAGGCAAGGGAAGCAAGGGCAAAAATGAACTACTGGGACTTCATCAAGATTAAAAGCTTTTGCACAGCAAAGGAAACAGTCAAAAAATCAAAAGACAACTGACAGAATGGGAGAAGATATTTGCAAATGACATATCAGATAAAGGGCTAGTATCCAAAATTTATAAAGAACTTATCAAACTCAACACCCAAAGAACAAATAATCCAATCAAGAAATGGGCAGAAGATATGAACAGACATTTTTCCAAAGAAGACATCCAAATGGCCAACAGACACATGAAAAAGTGCTCAACATCGCTCAACATCAGGGAAATCCAAATCAAAACCTCAATGAGATACCACCTCACACAGTCAGAATGGCTAAAATTAACAAGTCAGGAAACAGCATTTGTTAGTGAGGATGCAGGGAAAGGGGAATCCTCCTACACTGTTCGTGGGAATGCAAGCTGGTGCAGCCACTCTGGAAAACAGTATGGCAGTTCCTCAAAGAGTTGAAAATAGAGCTACCATACAAACCAGCAATTGCCCTAATGGGTATTCACCCCAAAGATACAAATGTAGTGATCTGAAGGGGTACATGCACCCCGATGTTTATAGCAGCAATGCCCACAATAGCCAAACTATGGAAAGAGCCAAGCTGTCCATCGACAGATGAATGGATAAAGAAGATGTGGTGTATACACACACACACACACACACACACACACACACACACACACAGAGGAATATTATGCAGCCATCAAAAAGCCCCGAAATCTTGCCATTTGCAATGGCGTGGATGGAACTAGAGGGTATTATGCTAAGCGAAATAAGTCAATCAGAGAAAGACATGTATCATATGATCTCACTGATATGAGGAATTCTTAATCTCAGGAAACAAACTGAGGGTTGCTGGAGTGGTGGGAGGTGGGAGGGATGGGGTGGCTGGGTGATAGACACTGGGGAGGGTATGTGCTATGGTGAGCGCTGTGAATTGTGTAAGACTGATGAATCACAGACCTGTACCTCTGATTACAAATAATACATTATATGTTAGGAAAAAAAAAAGTAGGAAGGGAAAAATGAAGGGGGGAAATCGAAGAGGGAGACGAACCATGAGAGACTATGGACTCTGAGAAACAAACTGAGGGTTCTAGAGGGGAGGGGGGTGGGGGATGTGTTAGCTTGGTGATGGGTATTAAAGAGGGCACGTATTGAATGGAGCAGTGGGTGTTATACACAAACAATGAATCATGGAACACCACATCAAAAACTAATGATGTAATGTATGGTGATTAACATAACATAATAAAATAAAATTAAAAAAAAACACCAAAAAAAAAAGAACTTCAAAAGTGTAATGCTATGAAATTACAAAAACATCCTTTGAAAGTTGAGTTGTTTACATTTCTTATTTTCTTATTGTGATTTATGAATTTTAAATAATAAATAATTTAATTTTTTCAGGCCCTGCCAATGTGACATTGAAACAAAAGATTAAAATTAAACATTTATTTTTTTTAAAATACACAAAACTATGTAAAGATATAAGAAATATAAATAGTTTAACTTTCACAGGATGTTTTTGTAGGCTTATAGCATTTATACTTCTAAAGTTATGAAGCTTAAAACATCACCTCGACTTTTGGGACACTCTGTTATTACTGACTGTTAGCTAGATTCCTGTACAGTATTTATATGATATATGTGCTATCATAATTCATTTATTCAATGACTATACTTTCAGTTTACTAACTAGGTACTAGGCAGTGGGAATACAGCAATGAACAATATAAAAATCCCTGTTCTCATAAAATATATACATTTTCCAATAGTTCAATACAAATAATCCTTATTTCGGAGTTTGGGTCCAATCATTATCCATACCTCCTTTAGAAATCATTGTAAATTTTGAGAGTAAGAAACGTGTGTGTGTGTGTGTGTTTTCAAATAGAATTTCTTTAAAAATACTCTTATTTCACCTTAGGAAGAGAATCATGGAGGTCATGGGATGATGAATTTGGGTTTGCAATGTTTGGGGACATTTGTGCTCACGATCTTCTAGCAGGCTGCCCAGCATTCCCCAACTCCCTGTCCACAGCCCTCCTCTCTTCAAACCACCAACCCTCCTTCCTCAGCCTGCATATTTTATTTCACTGAGAAAAAAGTAGCAATCCAGTGAGAACCTCTGTATCTTCCCATATGGAATCTTCTACCCAACCCAGATACCCTTCCTTCCCTCCACCTCTGGATGCGCAGTGGGCTCCTGACTACTGTCAACTCCACTGCTTATATAGTGGAGGCCTCTAAGGACTTTCTAAAACTTCTCTCCTGTCTTCTGTGTCATCACCTTTTCCCTCTCTACTGAATCTTTCCATCAGCATACAAACACCCTGTAATTTCCATAAGAAAAAAAGCTTCTGTGACTCTAAATTCCTAACTATTGCCCAGTTTCTTTGCTCCCATTTACAGTGAATCTCAGACTTGTCTACACTAGTTGTTTTCATTTTCTTATTCTCTTGAACTCTCTCAAATCAGAATTTTGTGCATCACCACTCCATTAAAAAAACACATGTCAGGGCCCAACTCAATGGCTACCATACACCCAAATACAGCGGTCATTCCAAGTCCTACCTTTTTGTTTTTAACAGCATTTGACCCACTTGATCACACTCTCCTTGAGGAAAACTCTTCTTCACTTGGCTCCCAGAATACCATGTTTACTGACTGCTGCTCTCAGTCTACTTTTTTGGCTCCTTTTTTTTTTTTTGCTCTAGATGGTGCAGCGTCCAAGGCCAGATTCCTAGACCTTTGCTCTTCTCTCTTTACTCACATGCTAGACCCATACTCCTAAATTGCCTTTCTTAGCAGATGACTCAGATTTGTATTTCCAGTCCCAATGTCTCAAACTCTAGACTGAGATACACCCAAATGTTGCCTCTGTTGGAAGTCCAACGGGCATATCAAACCTAGTGTATTCCAAAAAGAACTCATTCCCCCCTCTGAACGGGCTCCTTCAATTGCCTCTATAGTAGTAAATGGCAGGATCGTGTACCAGTCCACTACTTTCGAGTCACTCTTAGGTTTGACATTTCATCATCTTCAATGCTGCCACTCCTGTCTACCCTAATCCTCATCCACCCTTGGTCACTCCTGTACAGCTACAGTAGCCCTCAAATTCATTTCCATGCTTCCATCTTGTCACCCCACAGAACCTGTCCACATAGCAGTCAAAATCATCCTTCTAAAACATTTTGACCGTGACACTCCTCTGCTCAAACTACCCAGATGGCTTCCCACAACAGCTGGAATACATTTGAAAATTATATGCTTCAGGGCCCTTCCCGATCTAGTCCATGCTTACTTCTCTGACTCCATATCTCACCACTCACCCCATCACTGCCCTTCAGTGTGCTGATCCTGCACGAGGGATCCTCAAGATCACCACACGAAAGGCTCTACCTCAGACCCTGGGCCTGGAACGTTCTTCCTCTATGTAGCTTCCTGGCTGGTTCCTGAACCTCGTTCATGGCTCTTCTGCAATGTTGCTTCCTCAGGGAAGGCCTTCCTCTCCATCTTGGGTAAAGCAGAATGCTTTCTGAACCCAGCGCTCATAACCAATCTCCTTACTCTGCTTTGTATTTTTATAAAACATATCCCTTTCTGATAGTAAATTATAGCTTGATTACAAAAATTGATTAACTACCTTGCTCCATTAGAATAGAAATTCCATAAGGGTGGGGTCTTGATCTTGTTGGCTTGGTCTCCAGTGCTTTGAACAGTGCCTTGACAGGAAGTGCTCTACAAATACCGAACTGAATGAAGAAGGTAATGTAGGATGGAATTAGACAAGACCTGACACCTACCCACAACACTTTCTCCCCTTCCTCCTTTTCTTCCTCCATCTACTTCTCCCTCCTCGCCCTCCTCCTGCCTTCTCTTCTTTTTCCTCCTCTTCTTCCTCCTCCCCTTTCCTTTCTCCTTCTACTTAAAAAAATTTACTTTTTAAAAATTTACTAAGACACAATAATGGAAACAATAGGAAATTATTCCATTTCTTATGTATTAACTCGTGTGTGTGTATGTGTGTGTGTGTGTGTGTGTGTGTGTGTGGTGGCGGAAGGAGGGAAAGCGGTTGCTCATGGGGGGATGGGTGAGTAAATGACAGAAGTCTGCTTTAATGACAGAAGTATAGGAGAAAGACCTCCATCTGAGGTACATGCTAGAATTAAGGGGGCATCATTCTGGTTTTTCAGATGCTGCACTGAGGCTCCGCTCCTCAGCTTCCCTTGTATGGGTCCTACTGGAGTGTGCAGCTGGGGAATCAAAGTAAAGGTCAAGAGGAGCCAGGGGTGTTCCATCTCTTACTAGTTAAATCTAGGCCCAGTCTGTAAGGTGACCGTTGGATGGATGGGCGGTGAGTACCACAGCTTCTTTCCTTTCCTCTGCCTCCTCAGTAAATAAGCTTGGCTTTAGAGCCTAAGTGTTTTCTGCCCTTGGGGTGTATGAGGAAGCATAGTGACAAACTGTAATCCTGCCCTTATTTGTTGGGTTGATCCAGGGAGCATGGAGAATTGTTCTGGAAGTGAGTAGGAACTCACCTAGTGACAAGATGTCTTAGAATTCTGTATAAATAAGGCAGATTTCAAAGGAGTGCCCCACTCTGTCCTTACAGCCTCCTCTCAGCACCGGGCAGTCCCTTTTTGCAACACTTGTAAACCTGAAGTTAATCATTAAAATGATTCAGGATCAGAGACTGGCTCGTTCTATCCAGACCAAGAAAGGAGACTTTCACAGGCTCTGGGAACCATTTGGCTTCCTCTTGAGGCAGCTCTGGAGAGCAAATTGGGATTAAAAAAAAGGAATCTTCATGACACGAAGGTCAAGAAACCCAGAGTACAGAACGTTTTGTTATTCTTTCAACATTTGTCACCAGATGCTTGCTTCAGATAAGTCTGACTTTGAGAAATGGTTGTGAAGGCTTGCTTAGATGTGACAGCTCTAAAAGTCCCTCATGAACTCTGAAAAGGCAATCTCAGCCCAGCTGCTCATGGTTAGGGCTCTCCAGAATGAAAATGCTGTTAGCAACTGATTCATTTCTCCCCTTGCACTGGCTTTGACAAACGTTCAGTGCCAAAGATGAGACTGGATTTCCCAATATTTTTTCTCCTTTCTGGACTTAACAATAGCCCTGCGTTCTTGACTACCAGGGATGGGCAGGAGTAAGAGGGAACAGAGGTTACTAATCTAATAATAACTCTTCCTTCACAAGGTGTGATACCCTTTCACTTAAGCATGTCTACACTGTTATAACAGAGCCACGCTTGAAGTTCCTTTTGTTTCAGAATCCAGATTCTGTGTGCCAGCCCAATTGAATTCAATACGGGCCGTCGGGATTTGTAGTCTGAAGAAACATTGTGCGTGCACCTAGCTGTGGGTTTGTGTTTGGTCCACGTGTGTGGTTTTTGGTTGGTCGACTTAGACCTGGTTCCCAGGGTGGCCTACTCTAAATCAAGTTGAAATGTCCGGACTTCCTTGATGTACTAGAGAGCATCTTTTGTTAAAGGGTCGTCCACAGATCTCTGGAGGTACCTGAATCCACTTCAGGGGATCTGCACGTTCAAGGCTATTTTCATAGTAATACCAAGGTGTTATTTTCCTCTTTCACTGTGTTGATATTTACAGTGATAGCTCAAAAGCAGTGGTGGGTAAATTTCTGGCTCCTTACCATGAATCAAAGCAGCAGCGCCAAAGTATATTAGTGGTGATTGTACTTTTCACTGCCATGCCCTGGCAGCTTTTTAAAAACCATGTTTACCTGGGGCACCTGGGTGGCTCAGCCTGTTAAGCATCAGACTCTTGGTTTAGGCTCAGGTCATGATCTCAGGGTGGTGGGATCGAGCCCATGTTGGGCTCTGCCACTCAGCACGGAGTCTGCTTGAGATTCTCTCCCTCTTCCTCAGCCCTCCCCCCCCCACATGTGCTTGCTCTCTCTCTAAAATAAAATAAATAAATAAATAAAAAAAATAAAGCCCAGATTTATCTCAGAATGCTCTTGATAAAACAGTAAAAACTATTAATTTTACCAAATCTCAGCTTTTGAGTGTATGACTTCTAGCATCAGACATGGGTACAGGGGAATTAGACTATTTAGCTCCCCCAATTGCAGAAAATCAGACCCTTGTAATAA
>NC_058408.1:93319379-93362316 GCF_002201575.2 Neomonachus schauinslandi
AATTCTTTTTTTTTTTTTTAAAGATTTTATTTATTTATTTGAGACAGAGAGAATGAGAGACAGAGAGCATGAGAGGGAGGAGGGTCAGAGGGAGAAGCAGACTCCCTGCCGAGCAGGGAGCCCGATGCGGGACTCGATCCCGGGACTCCAGGATCATGACCTGAGCCGAAGGCAGTCGCTTAACCAACTGAGCCACCCAGGCGCCCTAAATCCCTAATTCTATATGTCATTCCTAATGGTTCATTTTCTCATATTCTTTAAGAATATTTTAGGGTTGCCTGGGTGGCTCAATTGGTTAAGCGTCTGCCTTCGGCTCATGTCACGATCCCAGGGTTCTGGGATCGAGCCCCGCATCAGGCTCTCTGCTAGGTGGTGAGTCTGCTTCTTCCTCTCCCTCTTCCTGCCACTTCTCCTGCTTGTGCTCTCTCTCTCTCTGTCAAATAAATAAAATCTTAAAAGAAAAAAAAAAAGAATTTTTAAAAATGATCATAGCTTTCCAACAAAGTAGCAGAGTGCCGGACAGAGAATAAAACCTCCTCTGACCCTTGGGGGGCAGAAGGAAAAAGCAACACAGATTTATAGTCCAAAGACTTAATTCAAGTCTTAATTCAAAGACTTAATTCAGGGGCGCCTGGGTGGCTCAGTCGTTGAGCGTCTGCCTTCGGCTCGGGTCGTGATCCCAGGGTCCTGGGATCGAGCCCTACATCGGGCTCCCCGCTCGGCAGGAAGCCTGCTTCTCCCTCTCCCACTCCCCCCTGCTTGTGTTCCCTCTCTCGCTGTGTCTCTCTCTGTCAAATAAATAAATAAAATCTTAAAAAAAAAAAAGACTTAATTCAAAGACTTAATTCAAGGCTCAGCCATTGGTTAGCTGTGTCATCGTAGTTAGTCATTTAATCTCTCAAAATGTCCATGTCATCATCCGCAATATAATTTAAGTGAAACAGTGTGATTGAAGGTGCTTTGTTATCTGGAAAGTGCCCTATTCATGTCGTCCTTGGCATTTCCTTGAAAGCTTTGAGGCAGAATATAGCTGAGCTGCCTTTGTCAATGACACTGAGGAAAGGATTCTTGTATCATAGAAGTTTGGACTAGATAATCCCCATGGCTCTTTCCAGCTCAGAGAGTTTACCAACTGTTTCTCAAGTAAGCTGCCTATCAAGGTTTGTGATCCTATTAAAGGAGTTAATAAGAGAAGGATTTTTTTTTTTTCCTTTTGACAGAGTCAATGAGACAGAGCTGGACTAAATGAGGAAATTAAATCAAACAATCAGTGGGGAAGGTTAGCGGTTTCTACATATATGGTCATCTTGATGGTAGTTGAGGCTGCGATTTGTCGGTGCAGAAGTCCTTCTTCATTTGAATTACAGGCAGTTTGACTTCAAAGTGTTCAATTCCATCTTCTATATGAAGGTTTGGGACAGTTTGACTTTCTCGTTTTCCCTCTTAGAGCTTCAGATTGTTATGGTTAAAAATAATGTATTTATCTTCAGTTTAGAAACCTAATAAAACTTTGACAGGAGTGTGAAATGGTATAAAGCATCTCTTCAACAAATCCATCTCAATAACACTTCTTGACAATCAAAAAACCTTCAGGGCCATTCCTTAATGACTTCTGAAGTTTTCACGGATCTGTACTAAGGATGTGAGAATGACTGGAAATGGGTTTTAAAGTAGTGCTAACTTGTTTGTTTTAAAATCCACTCTCTGATTTAGGTTTTGAAAAGGGTTTGAGAATATGCTTTCATTAAAATGTAGGCTGATGAAGTGATTACAGTAACTTGTGCTCCTTGTCTGGGGGTGGGAATTACCGGGCATCTGCTCCAAGGTGAAATTTGTGTAAAAGGAAAAATGTCTCTGAGGTTAGAGTCAAGCCCCAGAGGAACAAGGGGAGCTAGCAATCTATCACAAAAGAGCTGGGTGGTTGTCAAAGAGGTGAGGGCCTTGGTATCAGGACCCAGTGCAGATTCAAACAATATTGGACAAGTTTAAAAGACGTAAGGGCTTCCTAAACCCTGTACACACCAGAATTAACTGGGAGATGCTTTTTAAGACCATGATTGCCAGCCCTCTGCATCAGATTCTAATTCAATAGATCTAGAATATGGACTAGGAATTTATAGAATTTACACAGATATAAATTTCCAGTTGATTCTGATGATCGGCAGTGTTTAGAAACCACTAGAATGATGTATTGCTCAGGAGCTTAGGTTCACAGCAAAAAGAGGGGGATTTAGATAGTGAATCTTTTTTTTTTTTTAAAGATTTTATTTATTTGACAGAGAGACGGAGACAGCGAGAGAGGGGACACAAGCAGGGGGAGTGGGAGAGGGAGAAGAAGGCTTCCCACTGAGCAGGGAACCTGATGTGGGGTTTGATCCCAGAACCCTGGGATCATGACCTGAGCCAAAGGCAGATGCTTAACGCCTGAGCCACCCAGGTGCCCCTAGAGAGTGAATCTTAAGAATGGAGTCATTGTGGGTAATTTTTTAAAGAAATTTTAATTGTGTTTTATTTTACAATTTTTTTATTTTGGAAATTTCCATACTTACCCAAAGGTAAAGTGAATAGTAGAATCAACTATATAATGTATAATGTATCTGTCACATTAAACAATTATTGCCATGCTGCCTGTCTTGTTTCACCTGCTCTCCTCTCCTTCCCCATTTTTTATAAAGACTATAACATTTTATTTATTTATTTTAGAGAGAGAGAGAGAGCACACAAGCAGGGGGAGGGGCAGAAGGAGATGGAGAGAATCTCAAGTAGGCTCTGACTCCCCACTGAGTGAGGAGTCTAATGTGGGGCTCAATCTCACCACCCTGAGATCATGACCTGAGCCGAAATCAAGAGTTGGCTGCTTAACCGACTGAGCCACCCAGGTGCCCCCAAGACTATAATATTTTAAAGCAAATTCTAAACATCAACATTTCTTCTCTAATGGGTGAGTCCTTTAACAAAAAAGTAATTGTCATACCATTATCATGTCTAACAAAATGACCAGTAATTCTTTAATATTACCTAGTAATAATCTATATTCAAATTCTTCAACTGTCTCAAAATTGTCACAAAAGCCAGTAAGTAGAAGAAGTTGGAATTTGAATTCAGGCAGTCAGACTCCAGCAGACTCTAAAATCCATAACTCATAAAAAGAGAAAGAAGAGAGTATGTTGAAGGCAATCCTGATGCATTGAATCTTAATAGTCTTCGGGATCTTGGGGAATAAGAACCAGTCGTCAGCTCTGACGGGACAATTGTAAATGCAGGGAGTTTAGAAAGTGGGTCAGTTTCTGTGACTCAGTCGCATCATTCTATGGCCCCGTGATCATGGGGAATGACTTTCTGTCCATATCTGACAGACGGAGCTGAATACAACTTGAACATATTCTTCCAGACTTGCTGAGGTGTGGAGACATTTTCTGGGAGGGAATACAGGTGCAGCTTTTTGACCCAAGGTTGTCTTAGGTAATATCATCTAATCTCTTCATCATACACAGTTGTATTATACCGCTTGTGGCTTGGCCTTTGGCCCTTGGGTTTAGGATGAAACAAAATATAATAGGTGTTAAGTACATATTGAATGAATGAATGAATGAATGAATGAATGAATGAATGGAATATAACTTGTATTTGGCACTCAATACACCTTAGATTAACTCTGCTTTATCAAATCTATGATCCTAATTTATGGTAACGACACTTTTCGTAGATAAAATGTTTGTAAGTCATTTAAAATTTTGTGTATTCAGAGACTTTACTCCTAAGAGTTATCTGACAATGAATTCATCCTGAAGGGAAGCACCTTTAGTCAATGGAAATCACATGTCCTAATACACCTATAGGAAAAGAAATACATTTTGAATATTTTTTTCCTCAAAAGATAACTGATCTACACCTGTATTTTAGAGATTTAAATATATCTCTTCAGGTGACATCAGCATAGACCAGTAGGAGAAGCTGCAGTTGCTAAAGAGAATGGTTTAGAGTGAGGAATGGAAATGGGAATTTTATAGGACAATTGAAGAGAAAAGTCTCTTAATGCTTTGATTCTAAAGCTCTCTGATGCTGGGCTTCACTCTTGAGTCGCCAGTTTTCTGGGATAGAGGCTGTTGCTTCTTACCTACGTCTGCCTTCTCCTTTTCTCCCCGTGCTCAGAGCGGGGAGCACATTTCCCAGCCTGCCCTGGAAGTGGGTGTGGTCACATGGCGGAGTTCTAGCCAGTAGGGTGTGAGTGGAAGTGATGCACATCACTTGTTGGTCTGGACGGTCATAACTTCTCATGCATGCCCCCATTCTCTTCCTCTGTCCGCAGGCTGGATGCAGGCCATCAGAGAACTCCTAGTCTCCTTCCATGTTGGGGTCTCCGACATTATATAAGAAATAAACCTCTACGATGAGAGCCGCTGGAATATGGCCATTTGCTCTGGCAGTTAGCTTAGCCTGGCTTATATGGTTTCTAAACAGCAGGATGAAAATATGGAGTTGGGTCTCTAGGGATTTAGGGAGGTAGTATGAGAGAGTGGTTTAACACATGTGTGAGCTTAGAAAATAAAAACACTTGGGGCACCTGGGTGGCTCAGGTCATGATCCTGGAGTCCTGGGATGGAGCCCCAGGTCGGGTTCCCTGCTCAGCAGGGAACATGTTTCTCCCTCTCCCTCTGCCCCTCTTCCCACTCATTCTCTCTCTTTCAAATAAATAAATAAAAACCTTAATAAAAAAAAGAAAATACAAACACTTTACTGGAGTAAAGTCTGGTCCCATTTCTGTTATGTAGCTGTTGGAGAGCAAAAATTCCTGTCCCCTTCCAGGTCCTTCTAGCCAGACTAAGAATCCAATTGACATGAGACAGATTAACAGGAGAAAATCAAATTTAATTTTATATGTATGGGGAATCCCACAGACATGGATATTCCAAAGACAATCAGGCAAAATGGAGGTAAATATGCCATTCTGAACTAAGGACAAGGGGCAGGGGTCTGGGACTTCAAAGAGAAGAAAGGCAATTCATAGGAAGAGGAAAAAGAGTGCATGTTCGGTAAACAAATGCTTGGTGGGCCCCTGGGTGGGGAATGGGACATAGAGGACTTTGATCAATGTCTCCCATACCAAGTTTATAGTATAATGTAATTATCTATGGTGATAGTTCTCTTCCTGAAGCATGTCATCCGTCTGTACTCTTTTTAGGCAGTTGTGGTGGAGGTAAAGAGCTTTTCCTGAATCTGCTGGGTTCTGATTGCTTTTTTTTTTTTTTTATTTATTTGAGACAGAGAGAATGAGATACAGAGAGCATGAGAGGGAGGAGGGTCAGAGGGAGAAGCAGACTCCCTGCCGAGCAGGGAGCCCGATGCGGGACTCGATCCCGGGACTCCAGGATCATGACCTGAGCCGAAGGCAGTCGCTTAACCAACTGAGCCACCCAGGCGCCCCCTGATTGCTTTTTTAACTCAAAATAGTTTTCACGCCAAAGTGGCCCATTTTGGGGCAGCTTGCCCTTGGCCCCTACATAACTCTGTGACTTTGGATCATTTACTTAACTTTTTTAGGTCTCAGTTTCTTCATCTCTAAAATGGGGATAATCATTATACCCACCTGAAATGATTATTATGAGAACTGAACGAAATTGCCCCTCAGAACAAATAATAATTATAGTAAAGTCAGCTATTATTATTAGAATTGACCATGGATACATTATACTTTATTCACGCATGTTTTCAAAGTGCTTAGTATGTCACAGCAAGGTTTTGGGAAAGGATATAAAGATTAGCGGATCTGATTTTTGCTTTCAGAGAGCCCCCAGTATAGGAAGACAATTGAAGGGCAAACCATGATAAGGGCATAGGGCATAATAGATTACAGTATGTGAATGGCTTTGTGAATCTGTAAGCTTTTAAATCTGATGAGTATAATATAATAAATATTCCTGTGCCAAAGATATGTATCAGTAGGTGGAGGTAGAAAAAGGATTTTGTTGGAATATATATAGTATATATATATATACATATATATATATACTATATATATGTATATATATATATTCCCCCCTCCTGCAAACTTGCTGATGAAGTTACAAGCCCAGAACCAGATTACTTTGCTGGAAGTCAATTGGCTCTTGTAACAGTGAGTGCTGAAAGTGGAGGTTTGGTCATTTCAGGGCAATATCTGGAGCTTTGTAAACAGCTCGAGATGATTAATTTACTCTAACAGTGAATAAGAGCCATGCTGCAGTGTATCCTCAAGGCTGACTTCTTAGTGGTAATTTTACTCAGTCAATTACCTCTTTTTCTCTTGTCAATTTCCTCTCCACCAAGCCATCACAATATGCAGAGGAAAATGCAGGTAGATGACAAAACACAGGGTTTGGGAATCTATCCATTCCTCTGGGGCATCTGGGAATTTTACCATGAAAAGGGCATGGCACATGGAAACACTAATTAAACTTCCATTTAAAAATTTTCAAGTGTGTGTGGGCTTTGGAATCAAAGAGACATCCCTGAGAATAATTCTTCTTCAAGAGCCTAGTAAATATTTTTTTCTTGACGTGTAAACAAATATTTTCTCAAGCTATTAGTTGCCAGGCACTGTGCTAAGAACTTTGGACTCAAAGACGGGTAAACAACATCTGAAGTCTTATGGAAAATATTGATTTATACAAATAGTTACAACTTTATGAATGTTGTAATAGGTAAATATTCTGATTGGAGCCCTGTCTCACGTGACACTATGTCTGGGGAGACACTTGAAGGTATGATGGCTCAGCTGCTTCTTCGAGGCAGAATGGGATTTCTCAGGCAAAGAGAGTAGCAGGCTTTCCAGGTAGTGGAGGTAAGACATGTTGGTCCAGGACCCTTTTCAGTGATGACTTCTTGGGGTCATGGGATATCTTAAAAGATGTCAAAGATCTTCGGCTCAAAGAACTGGGACATTTTATTAAACACATGACATCCACCAGATATCAGGAGATTAGACAAAGCTGCTAAGTGTACCTCTGACAAAGTTTCACAAATATTTCCTAAACCCCCATAAGATTATTTTCTTAATCCAGACTCCTCCCATCACTATAATCATTCTCCTAATGAAAGAAGCAGGAGGAGAAATTTCTGACATTTTTCTTGTCCAGAGGCCTTGTCCTCTTTTCTAGTTTATGATTTATAATAGTTCAGGCAAAGTGCTCTGACTATCCCAAGTTACCTAAAATTAACATATCAGTTAATTGGATTTGATACCATTAGAGGGATGGGGAAGTATTCTGAAGCAATTGGTTGGAATTAAGGACATAAAAAGAAAGGCATTATGCAAATGTTTGGTTATTAAGATATTCTGCCTAGAGGGGATAAAATCAGATAACAAGAAATGAATGAGGATCTAAGGCTCCTGTATGTTTTAATATTAAATTTCTTTAAGAGTAATATTTGGTGTCCTTAGCAGCATGCTTTTGCCAACACAAAGGAAGAGAGGCATAAAAAAGCACCAGACACTCTGGACAGTATGTGGGTGTGGAGTGTTGGAAGGATAACTGAGGTGGAGTGAGAAGGTAGACATTCTAAGGCCCACGACGTCGATGGGTTCAATTATGGAGCACCTTGCATATCGTATGGGGCTCTTTCTAATACAGGTAATAATGTATTCCCGAACATCTAATATGAGTAATAACTTTGTTGGTATACTTTCTAGGTTACGAGACAGTTTTCCCATTCATCATCTTGTGTGACTCTCACAGCAGTCTGGAAGTGGCCTGGTGACTGCCCCAGGTCACACAATTAGAGCTGTGGAGATGGATCTTTCTGAAGGCACTTTCTCTCATTTCCTTGCTGAAAACAATTGGGATGACAGACCATGAATAACTTGTTATCTTTGGGCATTGAGATAATAATTGATAATCTGGTTGGTAATGAGATTTTTGAACTTGATGAAATTTAATTCTGGGGTTACTGCCTCTGACGTGAAGAATTCAGACCACTCACTTCAATGGGGATATTTTTCTGCTTGATTGGGGCTTTAATGGCTCATTGCCTGGGCATTGCAGTCCCTGGCACCTCCGATATTAATTGGGGGAACACCCAAGGACTGGCTCTGCAGGCCTTTTCTGAGAGAAGCTCCCTCCCCTAGCAGTGTGTGAACATTCAGTGGGAGAGATTCCGTTGACTTCAGTTACTCCCCCCGTTATTCTCCAGGGCCAAGCAGCCTAGGGCCAGGGTCTCTAGAGGGAAGAAAGCCTCTTTACTGCATCCTTGAATGAGCAGGACTGTTCATTTTTTCCTTTCATCCTTTTGTGTATGACTTTATAAGGTTCTAGCCGGTCACCTTAAAGTTGGAGAACTGAACTGGAAAGGAATGTTTAGGTCCAATTGTTTTAGCACCAGAGTAAACTGTTTTGTTCTAAGATATTTTATTTTCTGAGTCTTGTCCTTCCAACAGGATTGTAAGTTACTGGAGGGCAAGGACCTCTTTTCTAGATCATTTGGTTTTCACACACCACCTTTGACCCCTTCAGCCTTTCTATCTTGGTTTCAGAAGGGCTTGAATAAAACCTTGTGTCCCATGGGAATAGCAGAATGGAGTGTTTAAGGGTCAGGTGCTAGAGGCAGATGGCCTGCTTTTAAAATTCCAGCTCCATCACTGACTAACTGCGTGAGCGTGGACAAGCTATGTAACTCCTCTAAGCTGGCTGCCATTTCCTCAACTGGTAACTGGGGATGTTTGAACCTACCTACTATGATAGCTGTGGAAATAAACTGGATGTTACATTTGAAGCATTTGGCACAGGGCTTGACACACGATGATTAATCAATGTGAGCGATCATGAGCATCGATCATCATCATCATCATCATCATTTTTATTACTTTCATCAGCATCATCCTTCGGGGTTGGCAGATGATAATGTGTAATTTTGATTATTATCAGCTTGGAAAGTTCTTGGTGTTGTGACACAGGGCTCCCTCTTTGGCTTTATCCTGTTTAGATAAACTTAGAAGGCATCATTGGGCAGTGTAAGGTGACACAAACGTATGAAGATCAGTACAGGCAGAGCTGATGGAATTCAAGTTTGAAATACTGGGCTAAAACTGGCAATGCTGCATTTAGCAGAGACAAGTATATGGAATTGTTATTCAGATTAAAAGTCAAAGAGTTAAAAATAAAATCGCCCAAGTACAGGACTGGATGGAAGTTAGTGTGAAAAGATCTTGAGGATTTTGCTGACCAGGAGTTGAGTCTGAGATGCTGGCATGAGGCTTTGTCTAGAGAAAGATTACTTTAGGTTTCTGCTATGCGCTGAATGTTTGTGTCTCCCCAAAATTCGTATGTAGAAAATTAAGCCCTAATGTGATGTATTTGGAGGTGGGGCCTTTGGGAGGTGATTAAATTATGAGGCTGGAGCCCTTATGAATGGGATCAGTAACCTTAGAAAAGAGACCCAGAGAGTTCTCTCTGTCCTTCTGCCACATGAGGACAATGAGGACACAGAAAAAACAAACAAACAAAACAAAACAAAACTGTCTGTGAACCAGGAAGCAGGCTCTCAGCAGACATTGAATCTGCCAGCACCTTGATCTTGGACTTCGCAGCCTCCAGAACTGTGAGAATAAATTTCTGTTGTTTATAAGCCAGTCAGCCCAGTCCATGGTATTTTGTTATAATAGCCTGAATGGATTAGGAGAGCTACATTGATCAGAGTACAGTGTTCAATCAAGGGAAGTAACAGACTTGCTGTTTGTGGCACCAGCTCGAGCACATCTGAAATACTGTGTTTAAGTTTAGTTACCCTTGCAATCATCTTGTATCCCTTCATTGAAGGTTTGAGCTCCTTTCTTAACTGTGGATAAAATGGATCCACAGGAGGGTGGATTTGTTAAATCTTCCTACCCTGCCCATCATTTTGTAGCTGATGACTCTGCTGATAAATTTCAACTTGCGTAAACATTCTTGACTCCTTTCTCAAAGAGAGGTTCTTTCTCACTTTGGGCCTGACTTGAAGAGTCAGTTATGTTACTTTGTTTTCTGTTTGGGAGGGTTAGACTTAGTATCCTTTTGACCATGTAATTTCCATCCTGTGTGATCCTGACTTTTCCTCCACAATTCTCACTCCCAATACTGACCCTCTGTGGTGTCCCCGCTGCGCCCGCTGCTGTAGCTTCTAATTTGCTTCATGATCCTCATTCTGTCTTTCCCTTCTGTGTAGGGGTTTCCTTTTTACTGCAGCTAGTAACTTAATTTTACCCTAATAATGACTTGTATAATAGCATACTTTGCAGATTATACATTTGTTTAAAATGCAGTGACATTCAGTGCTCCAGCCAAAAGGAGATTAATGGCAAGAATTTTGGAACTTGTAGCAGGCTGGTGCAGGGGAGCTTGCTTTCATGAGGGACCTCATCATCGTGGCAGGTGGTGCCTGGTGATTGTAGTGGGGGAGGCAGCCCTGTGTTCAGCACCTGCAAGGTTCCTTGTTGTGTTGGGGTGAGGGCTTGGCAAGGGGGATTGGAATTCCATTGAGTTCAGTGGGGACCTGGACAGAAAATTCAGGTTGTTGAAGTTATTTGACTGTGTTTTTATCCTGAGACCAGAAAAATCTGCTGACATTTGGATTCAATCTCATTTAGCTGGGGGTCTTTTGGAGGCAGTGACGGGAAATTATCACCCAGTCCATTGATGGTGACTATTTCACACCATGCCAGACTGAAGCAAGAAGAATATTAGGTAAGTGGAACTTTTAGAGAGCAATTAAGCCAGACAATTTAATCTGCAATTTAAGTAAGGTGAAGCGTACTTATTATTCTGTGCATTATTCACACCTTAACTCCACATAGGGACCTCAGTTTATATCCGTATGAGTCGCCATCTCTTCTCTAGCGAGGGGAACTGGGATACCTATTTTGCTATCATTTTTACTGCAGAGTTTATACATTTCTCTTGAAGATCTTCCATGATATTTTTTGATTAGAAATTATGCCGGTTATATCATGGGGAGTGATTAATGTAAAAGATGATGACTTATATGGATGAAATTTTAACCGTGATAGTAACCCAGTTGTAATTACTTTAGTCACCACAGAGCAAAAGGTAGCATGGCAATGTCTTCAAGTATTAACAGTGTATTTTCACAGTTGCATGGCTTCCTTATGCTTTAGGAAAGGGAGGCCACAGAAAGAATGATGAGAGGAAAAAGGGGAAAAAGAATAATTTCTTGCCCTGCAGTTTTGGAATACAGTTTTGGAACTCAGGGCAGAAGCAATAGTGAGAGAAAAGACATGAGAGGCCATTTGTGTGTGTTTTTTTTTTTTTTGGTCATGACCTTGAGAGGGGCAGAGAACTGTGGGAGAGCCAGTGGGCCCAAGAGTCTTCTAGGTCAAGAAAAGGGAAGTGGGACTGGAATTCAGCATGGGTAGCATGCCCAGGAACTGATGGAAATGCAGATGTCAGCCTCAGTGGATACAGCGTGGAAAGATAATGACATCCTGGGACTAAGGGGAAGAGTTAGATCTTAGGGATGGTGGATGGATGACACTCAAAAACCAGATACCTCAAAAGCCCTGGCTTTGTACTGTCCCCACCCTGCCACCTTGCCTCTCCACCCCCCACCAGGTATAACAGAGAAGACAGAAATCCTGAGGTGAGTTTACTCAGAATTGACCATGATTAACATTTTTTTTAAAGATATATTTATTTGAGAGATAGAGAGAGTGAGAGAGAGAGAAAGAGAATGAGTGGGAGGGGCAGAGGAAGAGAGAATCTCATCCAGACTCCGTGATGAGCGTAGAGCATGACACAGGGCTCAATCCCACGACCCTGAGATCACGACCTGAGCTGAAACCAAGAGTGGGATGCTTAACCGACTGAGCCACCCAGGTACCCCTACCATGATTAACATTTTATCCTTGATGTAATAAGGATTCAAGATAGACATTATGTTCTAGAAAAATGCTCAGTTTTAGAAAAATTATTACCTGTGTGACAGTAGCTGAGTTACCTAACCTTTCTGAGCTGGTTTACTCCTCTTTAAAATGAAGATAAAAGTATTCACCTACAGGGATTTTGTGAAGATAAAACTGTGAGCCCATTATATTGTCAAGTAGAAGGAAAATACTCAAAAATTATTAGTTTCCCTTAACACTCCTCTGGAAAGCCTAAAGGTGTAAAAAGGTAATGTAAATCAAATGTTAAAATGTGTGATATAAACATTGAATCAGCAGCAAAGTTGCATGCTCGCTTGCCACCTTGTCCAGGGCTGGGTTGGAGTCTCTCCATTCACTGCAAATAATGAGCAAGGCTGTCTGACCACCTAGAAGGCAGTTTGGACACTGAGCCCTGTCTCTCTCGGAAGCTTGGAAAGGCTTTCACCTGTTTCCATCCCAAGTCTTCCTTTCTTTCCGAAAGTATTGTTCAGCAGCCCCATTCAGCCGCCGCTAACAATGAGAATCCTGGAGGTGCCCTCTATTGTGAAGTCTTGAAGTAGAACTTGAATGGAGAGAATGTGCTTTCAAAAGAATTTGAGTGCATTCAAAATAAAGAGGAGACCCAGATGCTGAATCACGACACGTGCCAATTCTTTCCTCGTGCCAGGCATCCAGTGAATCAGGCTGTGGGAGACTGAGCTTTAGGGTGAAAGCAAAGGCTGAAAGAACCCAGAAAGTACTCGTGTGCTCTTGTCCCTGGTTAACCATTGAAAGCAACTGTTTTGGGTAGTTGAAGGGATTCCTTCAGAGATACTGCTGGCTTCTTGAGTGTTTGCTGCATTGCAGACCTTGAATAGTAGAAATTGGTCTCCATTCTTTCCTTCAGGAGCTGTTGTATTAGAGAGAGTGGCTCGGATGGGAAGAACCAGTGGCTGGGAGACAGGATCACTCGCCCAGAAGAAAGCTTGTCGGGATGTCGGTCTCCTGGCTTCACCTACTATCTCCTCCTGCTCTGCTAAGCAGTATGGAGGTTGCTGGATGAATGCCACTCCCTGAAGCTCTCTGGAAAGTTGCTTCAAATTGCCTGATCCTCTGATTTGAGGATCAGGAGGCAGCAGCTTCTTTGCTTCCAACTGCTTCATTTATTCATTCCTAAACATTGCTGCACTCCTGCGGCATTGGCTCGGTGTTTCAGGTTTCAGAGAAGCTCCGGGTATCTCAGGTAATGGTGGGTATCATGGGGCTACATGAGCAGAAGAGAGGATGGGAAGTCTGCCCAGTAGCCAAACAGTTGGCCCCAAGGAACAGAGCAGATGTTTCTGAGTCAGTACTAGCTCTAGGTATGTTTGTTCCGTACGGCTGCCTTCACACAGTTCCAAAAGCTGGGTGGCTTCGATAGCAGAAATTTACTGTCTCACAGTAATTTGGTGGGGTTGCTTCCTGTGAGGACCATGAGGGAGAATCTATTCTATGCTCCTAGCCTAGCTTCCAGTCGCTTGCTGGTGATCTTTGGTGTTCCTTGCCTTGTAGACACACCACCTCCATCTTTGCTCATCTCTGTGTTTGTCTGTCTCCAAGTTTCCCCTTTTTATGAGGCCTGTCATATTGGATTAACATCCCCCCCATGACATCATTTCAACTTGATTACCTCTTTAAAGACCTATATCCAAATAAGTTCGAATACCAAAGTACCGAAGATTGGGATTTCAATATAGGAATTTTTGGGTGACAAAATTCAACCTGTAAGTGTCTGACCATCACTCTTATTCTTGTTCCCTCAGACTCAGCCATATTCCTGAATAAGCTTGTCCTTCCTCACTTTCTGTAGAGATTTTATGTTATCTGCTGCTGAGTATCTTCTTTTTCTACACTCTTCTCTGACTTGTGGTTTCTGCTGTCTCATGACCTGTGCTTACTGACTTTTTCTATATACTCTTGGCTTCCATATTGCTCTCTTGATTTCTGACTTTTCTGGAATTACTGAAACTCCCTGAGAATCTCACTGGATTAGCTGCTCGCTATCAAGTACACAGCATCCCTACTGGCCAGATTCTTCTGTCAGATTACTCCATAGACTTCTGTTGGCCTTTGGTGGGTGACTTGCCTCAGGATTGACCCCTGGACCAATCAGCCTTGGCCATGCTAGTGAGTCTTATGGTGTACATCATGGAAACCTATGCAGGAATAATCTCCCATTCTGCTTTTCCAGGAAGGAGGCTGTGGACAGTGGATATGTTTAGCTGTCACAGTAGCTATGTGACCTGCACTGGTCTAAGCCCTGGGGCTTCAGAGAAAAAGCCATAGTTCCTTTTTGGTACATTCTTTGCTTAGGTGTGCTGGGTGGTTGGCCCATCTACTGGAGAACTGCCTGGACTAGGCAGATTTGATTTCATGATTTTGCTGACTTTGAGAAGCTCCTCACAGAGCCACCACTATTTTCTGAGGCTACTGGTACGCTAGAAAAATTAAGAAATAACTGAAGAGGGTTACAGATATTGCAGTAGAACTGTTTATATATAATTGCTTTTAACCCCTTTGGCTATTCATAAGATAGTTAGGATATTTATAAAGGTATTACTCAGAGGCAGTCCAGGAAAGAGAGAGAAGGTTATAAAGTTGTATGATGCTTGTCTTCTTTATTCTGTCATGTCAGAGTAGTTCCTGGTTGTGACTAACCTCACTTGAGGGTACTGTCAAAGGTCTAAAATTCAGGAGTTTTGTGTATGTGACTCCAAACTAAACAGTGCTCTTATCTCCCCTAGTTTTGCTTCCTTTTCTTTCTTGAAAGGATCAGAGGCCAGAAATACAGGCCTAGATGGGATTTTATTAAATTTACCTGGTTCTGTACAGGTTCCAATTTCAACCACTTAGTTAAATTACATAAGTCAAGTAGCTTAAAACCCACCTGAAAATTCTCTTTGACTTTCTAGGGATCATTAAGTAACATCCTGGGCTTAACACTAGGCTCCCAGGAGAATACAGAATTGATCAAGGCAGAGTGTTGCTTCTGAGAAGCTCTCAGGCAGTCCGACTCCTTGGTCATAACCGTCCTGTACTTTGTGAGACGTTCATTTCTCAGCTCTGGCTTCCGAGTGGGACTGCCTACAGCCCTTGCACTTTGCTGGTATATCTCCATGTGCATTGATTCTAGAATTCCTCATCAACTCGTGCAGTTTATGGTTTTCATTTTCCTTTTGGCAATGCTGGCCATTTAGCCTTCCTGCAGCGCCACCAGCATTACCTAAGGTTTATGTGGCCTCAACTAAGTGTAAAGGGTTTATAACAAACATTTACTTCCAAAATTTGCTTTTTAGTGGTTTTAATTTCACACCCTCACTTCCGTTTTAGAAACAAGATGATTTATTGGGAGTTCACAGAGAGTTAATTTCTTGAGATCTGAGTGATTCATGGCAATGGGGATAGGGTTTTGCTGACTAGTAACTATAGGGTAAAAACAAAACAGAACAGATAGGAAGGCCTTGGCTTGAGAGACACTTTATTTATCTGGCTTTGACTGATCAAATGAAACCAGTGAATTTAGTTGTTTTATTTTTGGAACACTGGAATTCACCCAGATACTCCTGGTTCAAGAGAAGTGTTTTTTTGTTGTTGTTTTTTGTTTTTTGACACAGTTTATCTTTCTATATGAGAGGAAATTAGAAGTTGGAGGTGCTGTTCCTTTGCCATCTGTGTGATATTCAAGGGCTTGGATCCTATTTTTTTTTTTTTTTAAGTGACTTCTTCCTTCAAATTTTTAAAATTGAAGACTTTTGGGATATGAAAGCCAAAATAGAGCTTAGAAATCACTTTTTTTTTGGTTTTGTTTCTAGCTTCTTTCTTACAAAAATACTCATTGCTACCTAGAACCTTATGGTTTGAAATCTTTAAATCTATCAAAAATTCATTAGAATAATTAACCAAAGGCTAATGTTTTTGTTCTAACTTGTTATCAGCCTGAGGAGTAGCTAAACGCAAAGAAACTTTACATTCTAGTTGGCTTGTAAGGGTTGGTGACAAGTAAATTAGAAAGTTTTATTAATTACTTTAAAACACAGAAAATATCAAAGATCCCTAGACCTCCAGGGTCCCCAGTTTTATGAACTACTGGTATAGTTTATTCAACCAATTTATAGATGACGAAATTGAGATCTCAAAAGTTAAATAATGTTATCAAAGGTCACTTAGCTATATTTTTTTTCAAAACCAGGAGGAGTGATGTCACTAATATGCAGTGATTATGCCTCTGGTAGTGTTTCAGTGGGATAGGGATTGAGGGTTGTAGGATTTGCATTAAACTATCAAAAGAGAATAGAGGGGCGCCTGGGTGGCTCAGTCGTTAAACGTCTGCCTTCGGCTCAGGTCATGATCCCAGGGTCCTGGGATCGAGCCCCGCATCGAGCTCCCTGCTCAGCCGGAATCCTGCTTCTCCCTCTCCCACTCCCCCTGCTTGTGTTCCCTCTCTGGCATATCTCTCTCTGTCAAATAAATAAATAAAATCTTAAAAAAAAGAGAGAGAGAATAGAAAGGTGAGTTTAAGTCTTTCCGTTTCTATCTCTCTCTCTCCTCTCCTTCCCCCCTCATGTCTACCTCTTACATTCTACCTTTGTACTGCCAGTGTATGTATTGATATTTTCCAGTGATGCTGACTTCTCCCCAGCAACAGGAAAGGAAGACAGGAAACGAGGCAGGCTGGGGATGCTCTGTGCCTAGAGGAAGGGATGCGAAGCAAAAATGAGGAAGCCTGCAGGAACCACTCAGGCATCTCTTGGTCTCTCCTCTGGGACCACATGACCTCATGTCTTTGCTTCTTTTGGGCTTCTGCTTCTTCCCTTTCTTTCTTCAGACTGCCTTTCCCTGCTCTCAGGGCACAGGGGAAAAGGTGGCTCAGGTCAGGTGCCCTGTAGAGAATGACCAGAGTTTCTGAATTCCCAGGAGAGATCTGGTGGCCTCCTTGGGTCAGGGTGCAATGGATGTTCCTCAGAAGATCTCAGAGAAGGGAAATTGTGGGCTGGTTTCTTACTTCAGAAGTGTCTGTGTCATGGGTTCAGTACTCTAGAGTTCACACAGCACTTTCCCCCAAACATGAATGACTTTAATTTTCACCAGCCTGAGAGTGGATATTACTAGTGCCCTCATTTATACGGAAGAGGGAACTGGGTTTCAGAGGGATTAGATAGCGTATTCATTCCTAGGACTGCTGTGACAAAGTATCCCAAACTGGATGGCTTTCTTAAGAGGAATTTATTGTCTCACAGCTCTGGAGGTTAGAAACCTAAAACCAAAGTGTTGGTGGAGTTGGTTCTTTCTAAGGGCTCTGAGGGAGAATTTGTTCCATGCTTCTCGGACAGCCATCGATCCCTGACATTCCTTGGCTTGTAGGTGCAACACTCTAGGCTTGCCTTTGCCTTCACAAGGCATTCTCCAGGTGTGTCTGTGTCCACATTTCCCTCTTCTTTAAGGACACCAGTCACATTGGATGGAAGTTCCACCCTTCTCTAGTAAGACCTTATAACTTCGCTAATTACATCTACAAAGACCCTATTTGCAAATAAGGTTACATTCTGAGATACTGAAAGTTAGGACTTCAGTATCACCTCACATCACCCATCAGAGATGGCTTCCTCAGACTTCGAACTCAAACTCAGAACTTCCACTTTTTCCAAGGAACTCATTCTTTCACTCCTTTGTTTAAAGCAGGAAACTGCTATGGCTAATCTACACCCTTCTATTTGTCATTGAATGAAGCAGTTCTTCAAGGGAGTAAATAAAGCCACTGGCTAATCTATCACTCACTATATTTAATTATACAAGATATGAGGGCAATTTGGAAAGGAAGAAATTCTGGTCAATCACAATTTTTGTTTTGTCTCTTACTAAGGAAAATAAAATGATAAAATGGTACAAGTAAACCTTTACGTGAGGACTGATGCCATAAATATGCCCAATATTGTTGTTGAGTAGTTTCCGTGGAGCACCCAGACAATTTACTTACAGCTTATGTCAGTTTTCCCAGACCACCACAGGTTCAACCACGTGGAGCACTCAAAACACCAGGTGCTTAAAAGGAAAAATCAATCCTCAAAGTATGAGCCAGAAGCAAAAAGATGGAAATGGTGCTATATTCTGAGTTCTCTATTGTCTCACCCTGGGTCCCAGGATAGAAAAGTCCAGTCATTTCTTCTCGGATGGGATATGGCAAGAGCAATCATGTAATTTTTCTTTCAAACCTGGAGATTTTCATGAGTGAGAGGGGTGCTGAAAATCATTAAAATTATATCCCTTTAGAAATATTTACTGGCCATCACATTGTTTTATTGTATTGGGGAATCTTATAGAAGAGAGCCATTCAAGGGCTATTTTCAAAAATAACACCTGTGAATGATAAATATTTTACCAAATATTTTACAAGGCAAAACTTCATCAGTGAGTTGTTTCAATAATCCTTTTGCTTGTTTCACCTGATTTAAATGTGGCAAAACTATATGTTGTATTAATTTATTTTCAGTATATTAGAGAATAACAATTTAGCCAGGTAGAAATAGAAATGCCATCAAAATATTCTTCACTTTTGGAAGATGGCATATTCTAAGAGACAACTGTGGAATTTTGAAGTTAAATCATCAATTCCATGTGAGCTTTTCTAATTTCCTTCTGAACCTTTGAAGAAAAAACCATTTTAATGTCTTTCCATTTGCATGCTCTGATTTTCATTATTGCCGTTTGTAAAAGCTCTATGGGTTAAGTTTTTTCATTAAAATATTTTAAGTGATTCTCACAAAATACATACAAAATATAGAGGACTCATTTACAAAAATGATCAATTCTGTTGTAGTATATATAGGTTGAATTATGAGATAATTTTTAAAAGCTCAGAGCTTTCTAAAATCCAATTGATGGCCAGCAGCAATATATATATATGTATATATATACATATATATATGTGTATTATATAAATATTGCTGTGCTGAAATTTATTTGTTTTGCTTTTACTCAACATTGGTTCAATCACCAAAATTTGTAGTTCAGTTACTCTTTGTATATAAAAGAGAAGCAATACAGCATCTACTTGGGTGGGTAGAATCATAAGTTATTTGGAGGCAATTATGAATTATGTGTGCAACACAACTAATTCCAATAACATCTCTACTGCATAGGTTTCTTAATTTAGTAAAAATGTTGTTTTTGCCATGCTATGCTCCACTGAAATTCATGTTTATATCCTCCCTACAAAAATGATGTTTTTTCCTCAAATAAACTTAAAAGCTGAATTTATAATAGTATTCGCCACTATGCCGGATGTTTCACTTTCAATAGAAGGAAATTCCCAAAGGTTGACTTTGCTTCTATGAATTGGATGAAAAAAAAAGAGAGAGAGGACCACTGTAGAATTAAGTTGATTGATTTTTCTTTTTTTCTTTTAAAGATTTCTTATTTATTTATTTGACAGAGAAAGACACAGAGAGAGCAGAACACAAGCATGGGGAGTGGGAGAGGGAGAAGCAGGCTTCCCGCGGAGCGGGGAGCCCCATGCGGGGCTCGATCCCAGGACCCTGGGATCATGACCTGAGCTGAAGGTAGATGCTTAAGGACTGAGCCACCCAGGCGCCCCTTGATTGATTTTTCTATTTGAAGGCCCTGATGATTCTGATATAAAGCTAGTGTCATCTGTGTGGAAAGCTTTTCTCCTGCTAATGGAGCCAACCTGCTGACAGCTGGTGCTTCTTTTTATATGCACAAGAAAATTTGAAACAGAAAAGGGAGAAACTGAATTTAAATGATTTTTGATTTTTGAAAAGTGGTGCTTTATTTTTTAAAAAAGATTTTATTTATTTACTTGAGAAAGAGAGAGAGAGAGAGGGCGTGAGAGCTTGAGAGGGGTGAGGGACAGAGGGAGAAGCAGACTCCTGCTGAGCAGAAAGCCGGAGGCGGGGCTCCATCCTGATCCCGATCTTGGGACTCTGGGATCATGACCTGAGTGAGGGCAGACACTCAACTGACTGAGCCACCCAGGTGCCCCCAAAAGTGATGCTTTACTGAGTGATAACGTAAATGCATATTTTGCAGTTGCATTTGTTAAACTGACTTTGGATATAGTCCTCTTTTTTTTTAAATTTTATTTTATTATGTTATGTTAATCACCATACATTACATCATTAGTTTTTGATGTAGTGTTCCATGATTCACTGTTTGCGTATAACACCCAGTGCTCCATTCAGTACGTGCCCTCTTTAATACCCATCACCAGGTTAACCCATCCCCCATCCCCCCTCCCCTCTAGAACCCTCAGTTTGTTTCTCAGAGTCCATAGTCTCTCATGGTTCGTCTCCCCCTCCGATTTCCCCCCTTCATTTTTCGTTTTTCCCTTCCTACTATCTTCTTCTTCTTCTTTTTTAAAAACATATAATGTATTATTTGTTTTAGAGATACAGGTTTGTGATTCATCAGTCTTACACAATATAGTCCTCTTAAAAATATTACTAACCTTGAAGAGACTATGAGCAGTACAGCAGAACTGCTTAGACTCAAATTTTCACATAGATTTCTCATCCTTCTGAGCTATAATTTCTCATAGTTGTCACTGAGTTCTCCTTCTGGAGGCCTGACAGCTTTGTGCATCTTCAGACTCCAGCACAGGTCATGGAACTTGTCCACCCACTGGCTGACCAGTGCCAGCAGCAGCATGGGATACTTTTCCTTTCCACACCTTGGCTGGAAGGAGGTACCAGTTGCTAGGGGCAGAGCATCCTTCATTTTGCCAGTAGGCACTCTGCCTATGCCCTGAAATGGGGCTTTTTGAAAGGGTCAGAAAAAGAGATGAATTATCACTGGTCATCTTCCAGATTTTACCAAATATCAATGTGGGGATGAATGTTTGTTTTATCTACGTATTAAATCATCATTCAGATTTTCCACACATGTTGAAGCGAGAATTCGAATCATGGCGCATGCGCCTCACACACAAGACCAGACCATGGCAGAAGCTGGAGGTACAAAGTGGAAATCTATTGAATCCATTTCGCCTTTTGAAACATTCAACTATTAAGGGTAATATTTTGTTACAAGATGAAAACTCTGGGACAAATTCTAAATCAGACTTAAAACAGACATAAACAGGGAAATGAGTGTATAATCGTCCTAGCTAGAGCAGTCATGAAGTAATGTCTCCTGGGATGGCTGTAGCAAGTTATTGTCTTAATTTGGACCTGGGACTTGGCAGTAGAGTTGTGCTCAGGGCCCCATACTAATAGGATAAATGCAAACCCGTCATAGCAGCCCGGTCTGGGACTTGGGATGAGACTCTTCACAGTCACCTCCAGCTGGTAATGTGCCTGTAAATGTTTAACAAATGGTGGGGGCGGGGGAAGGGAGGACCAAGGGAAGCCCTGATTTGTACTGTTTGATGATTTCTGTGGTGTAGATATTCTCACGGCCACTGAGTTCCCACTCTAAACTTGACAGTTGCCAAACTTAAAGTGGGGAGGAGATGTGTACAATTGGCTTGCGCACTACGGCCAACTCTCTTCCCAAGTTTCTGTCCGCAAATCTGAATAATGTTAAAGAAAAATTATTCTGACACTTGTTAAATGATAAGAAAGACTTTATTCAGGACTATTGCAATAGGGTGTCAAGACAATTGCAACAGGGGAGAGAGGTGGGGCTCGACTCTGAATGCAGCAAGGGTAAGTGGAGATTTCCAGCCAATCACTAGAGTGAAGGGGTCAGCGATGGAAAAGGTACTAAGTGGAGATGTCAGGGTAGGGGGATTCTTGCTAAACTGACTTGACATGACTGTTGCTGAAGAGAGGCTGAGGTACTCAGGTATTAAAGGTGGGAGATGAGGAATTTGATCAGATTCAGGCATCGTGAGTGGGGGAGTCTTGGAAAACTGAACAGGATTCTTGTTACTACAGGGCTATGCAGATAAGGACAGGACAGGGACCAACGTGGAGGCTTACATAAGAAAAGGGCTCATAGAAATCTGACTGAAGTTTGGTGAAGGAGAGAGTCTTTGTCAATACCCTGTCCACTCTCTCAAAATAGTTACGTTAGCAGTAGGGTTTTTTTCTTACATTGATTTACTTCCCTAAAATCCAGTTACGAAACTGTGTGAGTTTAATTGTCCTTAGCCCGACCGCTTCATCTGAGGAAGAAAATTTAATAAATCAAAATACTTTTCTCTTTTATTTTTTTGATGATCACACATTATGATTCTGATTCCAATTACAATGTGTGGGTTTTTTTTTCACACCACCGAGCAATTCTCCAACACCAGCTGGAAGTCCTATCATTCACCCAGTTCTGACACTATTTGTTTATCTAGAGATATCATCAGATTCTGCAGGTGAAGGGCTCAGGCCCACAAGACTGCCCACCACTCCTGAGGCCGAGCCCAAGTTCTGAGCCACTGGCTAGAAATGAGAGGTTCCCACAACCCCCTCCTTGGGTTCCATTAATTTGCTAGAGTGGCTCACATACTCAGGAAACCAGTTTCTTTGCTCCCTAGATTATCGTTTTTTTTACAAAGGATATTAAAGTGAGATGAAGGGATAAGGAACAAAGGAGCTTCTGTTCCGCTGGAGTTTGGGACCTGACCCGGTGGCACATGTTCAGTTTCACCAATGCCAAAGCTCTCTGAACCCCCTCCTTTTGGGTTTTTATGGAGGCTTATTAGATAGGTAGGACTGATGAAATCATTGGTCATTGGTGATTGACTCAGCCCCTTTTCCTTCCTCGGAGGTCAGGGCCATGGGGCTGGAAATTTCAACACTCTAATCACACATGGTTGGCTCCCCTGGCAACCAGACCCCATCCTTTTTTTTTTTTTTTAGATTTTATTTATTTATGTATTTGAGAGAGAAAGAGAGAGAGAGGTCAGGGTTGGGGTGGGGAGGAGCAGAGGGAGAGGGTCAAGTAGACTCCCTGCTGAGTGCAGAGCCAGTCGGTCGTGGGGCTTGACCTCAGGGCCCTGGTGGAAATCAAGAGTCTGATGCACAGGGACTGAGCCACCCAGGCCCCTCAACTCTCCCCATCCTTAGTTGTTTTCCAAGTCACCTCATTAACAAAACAGGACACCTTTACTGCTGTCATCACTTAGGAAATTCGAAGGGTTTTAGGAGCTCTGTGCCAGGAAGTGGGGCAAAGACCAAACACATATTTCTCATTATAAGTCACCGTATCACGTATACCATTCACATTCACGATATATACAGAACCGAAATGTACCATCTAAACCTTGAACATTTATAAATCAGCTACCTCTTGAGATAGGGAAACTGAAGGGACGTGATGAAAAAACGTTTTGTTTTGTTTTGTTTTGTTTTGTTTTGTTTTGTTTTTCTCCTTATCTCCTATTCTTGCTAGGACCCTCACCCTCACCTTACACATGCCTTAATGTATGTCCTTCTTGTAAGGATCGAGGAGTTCATGATTTCTTTGGAGTTTTCCAGCACAGTAGATAACGCTAAGGAGTGACAGGGTGAGATTATCATGGACATTTTCCACAATCACTGACCCCATACACCTTGACGCCAAGATCCCTGGTTCCAGGTTAGAAGGGACTTATGGACACCTGAGCACTCATCTTTGTTCAGTTCCTGGATGCCTGAGAGGATGCGTACACCAGACTGCAGTTCTCAATAAAAACCCCAAACCCCAAGCAAAGATGAGACTCAAGCTCTTTTTCCTTCCCGAGTCTTTTTCAGATTCTCTGTCTTTATCTGCTGTATGTCTTCAATAAATTCTGTTCTCACTTCCTACCGGCTTTAGTTTGAATTCTATCCTGTGCAAAGCCAAGGACCCTCTTGGCTAGTTTCGAGGGACCCCCTCTGGGTCCTCGGAACAGCCTGCCTACATCACTGTGACCCCACCCTCTACCCTGCTCAACACGGAGGGAAGAAAAAAACCCTGCAGATGAAGATTCCTTTAGCATCTCCTCTTTAATGTCCTCTCTCCCTAAATTGCATAATGACAAAATGATTTTTAAGGAATAGTCTATACAAATTTTAAGATCTAAAGTATTTATTTATTTTTTATTTTTTTAAAGTCTTTTTTTTTTTTAAAGATTTTATTTATTTATTTGACAGAGAGAGATATTGCCAGAGAGGGAACACAAGCAGGGGAATGGGAGAGGGAGAAGCAGGCTTCCCGCCGAGCAGGGAGCCTGATGTGGGGCTCGATCCCAGGACCCTGGGATCATGACCTGAGCCGAAGGCAGTCGCTTAACCGACTGAGCCACCCAGGCACCCCTAAAGTCTTTTTTAAAGTTTTACTTATTTTTATTTGACAGAGAGACACAGTGAGAGAGGGAGTACAAACAGGGGGAGTGGCAGAGAGAGAGAGAGAGAAGCAGGCTTCTTGTTGAGCAGGGAGCCCAATTCGGGGCTCGATCCCAGGACCTGGGATCATGACCTGAGCCAAAGGCAGATGCTTAACGACTGAGCCACCCAGGCGCCCCAAGACCTAAAGTATTTAAATCCAAGACACTTACTCACATTTGTTATGTTCTAGATACTACAGGGAAAATTTCAGTGACTGGAGGAAGAACCTCCAGTAATAAATGATATATAGGAGTCTGTTCTTATGTGTGAAAATAGAAAACTTATATTTTATGCATCAGATATTGTTCTGCAATATTTCCTCATAAAACAGGATGTGCTTTATGCTAATTTGACATGAATATTTCATAATCATTTGGCAGAAGGAGCAGAGATATGACCCATGTCAAAAAACACCTCAACCTTGGGGTTACCACATTCTCCAGTGGTTTCCTTAATTACATTTTTATGAAGTGAGACCATCCCAGGCAGAACAAAAACTGAATATACCAATCAGGGAGGGGATGCTCATATCAACTGCGGAACACTGAAAATAAATAAATAGATAAAAAGCTACCAGTGCCAAAACACATAGGGCTTCATGGTTCCATCATATGGAACTGTGACAGGTTAGTATTCTATTTGAAAAACTGATGGAAACTGAAATCAGTAAACGTGAACTGGTCATGAAACACTGATGGACGTTTACTGACGGGTGTTACTGGGACACACTCAGTCATGAAAAGAATAGAAATGCATCAAAGTCCTACTCCAGGAATTTTTCCTGATCTTTGCTATTTAGGAAATGCTCAACCTCTGGTGTAGGTGTTCCTTTATCTTTCCTGTTCATGAGTTAGTTTTATAGTACTCCTTTTTGGTGTATAATGTAGTACCCTTTTCTATGTAAAAGGGAGGCAGGCTTCTGACAGCTTCATGTATACAAGATTCTTCCATGGAGAAATGATTTATTGTGATGGTTTTTTATGTTTTTGGAGCTAGAACTGAGAATGAGCTTTTCATCCGCTTTGTAGCTCCGTTCTGTGAAGAGAATTCTTTCTTCGTATGTCAGAAATCTTTGCTGTCAGCAGGATCTGCCCCTCCCCGGATTTATTTTTGCTTCGGTGTGTTCTGTGAGGAGAGAAAAAGGCCCACTTTTCATGCCCCTTGAACCTCCCCTATTGAATAGTTTAATTTCTCACCCTGGGGTGGGCAGGAAGGGGTCAAGTCTTTGTAATACCTCTTTCCCTCTGAACATAATCACTTTCAGGGTATTGTTGGCAATTTTAATGGGGTAGGGAGCATATTTTTTCTTAATCTACAGAACCTGCATGGCCATTTTAAAGGTGCTGTAACAGGTGATTACTAACTCAGAGGTACTATTTTCCTGTTCCTGGAAGGTCACTTTTGCAATACAATAGCATCAAAATTGCTTGAAAGGAAGTGAAGGGAAATGTTGAATATGGAACAGATGGGACTCGGGAACTTAAGTGAGTTTCATCTGAAGTGCAAAGATTTATAAACTCTGTTTCATTTTCTGCCTCTTCCAGATGACACTGCACAGGAACAGAGATGGGGGCTATAAGGGGAGAGGGACCAAGATTTAGGGCAATTTATGCAGAAGTGGAGCCCATTTCTGCATGTGTGAGGTTTCTCGCAGCTCTTTTTGGTAATTCTGGGCCTCCTCAAGTTGACTGATAGAGCTCATTGCATAATGCTTCCAAGATCTCTTTTTTTCTGCAGGAGAATATCCTAAAGGAAGTTCAACTCAATTGCATTCCTCTGAAAAAGACACTGAACCAAGTGATTGTTCGATAGTTCTGGAAAGAAATATTTGTTTCAAGTTTCCGTTTTACCCTCAAAGCCTAGGTTTGATGGTGTGAGAAATAGCATGTCCCCCACTCTTTCTCCCTGGCTGAGTTACAGGGAGGCATTCGGTGTTCATTAGACTAACATGAAGACAGAATAGCACCCGCTATGGATCCCGTGATTCATATTTAAATTCCATCAGTTCTCGTTAGTTTACTGTCTGATTTGCAGTATTTCTTGTAACACGTAGCTTGAAACTTGGGAGCATCAGACATCCAAATTTATGACTTAAAAAAGTGAAGGCTCTTTTCTTTCACCAGATCGTTCCTGGTGTGAGCAGAACGCCAACCTCTTGTCTTTGGTATTTCCTACCCATTGTGTTGGGATATGCTTTAGGCCAGTTGTCTTACCGAATCCTTCAAACAGTATTGCCAGGTGGACATTTACTTCCATCTTAGGGAGGAGGAAGTTGAGGTTCAGAGAGCAAGGAAGCCATGGAGCCCAGATCTGGAAGCCCATTCTTTTTTTTAATTTTTATTTTATTTTATTTTTTTTATTCTTATGTTAATTCCCATACATTACATCATTGGTTTTAGATGTAGTGTTCCATGATTCATTGTTTGTGCATAACACCCAGTGCTCCATGCAGAATGTGCCCTCTTTAATGCCCATCACCAGGCTAACCCATCCTCCCACCCCCCTCCCCTCTAGAACCCTCAGTTTGTTTTTCAGAGTCCATCGTCTCTCATGGTTCGTCTACCCCTCCAATTTCCCCCCTTCACTCTTCCCCTCCTGCTACCTTCTTCTTCTTCTTCTTTTTTTTTTTCTTAACATATATTGCATTATTTGTTTCAGAGGTACAGATCTGAGATTCAATAGTCTTGCACAATTCACAGTGCTTACCAGAGCACATACCCTCCCCAGTGTCTATCACCCAGTCACCCCATCCCTCCCACCCCACCCCCACTCCAGCAACCCTCAGTTTGTTTCCTGCGATTAAGAATTCCTCATATCAGTGAGGTCATATGATACATGTCTTTCTCTGTTTGACTTATTTCGCTCAACATAATACCCTCCAGTTCCATCCACGTCATTGCAAATGGCAAGATCTCATTCCTTTTGATGGCTGCATAATATTCCATTGTATGTATATACCACGTCTTCTTTATCCATTCATCTGTCGATGGACATCTTGGCTCTTTCCACAGTTTGGCTATTGTGGACATTGCTGCTATAAACATCGGGGTGCACGTACCCTTTTGGATCCCTACTTTTGTATCTTTGGGGTAAATACCCAGTAGTGCAATTTGGAAGCCCATTCTTGACACCTGATTACCTTCCAGTGATGACTGTGAGTTAAAGCTGTGGGACCCTGTGAATGTGAGAAGGGACAAAATGGCTGGCCTGTGTGCCCACAATAGGTACTCATCAGAAGATACCCATGCCTAGAGGAGGAATAAAATGGTCATTTATTCCCACAGTTGGCTATTCAACTTACTCTGTCATTGTGGGGCCATGACGGTCCTCAGGGGTAGGTGGGAGCTAATAAAATCTAATCTTATAATTGGACCCAATGCATTTTCTTCCTAAAGATCTCTTCCCTCTTATACTATTTTATGAGTCCTACATCTCTCTCTCCCCACACTGGGGAAGGCCTCTGTAGTTGCAAGTATTCTTTTTAGAGAAGGGCATACCTTGATCCACAAATCATGATCTGCAAATGGATGTTACTTGATGATTTCTAGTTTAAGCAATATCTTTTACTAGACTAAACTGTTGGGAGTAAGAAAAGAAAAAAACCTTTTAAGAAAACTTTACAAAACTAAAAACAAAGGAAATAAGTTATTCAATATGTTAAAATAAAGATCTACAGTTATGTCATGAAGTGAAAACTATAACTGTCTTGGTTTGAGGGTTAGGAGTCTGAGTCAGACATTTTTCTACCACTTGAGAGATACAGAATATCCCAGACCTTTCCCTATAAATTCCTTTTTGACCATCTTATTCCCTCTTGGTCTTTTGGATTTAGGGATTTACAGGTACTATGTATCAATTACCATTTATAGATGTGGCAGATGTGATTATAATGTACTGTGTGAATTAGTTCCTATCATTTTGCTTAAAAAGCCAATTGTGATTCAGGTAACTGACTTGAGCAGAGAAAAATAAAAGGTTAATGATAAATTATGGTGTACTCCCTTTTGGGAAAAGGTGTCTGGTGGTAAGCCACAGGGAATGGATTTAGTTAACATTTTCATTAATAATCTGGGAAAGGAAGTCAACAGCATGTAAATAAAGCAAGCAGATGTGCCTAAGTGGGCTGATACCAATGAAGAAAGGCGCCATGGAAATAAACCTTATCTAGCTTTTAATTCAAGGCAAATGGGATACACTTCTAAGAGTGATGTTCAGAGAAATGGGTGGAGATGATGGGAGAAATAAGGAAACAGTTATAGCACAGGAGGTAATATGAAATGTTTCACTCTTATTTTATTTTAAAATTTATGCCCACAGTATCTGAGAATATACCTATATCCCAATATGATACTGATTTTCCCTTTCCCAGAATAAATATCCAGTTTTGTCCATGACATTACCATTTCCTCAGTCACCTGGGCTCAAATTCTGGAAGGTATTTTTAACTCACTGGTTCCTCTATTTATATTCTAATAGTAACTAACATTTATTTAACATTTACTATGTGAAAGCAATATGCTGAACAGCTTACGTGTATTATCTCATTTAAATTCTCAGAGATACCCTATGAAGTAACTGTTGTTACTCTCATTTTGTAGAGGAGGAAACAAGAGGTTTTGAGGGATTAAATAACCTGGCCAAGTTCTGATATAGAACTTAAGCCAGTTCTCTGTGTACCTAATGTTCTGTCATCAGGCATGGTGGATTATTCCTTGGTGTGGTCTCTTTCATCCTTTCTTATTTCTCATTGCTCACTGTTTATGGGACTGCAATCATTTCATAATGGTATATCTATAATCAGTCTATCTCAGCCAATGCCTTGATCTTATAGCAAGGTCTATTTCAATGACATAACTCCTATAACTCCTGTAACTCAAAAATATTTACTGACTCCCTGGTGTTTACACACCACAACTAATTACATTACCATAACTTTTAAAAAATGTTTCCCTATTTATTTATTATCTAACTTGTTCTAGATAAGATTTTTTTTCATAAATAATACAAGATAAAACTAAGTACTAAATACATGGATTAAAAAATAAACACAGTGGAAAATGGTTATATTGAAGAAGTACATGAAGGCAGGAGTGGACAGATCCCTGTACATTTGCTACCAAAATGCATATTGGCTTCCAAATATTTATATTAAGAATCAACACTTGGGTTGTAGCATCACTGTTAAGGAGGGTAATAAATAGGGAGGGCTGATTCTTTTCTTTTTTTAAAAAATTTTTTATTGTTATGTTAATCACCATGCATTACAAGGGAGGGCTGATTCTGATACATTCTGTGATGCTTACTTCTAAGGTAGAGATGGGTAAGTTGGCTTCTGTTCATAAATAAATCTGGTGAGAAATTTTCCATTTAGGTTAATATCTCTAACTTCAAATTAAAGTCCAAAAGAAACCTATCTATCTATTTTCTAATGGTTCTTGTGGGGTTGCATTGGACTTCCTGCAAGTATTGGTATTCCTTACCTCCCCAAATAGGGCAGGAAAAGTAAATATCACATAGTTACTCAAAGAAACACCACATATCATGGTGAACCTCAAGATAGGAAACCAAATTCAGGTTGAAAGGAAGAATTTATGATTCTTTGAATTAGTGGACTCAACAAGTCGCCTGAAATTTCACTTTGTCAAATATTTGTCTGTATGGTTGGAAAGATAAAACTCACAGCAATAAATGTAGGGAGATAAATGTTTTGAAATCCAGATATTTTATAGGCAAATAATATTAAAATGTCTTAAATGTCAACACATCACTGTTCCAATTCTTGGAACCCAATAGATTATGTTTCAGGAGATGAATTTTAGTAATCGTAAGGCACACTCTAGATGTAAGGAAATATATCTTGGCACATGATGAATGCTATTGCTGAAAGCTGCTTCTCTCACAAGCCAACATCATCTTGGCCAAGGCAGAATATGGTTAACCGGGTTCTGGAAATAAAGTTGTCTATTAGTTTTCTGAGTTGAGGCTTTATATGAGGGAGACAACCAATCAAGCATTTTCAAGGACTATGGAGAATGATGTTAAGCAATTGGTGATATAGCTAGTGGGTCCAGATGCCCAGGAAAGGGCTGGTTTAAAAATTATAATTAATCAATGTGCACCAGTGAAGTAGGGCCCATTGAAGGGCACATTCCCCTTCAATGGTGTGTACCAAGCAAGAATTCTAATAGAAAAGAAGTACATGAAATCAAGAACATTGTCATTTTTTTTCTTTTCTTTCTTTTTTTGAGAGAGAGAGAGAGAGAGACCATGCCCATGTGTGCACATGGTGGGGGAGGGGCAGAGAGAGAGAGAGAGAGAGAGAGAGAGAGAGAAAATCTTAAGTAGGCTCCATGCACCAGGCATGGAGCCTGATGCAGGGCTCAATCTCACAACCCTGGGATCATGACCTGAACTGAAATCAAGAGTTGGACACTTAACCAACTGAGCCACCCAGGTGCCCTTAGAATTTTGCCATTTTTATTGGGACTTAAACATTGAGTTAAATCATTTCCAGAATTGCATCCTGTTCTTCCTTAAGGAGGCAAAGGAAAGATCTCTGAAGAACAATGGTAGACATATCCTTACATTCCAAAAATTGCCCTAGATGAAGACACAAGGCCCATGATCTGGGAAGAATTGGGCTTCACTTTTCTCATAGATTTTGATATTCTGGGGGGAACTGTTTTCTCCATATGGGTCCTAGAAAATTAATAGTCCTTTTCTACAAAATATCCCTATTTGTGAAAATGACAACTAAGATCAGCTTTTCCCTAATAAGCAGAGTAAGGAAGTGGAGACCTAGGAGGTGCACATTAAGAAGGTCATCTGATGACCCAGGAAAGAGAAGAGGTGGACCAACATGGAGATAACTCATTTGAGGTTAGCCCCCCAACAGTCCTCTCAGGGGGTTTCCTATTGAACATATCAGTTGGTTAGGAGGCTCCACAGTTTGGAGGCCCCTGGCCTCACCAAAGCAGTTCAGGGCATTCCATGGTGAGTTCTTCCTTTTTTTTTTTTTATTATGTTAATCACCATACATTACATCATTAGATTTTGATGTAGTGTTCCATGATTCATTGTTTGCGTATAACACCCAGTGCTCCTTTCAGTACGTGCCCTCTTTAATACCCATCACAAGGCTAACACATCCCCCCACCCCGCTCCCCTCTAGAACCCTCAGTTTGTTTCTTAGAGTCCATAGTCTTTCATGGTTCGTCTCCCCCTCCGATTTCCCTCCCTTCATTTTTCCCTTCCTGCTATCTTCTTCTTTTTTTTTTTTTAACATATAATGTATTATTTGTTTCAGAGGTACAGGTCTGTGATTCAACAGTCTTACGTGATTCACATACCATAGCACATACCCTCCCCAATGTCTATCTCCCAGCCACCCCATCCCTCCCACCCTCCACCACTCCAGCAACCCTCAGTTTGTTTCCTGAGATTAAGAATTCCTCATACCAGTAAGGTCATATGATACATGTCTTTCTCTGATTGACTTATTTTGCTCAGCATAATACCTCCAGTTCCATCAATGTTGTTGCAAATGGCAAGATTTCACTCCCTTTGATGGCTGCATAATATTCCATTGTGTATATATACCACTTCTTTATCCATTCATCTGTCAAAGGACATCTTGGCTCTTTCCATAGTTTGGCTATTGTGGACATTGCTGCTATAAACATCGGGGTGCACGTACCCCTTCGGATCCCTACATTTGTATCTTGGGGGTAAATACCCAGTAGTGCAATTGCTGGGTCATATGGTAGCTCTATTTTCAACTTTTTGAGGAACCGCCATACTGTTTTCCAGAGTGGCTGCATCACCTTGCATTCCCACCAACAGTGTAGGAGGGTTCCCCTTTCTCCACATCTTCGCCAACATCTGTCATTTCCTGACTTGTTAATTTTAGCCATTCTGACTGGTGTGAGGTGGTATCTCACTGAGGTTTTGATTTGTATTTCCCTGATGCCAAGTGATGTTGAACACTTCTTCATGTGTCTGTTGGCCATTTGGATGTCTTCTTTGGAAAAATGTCTGTTCATGTCTTCTGCACATTTCTTGATTGGATTATTTTTCTTTGGGTGTTGAGTTTGATAAGTTCTTTATAGAACTTGGATACTAGCCCTTTATCTGATATGTCATTTGCAAATACCTTCTCCCATTCTGTCGGTTGTCTTTTGGTTTTGTTGACTGTTTCCTTTGCTGTGCAAAAGCTTTTAATCTTGATGAAGTCCCAATACTTCATTTTTGCCCTTGCTTCCCTTGCCTTTGGCGATGTTTCTAGGAAGAAATTGCTGCGGCTGAGGTTGAAGAGGTTGCTGCCTGTGTTCTCCTTTAGGATTTTGATGGACTCCTGTCTCACATTGAGGTCTTTCAACTATTTGGAGTCTATTGTTGTGTGTGGTGTAAGGAAATGGTCCAGTTACATTCTTCTGCATGTGGCTGTCCAATTTTCCCAACACAATTTGTTGAAGAGACTGTCTTTTATCCATTGGACATTCTTCCCTGCTTTGTCAAAGATTAGTTGACCATAGAGTTGAGGGTCCATTTCTGGGCTCTCTATTCTGTTCCATTGATCTATGTGTCTGTTTTTGTGCCAGTACCATACTGTCTTGATGATGACAGCTTTGTAATAGAGCTGGAAGTCGGGAATTGTGATGCCACCAGCTTTGCTTTTCTTTTTCAAAATTCCTCTGGCTATTTGGGGTCTTTTCTGGTTCCATACAAATTTTAGGATTATTTTTTCCATTTCTTTGAAAAAAGTTGGTGGTATTTTGATAGGGATTGTTTTGAATGTGTAGATTGCTCTAGGTAGCATTGACATCTTCACAATATTTGTTCTTCCAATCCATGAGCATGGAATGTTTTTCCATTTCTTTGTATCTTCCTCAATTTCTTTCATGAGTAATTTATAGTTTTCGGAGTACAGATTCTTTGCTTCTTTGGTTAGACTTATTCCTAGGTATCTTATGGTTTTGGGTGCAATTATAAATGGGATGGACTCCTTAATTTCTCTTTCTTCTGTCTTGTTGTTGGTGTATAGGAATGCCACTGACTTCTGTGCATTGATTTTATATCCTGCCACTTTACTGAAGTCCTGTATGAGTTCTAGCAGTTTTGAGGTGAAGTCTTTTGGGTTTTCCACATAAAGTATCATATCATCTGCAAACAGTGAGAGTTTGACTTCTTCTTTGCCGATTTGGATGCTTTTTATTTCTTTTTGTTGTCTGATTGCTGTGGCTAGGACTTCTAATACTATGTTGAATAGCAGTGGTGATAGTGGACATCCCTGTCGTGTTCCTGACCTTAGGGGGAAAGCTCTCAGTTTTTCCCCATTGAGAATGATATTTGCTGTGGGTTTTTCATAGATGGCTTTTATGATATTGAGGTATGTACCTTCTATCCCTATACTCTCAAGAGTTTTGATCAAGAAAGGATGCTGTACTTTGTCAAATGCTTTTTCTGCATCTACTGAGAGGATCATATGGTTCTTGTTCTTTCTTTTATTAATGTATTGTATCACATTGATTGATTTGCAGATGTTGAACCAGCCTTCCAACCCAGGGATAAATCCCACTTGGTTGTGGTGAATAATCCTTTGAATGTACTGTTGGATCTGATTGCCTAGTATTTTGGTGAAAATTTTTGCATGCATGTTCATCAAGGATATTGGTCTGTAATTCTCCTTTTTGATGGGGCCTTTGTCTGGTTTTGGGATCAGGTAATAGTGGACTCATAAAACGAGTTTGGAAGTTTTCCTTCCATTTCTATTATTTGGAACAGTTTCAGAAGAATAGGTATTAATTCTTCTTGAAATGTTTGGTAGAATTGCCCTGGGAAGCCATCTGGCCCTGGGTTTTTGTTTGTTGGGAGAGTTTTGATTGCTGCTTCAATTTCCTTAGTGGTTATGGGTGTGTTCAGGTTTTCTATTTCTTCCTGGTTCAGTTTTGGTAGTTTATACATCTCTAAGAATGCATCCATTTCTTCCAGATTATCTAATTTGCTGGCATTAAGTTGCTCATAATATGTTCTTATAATTGTTTGTATTTCTTTGGTGTTAGTTGTGATCTCTCCTTTTTCATTCATGATTTTATTTATTTGGGTCATTTCTCTTTTCTTTTTGGTAAATCTGGCCAGGGGTTTATCAATCTTGTTAATTCTTTCAAAGAACCAGCTCCTAGTTTTGTTGATCTGTTCTACTGTTCTTTTGGTTTCTAGTTCATTGATTTCTGCTCTGATCTTTATTATTTCTCTTCTCCTGCTGGGTTTAGGCTTTATTTGCTGTTCTTTCTCCAGCTCCTTTAGGTGTAGGGTTAGGTTTTGTATTTGAGACCTTTCGTGTTTCTTGAGAAAGGCTTGTATTGCTATATAGTTTCCTCCTAGGACTGCCTTTGCTGCATCCCAAAGATTTTGAACAGTTGTGTTTTCATTTTCATTGGTATCCATGAATTTTTTAAATTCTTCTTTAATTTCCTGGTTGACCCATTCACTCTTTAGTAGGATGCTCTTTAGCCTCCATATCTGAATTCTTTCTGGCTTTCCTATTGTGATTAAGTTCTAGTTTCCAAGCATTGTGGTCTGAAAATATGCAGGGAATGATCCCAATCTTTTGGTACCAGTTGAGACCTGATTTGTGACCTAGGATGTGATCTATTCTGGAGAATGTTCCATGGGGACTAGAGAAGAATGTGTATTCTGTTGCTCTGGGATGGAATGTTCTGAATAGATCTGTGAAGTCCATTTGGTCCAGTGTATCATTTAAAGTCTTTATTTCCTTGTTGATCTTTTGCTTAGACGATCTGTCCATTTCAGTGAGGGGGGTGTTAAAGTCCCCTACTATTATTGTATTGTTGTTAATGTGTTTCTTTGCTTTTGTTATTAATTGCCTTATATAATTGGCTGCTCCCATGTTAGGGGCATAGATATTTACAATTATTAGATCTTCTTGTTGGATAGACCCTTTAAGTAGGATATAGTGTCCTTCCTCATCTCTTATTATAGTCTTTGGTTTAAAATCTAATTTGTCTGATATAAGGCTTGCCACCCCAGATATCTTTTGGTGTCCATTAGCATGGTAAATTGTTTCTCACCCCCTCACTTTCAATCTGGAGGTGTCTTTGGGTCTAAAATGAGTCCCTTGCAGACAGCATATCAATGGGTCTTGTTTTTTTATCCAGGATGATACCCTGTGTCTTTTGATTGGGGCATTTAGCCCATTTACATTCAGGGTAACTATCGAAAGATATGAATTTAGTGCCATTGTATTGCCTGTAAGGTGACTGTTACTGTATATTGTCTGTGTTCCTTTCTGGTCTATGTTGCTTTTAGGCTCTCTTTTTGCTTAGAAGACCCCTTTCAATGTTTCTTGTAGGGCTCATTTTGTGTTTGCAAATTCCTTTGGTTTTTGTTTGTCCTGGAAGGTTTTTATCTCTCCTTCTATTTTCAATGACAGTCTAGCTGGATATAGTATTCTTGGCTGCATATTTTTCTCATTTAGTGCTCTGAATAGATCATGCCAGTCCTCTCTGGCCTGCCAAGTCTCTGTGGATAGGTCTGTTGCCAATCTAATGTTTCTACCATTGTAGGTTACAGATGTCTTGTCCCGAGCTGCTTTCAGGATTTTCTCTTTGTCTCTGAGACTTGTAAGTTTTACTATTAGATGTTGGGGTATTGACCTATTTTTATTGATTTTGAGGGGGGTTCTCTGTACCTCCTGGATTTTGATGCCTGTTTCCTTCCCCAAATTAGGGAAGTTCTCTGCTATAATTTGCTCCAATATCCCTTCTGCTCCTCTCTCTTCTTCTTCTGGGATCCCAATTATTCTAATATTGTTTTGTCTTATGGTATCACTTATCTTTTGAATTCTGCCCTTGTGATCCGGTAGTTGTTTATCTCTCTTTTTCTCAGCTTCTTTATTCTCGATCATTTGGTCTTCTATATCACTAATTCTCTCTTCTGCCTCATTTATCCTAGCAGTTATAGCCTCCATTTTTGATTGCACCTCATTAATAGCCTTTTTGATTTTGACTTGGTTAGATTTTAGTTCTTTTATTTCTCCAGAAAGGGTTTCTCTAATATCTTCCATGCTTTTTTCAAGCCCAGCTAGTATCTTTAAAATCATCATTCTGAACTCTAGTTCTGACATCTTACTAATGTCTGTATTGTTTAGGTCCCTGGCAGTCAGTGTTGCCTCTTGTTCTTTTTTTTTTGAGCTGATTTTTTCCATCTTGTCATTTTGTCTGGAGGAGAATAGATAAATGAGAGAACAAAATGCTAACAGAGTAACAACAACCCCAGAAAAATATACACCAAACACATCAGAAGAGACCTGAAGCCGAGGGGAAAAAAGCTGGTAAGAAAGAAAAAAGAAAAAAAAAAGAAAAAAAAGAAAAAACCCCACAAAATATGATCAAATATGATCAGGCTGGTGCATAGATCAGTGCCACACACTAGATTTTGGGCGTGTTTTGGTCTGTTAGAAGAAAGTGCCTCCCAAAATTTTAAAGAAAGAAAAGCTTTTTTATGTACTAAAATAAGGGTAAATATGATGAAGGGATGGAATATGAGTGTAAAGATGAAAATTATAAAAGATTTTATGAAAGGAATTGATAAGATAAGAAGTTGGTTGAAAAAAGAAAGAAGAGGATTAAAAAAAAAAAGGGAGAGAATGTGATCAGGCAGGAGACTAGAACAAAGCCATACACTAGAGATTTAGTGTATATTTTGGTCTGTTAGAAGAAACAGACCAGGGGGCGCCTGGGTGGCTCAGTTGGTTAAGTGACTGCCTTTGGCTCAGGCCATGATCCTGGAGTCCAGGGACCGAGTCCCGCATCGGGCTTCCTGCTCAGCAGGGAGTCTGCCTCTCCCTCTGCCCCTCCCCCCTCTCGTGCTCTCTCTTTCAAATAAATAAATAAAATTTTTTTTTAAAAAAAAAGAAGAAACAGACCAAATTTTAAAGAGAGAATAACTTATATATATATATATATTTTTTGTTGGTATATATATATATATATATATACATATATATACCAAAAATAAGTTTAACTACTCTGAAGGGATAGAATATGACTCTAAAAATGAAAAATAAAAAATATTTTTAAAAAAGGGATTGATAAGATGTTGGTTGAAAAAGGGATTAAGAAAAAAAAAAGAAAAAAAGGAAAATTAAAAAAATTAACTTTGAAAGACTATAGAATCATTGGAAAAAAGCCATGAATTCTATGTGCAGTATTCCCTTAGCTCTGGAGTTCTGCCATTCTTGTTGATAGGTAAACTTGTCTTGGCTGGCTGTTCTTGCTAATCTTCTGGGGGAGGGGCCTGTTGCCGTGGTTCCCAAATGTCTTTGCCAGAGGTGGAATTGCCCCACCCTTGCCTGTCCGGGCTAAGTAATCTGCTCCGGTTTGCTCTTGGGAGCTTTTGTTCCCTGCAAGCTTTCTGTACAGCTTTGGAGGATGAGAGTGAAAATGGTGGCCTCCCAATCTCTGCCAGCAAGAGCAAGAACTGGTGTCCCCACTCCTCAGTGCGCCCCCAGAGAAAAGCAGTCAATCACTCCCTTCTCCCCGGTCTCCGGCTGCACTCCGTGCTCACATAGCCTGTGACCGAGCATTTCTATCTCTGGCACACGACCCCCTTTGGGGTCTCCAAACCCAAAGATCCCTGCAGTGCACTCCCACGCTGCTCCTCCCAGGGGAGGAAGGGGAGTCTCCCCGGATCTGCCGCTTGTTGGGTCCCTGCTGGAAGAGCAGTGGCCCGACTGTGCCTCGGATCACAATTTATGGCAACCCCGAGCTGCGAGCCTGCACCTCGGCTCCGTCTCTACAGCTGGCTTCCCCGCTCTGATACCTGGGAGCTCTGCCACACTCAGGCACCCCTGGTCTTTTGTGACCCCGAGGGTCCTGAGACCACAGTGTCCCAGCGAGGATTCCACCCCCTGCTTAGCCACTGGAGCAATGTCCCTCAGCGGAGCCGACTTCTAATATTTCCGATTTTGTGCTGTGCTGCTCTATCACTTGCCTAGCAGTTGACGGAGGCCCCCTCCCCCCACTGTGTATCTTCCCGAATATCAGCTTGGATTCACTTCTCTGCACGTCCAACCTTCCAGAAAGTGGTTGCTTTTCTGGTCAGAGTGTTGCTGCTATTCTTTTCTTCAATCTCCTGTTGAATTCATAGGTGTTCAGAGTGGTTTGATCCGTTCCTAGCTGAATTCCTGGGACCAGATGAAATTTAGGTCTCCTACTCCTCCACCCTCTTGCTCCTCCCCACCCTTGTGAGTTCTTCCTTAAGGAGGTTGTTGCCTGCCATTATCTACTCACGAGTGAGCTACTGTTGACATGGTTTGCCCTAAATCTAATAAAGATATTTTTCCCTTTCTTGCCCCATCCACTTTTCTTGCCCATCATTTTCACTGTATATCTCTATTTTAGCACTCTGTACACTTTTATGAATTTAAAAACAAGAAAAACCTCCCTCCCCCACTGAACAGCAGCAATAATTATAGAGCTCCATGTAACCCAGATGGAGCAAGGTGCCAAGAATCTCCACAGTTTCTGAAAGTTAAGTGAACCCACTGCATGAAAAATTAGAGCCCCGGGAAGGGTTACTTCATAGGTTTTTCTATCTCTGAGAGTCATTGTAAATAGGACTAGGAGGTCCACAGAGGGTGGCGGTGGGCGTGGGGAGCGGGTTAGCAGGGGGATTTGGAGTTGAAGAGTAAATAGAAAGTCTCTAACTTCCTCTGTGTGTGGTCTCGACACCCCTTTGGCTTTACCTCCTACCAGTCATTGTGAAAATAAAAAAATCAAAATATAGAAAATTATAAGGGAAGAGGAAAAAGAAGGAACTTTTCTTATTTTATGAAGAAGAGTAGATATTTAGAAGACATAATTAAAAACTGAGAGTAAGATCAGAGGAAAGAGTCATTTGGGCCAGATGCTAATGGTCTTAAATATGAGGATAAGGAATTTGTGCTCTCAGCCATTGGAAGTATTTGGAGACTTTTGATCTGGGGAGTGACATAATTAAAAAGTTATGCTTTGAAATAGTATGAGATTTAAAGGAAGGGTTACAAAGAAGGGGAAGAAGAAATAGCTAGAAAATAATAGGGTGATTGTGTTAAGGTGGCAGGCAGATTATCCAAATCCACTTCCTCCTAACAGAATTCCTTTGAAATGCTATAAAGGGAACACTTCCATAAGAGCAATGAAACACAAGGAAGAGTGCCATCAGTGGAACAGAAACTTCTGAGATATTTTGGACAGATAGAAAGCAGAGTGGTCAGCTGGATAGGAAAAGGAGATCAGAGGAACCTATAACCCAGATATGAAGAGGAGACCAATTGCTATGGAGGCAGGCAAAATTGGGAGTTGGCACAGGTGACTAAACCAGAGTTGGGTCACAATAAGTTAATCAGGTTCCCTCTCCTAGAAATCCAGAAGTCAGACTAAAGCATTTTAGTTCAATATGAACAGATCTTTTGAATGCAAGCCTAAGAACTATGGAATGACCATCTTCCAACTGCTATAGGGGAACCCTATTTGCAGAAAGAGAACAACACAGGTCATGGTGAGAGGAATGTCCTCCCTTCGGCTTTCTACTTGGTGGGCATGGACTGAAGCGCCTGTCACTGGCTTCCTTGAAACCATCCAGGAGCCTCTTAGTACCTCCCTGTCTCTACCTTAAATAAGTGGAAGTTGTTTCCTGTTACTTGTGTTCAAATCTTAACTGAGAAAATGAGTGCCATGAGTCTTATGCAAAGGTTAAGTGAGTGTTTTTCAAGGGGGTGGATGGGAAATGACAGTTTTTGTGTGTTTTTTTAATTTTTATTTCTGAAGGGGGTTGTTGGGAGATGGAAGGCAAGATCCCCTGTTTGAGATTGTGTTGGAAGATGTGAGAAACGAAGACGACCTTGAAAGCAACTCATTTAACTCATCATAAGTCAAATTAATGTTATTTGGTTGCAGTGAAAAGAAAAAAAAAAAAACCCACTGGAAAGCACCCATGACCTCTTAATTAATATTGGCTCATTGACTAATCATCTGAGGTGAATTCCAGTTCCATAGACCATAACCTCAATCAGTCGCCTGAAAGATTTCTCTGGTGTAATGTGTTGCTGTTTGTTATATGGTTCCTTAAAATTGAAAATGGCTTAAGTATTCCCTTTCCAGCTCCCAAATTGATGCTCTCTTCTGCATAATTTATTCCTTTTCCCATATGCCATTGAAATATCTAGTAACATCCAATATTTAAGTATCCAAAGAACATTCTTCAGACTGCCTCATTCACTCTTAAATAGCACACAAATTCTTGGTCAGACTTTATGTTCTAGTTTTTCATTTGGAAATTATCATCCTGTAGCTAAATTCCCTTTCGTGCAGGGAAGAACAATTTTACCCTCTACCAAGCCCTGATTTTTCACTCTGGCTGGTTTTTGGAGAGAACTGGGGTCACTAGTTAATGCTGGTTTTAAAACAGTTTTTAGTGCATGGCCCTTTAACAGACCTGGCTGTGGGTGAAATTGTTAGGGAGGTTTATGTGTTCATTTTCATTGCCATCTCTCCCATAACCACCTTTCTCCCTCTTCTTTTCACGTTCTACCTCCCAGCTTCCTACACGTGTCCAGGGAGCTTCTCCTTTTCCCAGGATGCTCTGCACTGGAAAACTGCTCACTATACATTGCCCTTTACCCACAAACATCCAAACCCCTACCTCTGTCAAAACATTTCTGTTCCATGTCAAATATGCATATTCATTTCTAGATGTTAATGACTAAAAAATATCTTAGAATATTATGTTGCCAGAAAACCAATATACTTTTGACAAGGATCTTTATAGTGTCAAAGAAGTGACTTGTGGTGGGAATTTCAGGTCTGAAGACAAGAATAGTCAATGTAATGGAAAAGTAATGGACTCAGCCCTTGGGTCTATGACCTTCTCTTTCTTTGTGAACTAACCTTTCTCCCAAATGTCTGCACTGTATCCTAAGAATGGCCTCTGGCTGCTGGGCTATACTGGGCTTGCCTGCTGTCTTGGTTTTGCTGATTATACCAGGTGGGCAACTGAGTTCAGCTGGATCAGTCCGATTCTCTCTCCAGAAATCTGGAACTAGAATCAAGAGAGGGTTGCAACTTTATTATGTGAACTTGAAGGCAGAGGGGCAGCCATGTTTGCCAAATGAATGATGAGATGGGAAAGCCACTCTGAAGAAAGATGATGTAATGCCCAGGCGGAGAGGGAGCAGAATGAAGATAGCATGGAGGCTTGGTGGGTTTACCTGGTCCCTAGGCCTTCCTGGGTTCCATCTTGGCCAGTGTGATACACTTAGAAATGGTAAAGATGGGTTTAGGTTCAGAGTCTTCAGCTTCAGAATTGTCCTTCATCTTACTATTTCTAACCATAAGACTTGGTGATGACTCTGTGTCTGGAAATATTGTGTGGAGTAAATAATTTAAAGAAGAATTCTATTTATATTAGTCAGAAATATAATGGCTTGTAACTGCCTATGAGGAAGAGACAGAACAGTGTTGGCTGAAAAACAATGTTTAAGTTGGGGGCAGAGATAGTGTCCCGAGAGATATGTTGTCTGTAAAATGGAGGCGACGTCCAGTGTGGAGAGAATTTCTCAGCTGGCAGCAGTGAGTGAGTTGTAGGTGTGATAAGAAATAGAGCCCTTAGCTCCTGGGGGGCTCCCTTTTTGGTTATGAGCAACCTAGTCTTTCCTGGCTCACCATGCATACATTAACTTTTATTTCAAAATGTCTGTTATGATATGAAGAAGGTTAGGAAGCTCTGACCCAGAGTAATTGTTAGTATTTATTGAGTATTCTGTGATTTGCATTTCTTACCTTACTTAAATTTCATAAAAGCCCCACGAGATGGCTTGCCTTACTATTTCTTTTTCACAGGTAAGATGAATAAAAGTCCATATGTTAAGAAATTTGCACAAGCTGCACATCTGATAAAGTTAGAGTTGAGACACAAACTCAGGTTATACAGGAGTAGACGCCAAATACCATGCTTTGAGCTACAACTCTCTACGCCTCCCCTACCGGGAGGATCTGCTGGCAGACACCACGACCTTGGAAGAGAAAAAAGCTGTCACACAGGATATTACTAGTTTTTGCCTCAGTTGTTCCTCTCACATAATATGTCCTTCTTGAGGCACATGGCTTGCTACCTAGAAGATGGGCTACTCTAACACTGAAATGAAAGACACTATACAGACATTAAGTAACAAAAAAAGCTCATTGATCTTCCCTCGTCTCCAGAAAAGTGATTACCTTGCTTCTTCCCTTGTTAAATAGGCCACTGATAGTTAAAATTGGGCGACTTGGTATCAGGAGGTGCAACTTGAGCAGTACTTATTCTTTTTTTTTTTTTGAGAGAGAGAGAGAGGGTGTGCTGCCTGTGAGTGGGGGGGAGGGGCAAAGGGAGAGGGAGAGAGAGAATCTCAAGCAGACTCCCTGTTGAGGGCAGAACCTGGCTGTGGGACTCAAGACCCTGAGTTCATGACCTGAGCTGAAATCAAGAGTAAGACATTTAAATTTTTTTTTTTTTTAAGATTTTATTTATTTATTTGTGAGAGAGACAATGAGAGACAGAGAGCATGAGAGGGAGGAGGGTCAGAGGGAGAAGCAGACTCCCCGCCAAGCAGGGAGCCTGATGCGGGACTCGATCCTGGGACTCCAGGATCATGACCTGAGCCGAAGGCAGTCGCTTAACCAACTGAGCCACC
>NC_058408.1:93362326-93529631 GCF_002201575.2 Neomonachus schauinslandi
CATGACCTGAGCCGAAGGCAGTCGCTTAACCAACTGAGCCACCCAGGCGCCCAGTACTTATTCTTGATACCATTAGCCGATGACATTTGTCAATAGTTGGTGATTATTTGTTCTCAGTGAGCCTCCCATTAGTAAACTAGCCATACTCCTTGCAAACGAAACATGACTGGCCAAAGAGGCTTTTTATTACTTTGAAACTACTTGAACTGGTCCCATCTTCTGTGGGGTCTCTCTCTGAGTCATTTCTTAGGGAAAAAGAAAATATATTTTATTTTTGTTTCTTAGTCCTCAGGACAAAACTGTCACAAAGATACTATATGATTGCCTTATTTAGGATTTTTGAAATTTAAGCCCAACACATACCTCCTCATTTGCTTAGTCTCATTGCAGAGGTATGCTTCTTGTTACCAATGATTCCTAACTAAGAGGGCTCAGGAAAGAGAATTTGGAGCTGGGTGTTTCTGTCCCTCTGATCAGGTGGTTCTTCAGGTGAGGGGCTGTTGGATGCAGTCTTTGAAAATGGGCAGCAAGACATTTCTCTCAGTCTGGGTCAAAATAAAGCCACAGAGGTGGGAGGATTCCATCTCCGACCTGGGGTTTGACCTTGTAGTGTCTACTTTATTTCCCCCCCAGTGCATGATGGGAGCGTGATTGATCTATGAAAGCTTTTCCACCCCTGGCTTTCATGACTTTTCTCCCCTCTTTCAGAAAACATAGTTATTACAAAAGAAGCACAACTGCTCTAGCCTCTTCAAAATAGAGTAATGACATTTTCATAGCAAGTGATTGTGGGAGGAAGTGTGGAGACATTGAGCTGGCTAGAATCCAGAGGTTTTTAAAGAACCGGAGAAAGGTCCTTCACCCCTTAAAAAGTGATGGTTGTGAAAACAAGCCAGTTTTAGAATTTGTCATCTTGTGTTAACAGTGTACCCTTTTGTAGTTGCTGATATCTGTCAGAGTAAATGCCAGCAGTAAAGAGCTCAGCTGCGGGCTTTGCTGAGGAGGTAGGAAGATGGTGCACCTTTTCCCGGCGTGCTGGAGGGCGATGTGGGGGAAAGAGCTTTGGCCTGGGAATCAGGACGCTTCATTCGTCTGGGCTGTGACACTGAGTAGCTTCTGACATTGCAGTTTATGGATCTCTGTGCTTCTCAGTCCCATCTTCTGTAACATGAGTGAGTTGGACAAGGTTAACTCTAAGATCCTTTCTGGCTTGACATTTCTGTGATTCCAAGTCCTGAATCACAATGGTCTCTGCATTTATATTGTGTTCTGCCCCCAGTTTTTCTCAAGCAAATAATTGGCTCCTTCAAAGTCCTTGCCTAGCATTTAATCATGGCAGACAGGCAGTTTGCTGGTGTCGTTGGAGAAGAAAAGCTCCTGTTTAGCAGCATTTGCTCTCCATCTCCCTCAGTCGGCAGTGAGAGAGGCCCTGGCTGCGGCCAGACCCACATCTCTGCGTCTTCTCTGAGGCCAGAGGCCATATAACCTAGTGACCTCTGAACCAAGTGCTCCTTTTGGTATATCTGTGCCCGGGAAGCCTTAAAATGAGATGTTGTTTCTTGGGGTGATTCATAGTAGAATCGCAGGTTCTAAAAGCTGCAAAGAAACGGAGATACCATGGAGTCTCTGATGGTCAGTTTTCTAGGTCAGCTTGGCTTGGCAAGGCTATCATATCTAGTTACTCATTCAAACACCAACCTAGGGGTTGCTGTGAAGGTATTTTGAAGATGTGATTAATGTTCACAATCAGTCGACTTGAAGTAAAGGATGTAATTCTCGATAATCTGGGTGGACCTGATTCAAATAGCTGGAAGGCCGTAAGGGCAAAACAGATTTCCTAGAAGGAGAAGAAATTCTGCTTATTGCTTTGGTCTGTGCCTGAGAGTTCCAGCCTGCCCTTCCTGACAGCCTGCTCTATAGATTTCAGACTGGCTCAGCCAGGCCCCATAATCTTGTAAGCCAATTCCTTACAGTGGATCTCTTAAGAGATATCTCCTGCTGGTTGTGTTTCTCTGGCAGAGGCCTGACTGATAAAGACCCCAAACCCTGCATTTTATAAAAAAACGAGTTCAGTCCTCAGAATTCAGTAACAGGAGAGCTGGCTGCCCTGGCTTTCAGGCTTGTGAACGTCCTAGAGACCCACATTTCTGTTGCTTGGAATCCAGTTGAAAATGGGGACACAAGGGCTTAGGCATAATACACAAAAACTCCTGCCTCCCCACTCCATGCCTCCATGTATGTCCAACCAAGTATGGCTGGGTCGATAGGCTCATCATTTTTAGGTGACTTTTGTGCCAAATGTTGAATGACCTGGTGGACATGTAAGCATGGCACAGAGGAGTGTTCCAATCCATTTAGCCTTAATGATGGAATCAAATGCTCTGATTTTGCACAAAGTTACCTAAAAGATGTCGAGGACTACTAGAGTCTTAGGAGGACAGTCCTGGCAGCATGCGTGGGCCATAAGATGCTGGAAAGTGTCGGGCTATAGGGGCACTTCTTGTTCATGCCCTTCATTGGGCAAATAAAGCTCTGGAATAGCAGTTTTTAATTGTTTGGGAGCTGACTGAGATGCCTTGGGGAATCTAATGCAGAGTTTCTCAACCTTAGCACTATTGGCACAGATAATACTTTGTCGCGGGGGCCATCTTGTACATTGTGGGATGCTCAGCAGCATCCCTGGCCTTTACCCACTAGAATCCAGCAGTATGCTCTCAGTTGGGACAACCAAAACAGTATCCAGACATTGTCAAATACGTGTGGTGGGTAAAATCCCTCCTGGTTAAGAAACACTGATCCAAGGGAAGCCAATAAAACGCACATATGAAGAAAAATTTGCAAATAATTTAAAGGTATTTGTAGATTTCCCTGAAGTGTAGGAGTTTACCCACAGTTAACTTAGCTAATAATTAGGAGCAGAGTGAGAGTCTCTGAACCCGTCCACTACACTGCTGCCCAGGTAGGGAAGTTTGTTCTCAGGGACATGGGGAAGTCTGTCCTTGTGTCCACATGAATCCGAGGAAAAGGACCCATGCTTATTCTATCTAGTGTTTGATGATCTTTTCTATATGGCTATTTAGTATATTTTTATTAAGTTGTCAAATGTGTACATCTTGTCTCCTAGCTGCATTGGAAATTTTTTTTTTTTTTCAAGAGTTTTTATTTTTTTATTTTTTTTTATTTTTTAAAGATTTTATTTATTTATTTGAGAGAGAGAGAATGAGAGACAGAGAGCATGAGAGGGAGGAGGGTCAGAGGGAGAAGCAGACTCCCCGCCGAGCAGGGAGCCCGATGCGGGACTCGATCCCGGGACTCCAGGATCATGACCTGAGCCGAAGGCAGTCGCTTAACCAACTGAGCCACCCAGGCGCCCCTGCATTGGAAATTTTTGAACAGGAGGGAGCATGACAAATGTTTGAGCATCATGATAGCTCTCAGTAAACATTGATCAATGGGTTGACAGAACAGTGGAGCCTCCCCGAGGACAGACTTCCCTACCGGGGCCACAGTGTAGTGGAAGGGTTCAGACCATGTTCTCCTCCCTCCCATCGGAGAGACCGTAGCTTTGCTCTGTATTAGGTCAACTTTGGGTACATTTACATAAACGCTCCAAGCCTCAGGTCCTCATCTCTCAAATGTGGAAAATCATAGAGTTGTTGGGGGCATAAAATTAGATAGCTCTGTAGAGCATCTGGCACAAAAATGCCCCCTATATATTAGCCATTATTATTACTGTTATTATTCCTTCTGTTCCTCTAGTGTAGTCCCTGGTTGGTGTGGTGGCTAGTCAGGTTTGGAGGAACCTGGCAGTGAGGAGGGCAACAAAGGGACTTGTAATGGGGGTAGGGGGAGAGTTGCCGGGCTGAGGTTGAATCCAGAGCTGAGGACGGTTCACTTGGCTCCACAATCCTCAGCCCCCTGTCCGCAGATGTGCTCCTGCAGGGCAGGGGATTCCACGGGCCTCCAAGTCTCCCTCATTTGGCCCCAAGGGGGCTGCAGTGACTGATCCTGGATTCTCAGGGCATCTTAGTAGCAGGAAGCAAACTTTGCGTATTTTCAGAGCAGTAAATAAACTGTATATTCCCCTGCAGGATAATTAGAACACCAAAGAGTCCGTGCCATGAAAAAAGTAGGGAGCTAGTTGTTCAGAAAACACTCAGAACAGCTACTTGATGGGGGTCTCTTGGAGCGCTGGGGGTGGGGGTTGTGTGGAACTGGGCACCACAGGTCAAATTGCCCCTACCTCCTTTGGAAAAAGGGTTGTCTTCAGACAAAATCTACTAACCAGCCCTCGGATCCTTCTGCCAGCCCTGCTCATAGATGAGCTCCCTGCCCAATTAGGCAGCCTCTGTGGAGATTGCTTTCATCAAGCCTTGTAAAGAGGGAAAATAACAGAATGTTCTTGCTGCTTTGAAATTTACTTTGAAGCTTACATTTATCCACCAGCAGGAAATGTTTGCCTTTCCCCTGAGCTGATAGGTGAGTCCTGGAATGAACAGGTGATGTTTCTCCAAATACTGCTCAGTCCAATAGGAGCCTTATTTCTTTTCACTGCTAGGGATTAATGGCCAGGAAAATGAAGACTCTTCATAGGGAACTTGGGCATAAAGACATAGAGAAGTGTTTGGTAAGAAAATTCTCTGATCCCATCCAGAGTTTAAAAGACTCAGAGCTTTGAGCTCCGCCTCCCTAAGCACCATTCAGACCACCGGGAGCTGGTGACAGAAATGGAAAACGACTGCATTAACCCCCTTAAATGCTACTTTGGTTATGTCACTTTCTCCCTCAAAATCCTTACTGGCTCTCCACTTAAAATCCTTACTGGCTCTCCACTTTTTACCCTATGTTATTAAATTCCTTAGCCTGGATTTGAAGATTGCTCATAATCTGGCCTCATGCTACGTGGTCAATGACTACTTGTAGAATGATGAATGAGATAATCTACGAAACACACTTAAGCACAAGATCTAGCGGATGGATGGTGGAAGATAGGTTTTATTAACATTATTTTTATTTGCAAAAGCTATTGCTTTTGTCTGCTAAGCATCAATCCACTATCCTCCTTCTTCTAGTGAGAGTATCTCTACCTTGAAGGAAAACAAATCTCTTCCCTTTTCCAATCACATTATGGGTGACCAGCCAGTCACAGTGCCTCACCACAGAGCTTGGTTTGCGGACAGACACGCGACTCAAACCAGATAATGAAGAATCCTTTACTGGCAGTTTTCAAACAGAAGCTGTAAGCAAAGCTTCCTTTTTTTCTCTGGATATAAAGTTAAGATATAAGCTGAGAGCTGTCTGTGGCTGTATTTTTATCCCGTGGGGACAGGTGATGTAAGCAAAAAAAAAAAAGCCGAAATATGGGAAAAAAACCTCCAAAGATGAAGTGTGTGTGTGTGTGTGTGTATGTGTGTGTGTGTATGTGTGGAGAGAGAGAGACAGAGAGACAGAGAGACAGAGAGACAGACAGAGGTGAAGAAACAAGAAAACATTTAAGTCCCCTAATCTGGTAGTTACTGATTCCAGCCCTACTTGTAAATTTTTTTGGCTTGGCTCTGTGAACCTATAACCACTCCCTTCTGTGTTTCACTAATTCAAGGTGGCTTTTAATCTCCTGCTGGCCCCTTGGAATGTAAGAGTAAATGAAGCACACAGGCCCTGTCCTCAAGGAATCCCATTTCGTGAATGATGACGACTTTGTAAGAGAACGCAGGGCTTTCTTGCTGGGAGTAAAAATAGCCGAGTGGCCTTCCAAAGAAGCTCTGTAACAGGGGTTCTTAACTGAAGCTCTAGAGATGTGCGAGGCATTCACAGATAAGTTTAAGGGAATTAACTTCTGTAATGTGTTGCATAATTTTTAGGGCACATGATTTTTTTTTTTTTTTGGAGGTTTGGGGAGAGAATGTCTATAGCGTTTATAAGATTCTCAGAGAGGTACCAGAGCCAAAAAACACTCTACAGGGAGGTCATGCACAAGAACTCCCCAAATGAAAGTGACTGGGAAGGAATGCAAAAAGAAACTTCAAGGCTGCCTCTGCTCTCTGGAACATACAGGGAATTCCTCCGGGCAAGTCTGCAGGTAGACAACCCAATTGGCCTAGAGTCACAAAGACATGACGTCTCTTCAAAAGGAACCTTCCGGGGCCTTCAGCCAGGGACCTCTCCCAGTTTCAAGAGATGGAGGGAGATCATCCTTAGATTACCAGGAAGGTGAATAACGGGGTTAAAATACGAACAGTTGACAGCCATTCTCTCTGGAGTGACCTTTTGCTATTTATATGACTTCCTCACTTTCTTTAGTACAGTATGCAGCTGTCCCCTCTTATAAGCAAGGGTTTCTGTATATATTCTGCTTATATTTCTACACTATTTAAATGCCCCACCCCTTGGGGCGCAGTTGGTTAAGTGTCTGCCTTCGGCTCAGGTCATGATCCCAGGGTCCTGGGATGGAGCCCCGCTTTGGGCTCCCTTCTCAGTGGGGAGCCTGCTTCTCCCTCTCCCTCTGCCTCTGTTCCACCTGCTTGTGCTCTCTCTTTCTCTCTCTCTCAAATAAATAAATAAAATCTTTAAAAAAAATAAATGGCCCACCCCTGATACTCATTATTCCCTTATCCAGCTTTATTCATCTTCTAGCATGTATCATGCACTGAGGTGTCCTGTATTTATTTATGTAATTTAAAAACATATTTATTTATATTTATTTTCTATCTCCCTCAGCAGAATGTAAGCTCTGTGGGAAAAGGAACTATGGTAGACTTGTTCATATGTCCTATCTCCAGCACAGAAGAGTTCTAGTCACAGAGTACCTGTTAAATGAATGAATAAGTAAAAAGAGTCTTCCCTTTGTCCTTCTACCTAAGTATTAATTGTTCTCTCCCCTTCTTGTAAAGACAGAATATCATAAATAACATGGTGCAGCCCATGGTGTCAGATAGCTCAGACTGGATCCAAGCTTTGCTCTGAAAATACCTTGTTGATTAACAGTTACAATGATAAATGAGACGAAGAAGGCTTGGTGTTGAGAGAGAGGCATGAAAACCATGCACATCTTAGTCTCTTTGACTCAATTCTACAGACATGAAGGGTCTATGATGGGCTAAGAACGGACTTCAGGCTCTGCTTTCAGCTCTGCCACACGCCAGCCAAGAAGCCTTGGCCAAATTACTTTACTTCTCAAGCCTAGTTTCTTCATTTAAATAGCACCTCCCTCATTATCTCTGGGAGATACTGTGTGAAAGCACTTAGCCTGGTGTCTTTAGCAGGATTTACTGCTTCATAAGTGTTAGTAGTTATTGGTACAAGCGTAGTAGATGCTCAGTGAAAGTGACTGCTGTCAGGCAGGCTTTTCTGAACCCTTTTGTACCTTTCTGTGCTCTCCGATGGTATTTATGATTTCTGTCTCATCCCCTTAGCTGTAGTCATCAGTGTGTGCGTCTGTGGTTGCGCTACATTCTCTGAAATAGATGACATTTCCTGACTGCTCAGATTTACTCTTGGCCTTCCAGATGGCCCAGCCCAGCCCAGCCCAGCACTGAGCACAGAGTTCCCTTAATCTTGGTGACTTAGTGGAATGGAGAGTCCTGTCCTCCCTGATCCCTTATAATTTTCTCTGTTCTATTCTGTTGACTTAAAAAAAGGGATCTTCCTTAAAATGCACACTTGTTTCTCCCTTAATGCTCAGAAAAGGGCTCTGTGCAAGGAGGGAGCTGCCGATAAGCCAAAATGAATACCTCTTTGTTTGCTAATACCTTACATGAGGACGTACCTAATCCACCAACTGATTTCCTTTCGATTCAGGGCCCAGCTAAAATGGCTCTAGAGCAAATAGCTCATCTCTGTGATTTTTTCAGAAGGAGGAATTTCTTTATAACCTTTACTGAAACCTGACCTCTTTCTTCCTTCCTTGATTTTTCCATCTATAAAAGTGAGATCATAAAGATCCTGGTAAGTTTGAAAGAAGCCTGGAAACATTTCTACCAGTCATGGCCATGGCCTCCTACGACAGAGAGCCCAAGTCTCAACATTAGTAATCTGGAGCATTGTTGCCAGTCTGCTTTAATGGTTACTTTTGTGTCTGGATTAGTCGGTTTGGAATACATCCATGATGGAAGATTTCTAGGTGAAAATCCCACAAGATTGCAGGCTCAAGACCAATTTTGGGGTGTGGGTGCTTGAGAAAATGATTTCTTTAGATCTTAGCTCTAATGTCCTGTCTTTCAGAAGCTCTCCCTGACCTTCCAATTAAGTCACGTTCCTTATTACACCCAGTTACGTTGTCCTGTGGTCTTCCTAATAGTTATTGATTTGTGGGGTTGCCTGGTTAAGGTCTGCTTTCTCCACTACACTGTGAGCTCTAGTGTGTCCAGGATGATTTTGCTCAGTAGTGTCTGGTACGTAGTAGTTGCTCACTAAAGTTTGGTTCAAGAGTGAACCAATGAAGAGAGATGCTCTTTGCTGGTGAAGAAATAGAGAAGGAGCTGATTCTTTTGGAACCAGGAAAGGCCTGGTGGTTTTACTCTAATGCTTTCTTGGAAGGACTGTCTTCTCATTTATAGTCATGAAGACAGGGCAGCAGATAACTAACTATCCAACGCAGCTGGTCTGAAACTCAGGGAAACAACACTTGCTGACACAAGTCTCTAAGCTCTTGGTAATGCTGAAGTCCATTAAATTTCATAAATAGTGTCTGATGAGAAAAGTAGTGATTTTGGATCAAAACAGGAAAGGGTTCAGAAGTTAATTTCCAGAACGTGAAGGAAATCATGTAACTCTTCCTTCAGGACTGCTATATCCTAGACAGGCTGAATGCAGACTGTTACTACATAGAACAATTTCACTTTTAGACCAACACCTATGGTGTCCAGAGGAAACACATCTCTCTTTTTCTCATCGAGTCCCTTTTAGTCCTAATAAATTGTACCTCAGAAGGGTGTCTTGGGGTCTCATCTCACTCATCCCCCATTCCTCTTATATACGGTTTCTATCCTGCCACTGTCCCGAGGGACCCAGCTTTCCCTTGGAGAGCTCCAAACCCCTTGGAATTCTCTGAAGCATTCCTATGGGTCTCTAATGAGTATGGCTGTAGTTCCCTCAGATTCTCCAGGGTGGAGCAGCTTCAAGGCAAAAAACAAAACAAAACAAAACCCCTTTCTTTTGCTAATTTTGACCCCTTTCATAACATAATTTTCCTGGAATATTCTGTAAGCAGAGTCTCTGTTTCTTTACTCTGCCTACTAGTTGGAGGATACGTAACTAGAGTAACATTTCCCAAGTTGTGCTTTGTGGGATACCAGTTTCAGGCATTATTTACTTATTTATATTACTCAGTAATACGTATGTAGTTAACATCTACTACTGTGTGTTGGGTTCGGTGCTAAAATGTGAGAAAAAAGAGCCGTAGACCTTCCTTTCATGGAGCTCACCATCTAGTGAGGACACAGCTATTAATGAAATAATTAATTATGTGTGAAATTTTCACATAAGTTTCAGACACAAAAAGTGTGTGGTGCTGTGGGAGTGTACAGTCAAGGGTAGGGGTTGGCAACTTCTTTCTGTAAGGGGCTAGACAGTACATTTTTTTTGGTTTTGAGGGCCAATGGTCTTTGATCTAACTCTGCAATTCTGCTTTTGCTGTATGAACGAGGTCTTAGACAACACGCACACACATGAGTGTGACTGTGTTCCAATAAAACTTTATTATGGGCACTGAAATTTGAATCTTGTGTAATTATTATATGTCACAAAATACTTTTTCTTTGAATTTTCTTTTCAACCACTTAAAAATGCAAAAACTATTCTTAGTTTGTGGTCTGTACAAAATAGGTAGTGGACTACATTTGGCCCATGGGCTGTAGTTTGCCAAACCTGGCTCAAGAAATCAGGGAAGACTTTCCTGAAGAAGAGATGTTTGATCTGAAATCTGAAATCTGAGTAGGATAACTGGTAAGGTGGGGACTATGGTCTCCAAGGGACCAAGGGAATCCTTGGCTGTAAGGGAACTCCAGAATATAGTGAGCACATTTACGCTAAGAAATGTATCCATGCAACTGACTTTCATGTCAATATTTCCAAGAATTTGTGTTTCTGTACTGAGGGATCATTTAGGCTAGGGTTTGACATGACTGTTTATGTAAACAGTTAAGAGTGAACTTTCCTGGGGGCAAGGGGGTGGACAATATGGCTCCTAGAGGTCCCCGTGCGGCATTTAATGATGGCATTATAACTGCAAGAGAATTGAATATATTTACCAAATGCTCAGTGGGGAAAACAATAATAGTACATATTTAGCTGATGATGACCTATAGCTTCTCTGGAGAGCTGTGAGATCCTATTGATTCTCACTTCATAAAATGCTTATTTGGAAACCCTGTATCTGTGAGAGTTTGCCAAGTGCTGTTTCATTATGTGGTCGCTCCCAGAGCACCCAAGTAAAAAGGGGAAACATTCTGTCCTACATCTATATGTTTTGAGAAGTTTTGAGTTTATTAGATCAGATATTTGGATGGTAGGTTGAATTTTCCATCATTTATCTAATTATTTTGACTACATATGCCCTCACCTTAAATGTGCACATGAATTATTTCTTGATTTTTTTTTTTTTTTGGATGTGGGGCAGCGTCCTCCATCTAATTCTTTTAAAATGCTCTCCCTTAGTAGAGCCAGAGAAAATTTTGATAAGTACTTTTTGATTAGCACTTTTCCAGCTATGTTCACCTCCTGGTCTGGGATTGCTGTCCTGTGACAGCCACATGTCAGGATGCAAGGCACGTTGGTCTAAGTCTTGGGAGTTGGCTTTTCTGGGAAGCCAGTTGACGCCAGGAAATGGAAAGTTGGACGAAAACATTGATGACTACCACCAAGTAACCGAGTTTACTTTTTTTCTGCCTCAGCCACTTTCTCTTATTTCTGTGTCTTTTTAATTGCTATACCTCAGCCTTGGATCAAAACAAGAGGGGAATAAAATATAATTAGAGTCTCTGCTCCTTTGTGCAGTGCTGTTGCTGAGGTAAATAAATGATTTGGGTGGTTCTGTGGCACTTTCTCATTACATTTGTAGAGGAAGCAGTGTTCATTATACATCAGAGTGATTTGCTATAAATGGTGTATTTATCTCATTTCCTCTAGTTGAGTTTAAATCCTCAGTTGGCCTCCATGTAAATCTTGCTTAAAGCCGTAGAACATGAAAGCTGCCTTGCAAAGTGTCTGGCTGGGCTTTCCTGTTCTTAGAAAAGGAAACTGAGTTACTGGGGTTGCGGCAGAGCCAAAGTTAACTCCCATCTCCCGACTCCTACTCTGGGGCTCTTTCAAGTCCAGCTTCTGTTAGCCACCCAGTGCTTGCAAATCTTCCGACATATTGTTGATGTTTTCTTTCTATTTAACAGAGACAATGGCCCCACCAGACTAATTTCAAGACATTAGACAGAATAAAGCAACGATAATCTTCCTTCCATAGAGAAGGAGAGAGGTGCTAATTTTTATGGGAAGGAGACATAGGACGTGCCATTTGACTAAGTAGAGAGAAGAACGTGGGAGTGAGGATGGGGAGTATTTTACAGTAACTAGATATATAGAGGCTCATAAACAAACTGAGCACTAGTAATAAAGAAACTGCTTTTGCTCCCTGTGTATATATATGGCTGGATGGAAGGGTAACCAGTAAAGGATTTATGTGGATTGGTTACTGAGCTTCTTTATAAGCTTGTTCATTGGGTGTCTAAATAAGGTAAGGCAGCAACAGGTGGGACTAAGGTAGTTGGAAGGGAACAGTTGAGTTTAGGCTCTTTTTTTTTCTTTTAAATGAATCTGAGAAGACAGTAAAGCACTTTTTATGAGCTTATGCTCACTCAGTTAGCTTTAGTTTGAGGGAGTTGGTGTCCGTTTATCACAAAGCACTTGTGAGCATACTCTGTACATGGCACTGTGTCAGAAACTTTCGGGGGTAGGTAAATCAAACTCCTTGTCTCCAGATAGCTAAAAGGAATTGGTGATTATAAAACATGGACTTATCCATAGGATTGGCAGATAAAATACAGGATACCCAGGTCAATTTGAATTTTAGATAAACAATGAATAATTTTTTAGCATAAGCATGTCCCAAATATTGCATGGGGTATGCTGGGGGGTCCTGCATTTTTAAAAAAGAGTTATTTATTTATTTGAGAGAGAGAGGGAGAGAGAGAAGTGCGGGGAAGTGAGAGGGAGAGGAAGAGAGAAACTTCAGCACACTCTGCACTGAGCATGGAACCTGATGTGGGGCTTGATCCCAGGACTCTGAGATCATGACCTGAGCCAAAACCGAGAGTCGGCCGCTTAACCAGCTTAGCCACCCGGGTACCCTGGTGGGATGGGGGGGGGATGTCTTGTATTTTTATTTACCAAATTTGGCACTTTTACTTGTGGATGGGTAACTGGAAGTTTATTATAAGGTGCAAAGTCTTTATTGAGAGTAGAATTGGAATGGCTCTTTGAGATCATTCTAAACCCTTTGCTTTAGATGAAGAGAATTTAGGCTTAGAGAAGGTAAGTGAATTGCCCTGGTTCACACAGCTGGCAAGTGGCAGAGCTTGGTCCTCTGTTTTCTAACTCTTGGTATAATGTAGCACACTGATTTAATTAGTAGAATGAGCACCATGGACTGATGTGTTCAAGAAAGCTCTGGGGGAAGTGAGACTTGAGCTGAGTTTTGAATGAAGGTAGAATGGTTTGGGGAAGGCATTCTGGTGTAAGGGCAAATATAAGCAAAGGTGCAGAAACAGGAATAAATTGTTGTTCAACAAAGGAAGGAACGGAAATATGTCTCTGTGGGACATAGATCAGCCACTGGACCAAAGGATTCATGTGGTGGAGGAATGAAAACAGAGAATATTGGAAAGGTAGATTAGATAGGAGTTAGATTTTACAGCACCTTGGCTACAAGTTTAAGGATTTGGACTTTATTTGGAATGCCATAGGAAGGAGATGCTAAAGGTTTTTGAGTGGCCAATTTCCAAACCAATTTTGAAAGAAAGAGCTGTTTTAAGAATTTGAATAGCAATTTTTGGAAGTCCCTAGGGATGATCACTCATATACTTTATACTTCTGGGGAGGAAGAATAGCAATATTCCAATGCTCTGTAGAAAATGAGCTAATAGTAGGGCATGATGGGAATTCCCCACTATGATTATAATCACCATTCTGGTGGGGGGGGGCTGAAATTGGGGACCTCTGTCTGTGGTGTGCGTGTGTTCCAAGTGAAATAACCACTTAAAGCTTCCAGAGCAGCGTGATCCACTGAGCAGGTATAAATCCTTGTCACAAAGGAATTGAGTTCAATGCCAAAGGAATATCTTGATGATTGGTCTGATGAACAAATGGGATTCTATTTGAAATCCTTGGAGTAAGGAGATTGGTGGGGAGAAATTTGAGAAATTAATGGACAGGGATGTCCATTGGCAGTAAGCATACAAAAAAGCCAGTGACCCTTGGGTAAGTCTGATTGATTTAGTAGCCAGGACGTAGGTATTCTGCAGTTATAGCTGGAAGTTCATTAAACTTGGATGAGTAGGAGGATCTCCAGTAAAGAGGCAGACGAGCATCATTTTTCACCTAGTCCTAAAGGGTCCAAGTCTTGTCAATCCTTAGGACCAGTTGAGGAGTAGACTGAACTAAGGAACAATTAAGTCCCTTTTTTACCCTAACCTCTAATTTTTCCTATAAACTAGCTGAAAGGATGAAATTATTTTGATTGAGGTAAACATTATTTTATCAAAGTTAAAAGATTTGACGAAGGCAGATGTGTCCAGGAGACACGGCTAAGGAGGATGAGTTTTCATAGAAGTTTTAACAGAGGTGGAAGATCCTCACTTGCTTGGTAAAGAGAGCAGAGGGCTTGCTATCTGGCAGTTGAACAGAGGGGATCCTAATGGGAATCAATGGGAGTTGAGTGTGAAGTCTGGAGCTGCCAATTGTGATGACGTCACCATTTTCCTGTCGTGGACACTATTTCCCATCATCCTCACGTGACACTGAAACCTTGGTGTTCTCCACTTCCGATTCTGTCTCACTCTGTGGGAACTGTGCTCTGATGTTAAACTTTGCATGTCCAAATGAACTACTTTCTCTGTGAAAGAGTCCCCAGTGGGGTGGTAAAGGCAGGGGCCCTGCTGGGAACCAGGAATGTGAAGGGGTTCACACACTGAACAGGTTGCAGCTCGTGTTCTAGTCTGGAAAATATGTGGTTTTTCTCAATATTGGAGCTAACGCTAAGGGATTAACATAAGACACCCCATTGCTGAGGAACGTCCCAAACTGAACTCCTGAGAGTCAACATCTGCACATAATTACTTAGGGCACATCATTCTTTTATGGGTGCTCACTTAGTAAAGCATTTACATTTACATTCACAGCTCATTAGGTTGCTTGTGAATTTGATTTGAACATTTTAAGTGGGATTGTTTTTAATCTTTGGAAGCACTATAAACCCACAGTCACGCTCAACTGCCACAGACTGTTGGAAGGAAAACCATATAACTACTTTATTTTGCTTCCTAGGAGGAGTTTTATAAGGTAAGGGCTGAACTGTCCAAGAATATTCTAAGGGGAAGGTTTTTTTCTTTTTTTTTTCTGAGCCCAAGGCTTATGGAACTATTCTGATCAAAAGTAAAGTTACTTGAATCTCTGATGGAGAAAGAACAAAATGAAACGTGACTTTTGAATTGTCATAAAAAATCATAAAATAACAGATCTTTCAACCAGATGTTTAATTTTAAAATAGCAAACATTGTAGACTTTCTAGAGACTGTCAATGGTTTGAAAAACCAATTCATTCTCTTCCCTTGGGCTCTTGCATTTCCTAGTAATGAGCTCTGTTGGTCTTTAGCAAGGCAGTTGCTATCAGCAGCACATTTGGAAGTGCACCATCTAATGAAAAAAATTTTTTTTTTTTTTAGGAACACAGATACATTTTGCAATTTATTCATGTTGCCAGGTGTTCTTAGCTGTGCACTTTGGGGCCCGAGTTAAGTGCCTGCAGTTTTCCTTTTTCATGGGAAAACTATAAAATGAGAGATTTGCTGTTGTGCCCTGCTTTAATGAAGACAGTTCCTCCTTGAGTGTCTGCAGGCATGTTTGATTTTAAATTCAAATGTAATGTCAAGGAGACCTTTTCTCGCCTTGATACTTCAGTGTGGGTCTTGGTAGAATGGGTGGTACGTGGAATAAGTGCATATTGTAGTCTGATTTTCAACATGTAGTAGAAAAAAAAACAGTTAATCCCTTGTGCCCTTGGAAATAATTGGTTAGATGTGGTTAGTGTCGGATAATCACATGGTGGGGGAAGTTCCGGGACAAATACTCTCCAGAGCTTCTTACCCCAAAGCAGTGCTTTTTTGTTTTTTTGACAGTTTTCACTATGATAACTTATTAATATGATGGTTATTAAGAAAATGAGAAAAAGGCATCGGAGAGAGCAGTGTCAACACAAGGATCTGTCTGCTTCTGCTAGACCGAAACATCAGTGGTCAGACCATGAGTCACCAGGAGAAGAAGGAAAAGTTCCAGTCTCTTCGTCCTCTTTCCCTACCAGCTCCCAGGGCAGGCCCCACCTTCCAGCCAGGTCTGCCCTATGCCCTATGGAGCAGCCCTCAGCTATGGTCCTGTCTTTTGTTGCTCAGGTGCTCTCCCTCTGGCTCTGCATCTGGTTCCTTTGGTCCCTAGATTTGCACATAATCCTCTGACAATTCTGATTTTTCACCCTTTTCACCACCCTAGGTAGCTCTCCCAATCAACCCTGCCATTTTCTCCCTATAGGAGTAGTTACTGTCCAGGCACTCTCTGGAAGACTGGAGGTGTCCCCAAGGCTCTGAACTTCCCAGAACTCAATATAGACATCACAGCTGAGACTTGCACCTATGTAGTGAGGGTCACTCCCCCTTCCCTACCCCCCCCCCCCGCCAGAAATCCAGCTACTTCAATGAAGGATTGCTATGGTCTTAATGTTTATGCTCCCAAAATTCATGTGTTAAAATCCTAATGCCCAAAGCAATGGTATTAGGAGGTGAAGCCTTTGGGACGTGATTAGGTCATGAGGGTGGCACCCTCATGGATGGGATTACTGACTTATAAAAGAGGCTCCAGAGAGATCCCTAGCTCTTCCACCTTGTGAGGACACAGAGAGAAGTTTCTAGCTGTGAACCAGAAAGAGGGCTCTCACCAGAATTCGATCATGCTGGTGTCTTAATCTGGGACTTCCCAGAATTGTGAGAAATAAATTTCTGTTGTTGATAGGCCATCCAGTCTGTGGTATTTTGTTATAGCGGCCTGAACAAATTAACACAGGGATTCTTAATATTAGAGACCTTCCAGGATCTGGAAAATGCTCAAGTTATAATTCCTATTTCAGCTGGACTCTAGATTATAGAAATTAACCAGCTCCTAAAAAGCATGTGGAAAGAACAAGTGTGTTTAGCTGTGGCAATTGGTGGACTTCATATCATGTACTGCACTCTTCTGGGAGGTGCCCTTCTCAAGATTCAAATTTGAATGGTGCCCTCTAGAGTTGTGTTATGTGGTGGCCCTAGTGCCTAGAGTCTTGGCAGATAAATTTGTTAACTGTCTTATTTAATAGATTCTAAGCATCCTGAGGACAGGCCCCATATTCCCCATAAAGCATGTATTTAATGACAATTGGTTGAAGGAATGAATTTGGATACGCTCTGGGCAGGAAAAGTACAATAAACAAAATAAAATGTAAAAGCAAAAGAGGAGAGAAAGTTGTCTTTATCTCCTGTCCACACAGCATCTGGAGGCAGAGGACCGAGATTCAAGCTATGGCTCTAATATTTACCAGCTGTGTTCCCTCCATGTCCTTATCTATCAAATGAGCATAATAACAACTGAGTTTCCTACTGCAGAGGGTGGTTGTGAGACTCAGATGACATGATCATTGTGTAGTAGTTGCCTCACGAGGGTATTTTCCCAGCTTAAAATGACCCCCTTAGCTGCTGGCCCCAGCTCTCCATCCTCAGAAATGGGTCCCTGGCAGTCATATTGTATAATGTGACCCAAAACCTTCTTGAAAATAAGGAGCTGGATCAGCACTGACCACTTGACCCAACTTGGACCACTCTGAATCTCTGCCCTGGGAATTTGGAGATGGTCATGAGGGAGTCAGTCTCCATGGTCTGAGAGAGTAACGTAAAAAACCCAACACGTGAGGGAGAGACAGTGAACGGTGGGGCAGAGGGAGAGGGAGACAGAGAAACAGACTCCCTGCTGAGCAGGAAGCCAGACACAGGGCTCAATCCCAGGCGCCGGAGATCACGACCTGAGTCCAAGGCAGATGCTTAACCAACTGAGCCACCCAGGAGCCCCACATTTCCATATCCTTAAAATAAACTCCCATTTTATGCCCCAGCCAACTCAAGTTGGGTTTTGCTTCCTTCAGTCAAAGCACTAAAGGATTTTGTGATGCATTTTCTAATATAATAATTTTTATCCATAGGTTTAAGTATAGCTCGAGAGCACCTCTAGCTCATCAGAGATTTCTGTACTTTAAAATTAATAAGGAATAGGGGGTCTGTTTCTGACAGTGTTGATCAGATGCCCAGAATTTCTAGTTATGCCACTGTCTCTTCTTCTCTCTCAAAGTAACAAACATCCCAAACCCAGCCTCGGTCTCCATGGTGATCAGGAAGTCCCCCCCGCGCCCCCGCCCCCGTTTCTGCTTGGTGAGGGCCACACAACATCCATGAGCAGAGGTGAGTGGTATGCTGAATTAATACTGTCGGGAAGCATCAGGAAAGGAACCAGGCCATTGTATCTCCTTTTAATTCAATTAATGACTTTTGTTTCTGCCTACCTTTTCTCCAGTGCGGTGGAGCAAGGTGCAGAAAGCTGCTACAGAAAATTAGCTATAATTTAGGTAATATCTCGAATGCCCTGTCAGTCACTTGATTATGTGATTGAAAGGAACATTTCATTTGGAGATTTGCAATTTTCTGGTGCTATTGGCATTACACAATTACGTTTCCTGTCATTTATCACATTGTGGAATACCAAGACAAATTCGCTTCTCCTTGCATTTATCATATTACTAGGAAATATAGAGACAGATTTAGCCAATTGCTTTACATCAAATGATGCCCCTTATTAGCTGGGGACGTTCAGCAGCTTTTTTGTTCAAAGATCACTCTTGAACATATTCTGCATCGAGAGGATTTTCCCCCCAATTACTTTGAAATTGAGATTTTCCCCTTAACTACAGCACTGCCTTCCAAAAGGAGGAGCTGAGGCCTATCTGCTTCTTGCAGCAGGTGCCCTGAGTGACTGAATGAAGACTGTCAGTACTGCAGAGGGGCTCCCTACTCCTTGGGAATCTGGGAGCAATGCTGCGTAGGTGGGCATCTAGGCATAAGGCTAGATGAAAGCTTTAGAAACGTTTAAGTACTGACTCGCTATTGTCAGATTTAGAGCTACTTAAAAAATATAGCTTTTAAACAAAAGTAACAAATAGTTAATTTAGGCAGCAGGTAGAGAGCCTGTGGGGCCTTGCACAAATGAAATTTTCTGCAGGCAGTTAGGTGCTCTTTAGCCCACGGACTGCCCTTGATTTTTCTTTTCCTGACAAAGATGGTATTAAAAATAATTCAATCTCTGCCCCTTGGCTTAATTGAGCCTTTCAAGTAGTTTGTATGTACTGTAGGGCTGCTTCAGAAGCTTGTGTTTGTCAAAAATACATAGACTGACCAGCCCCAGCCGAAGCTTACAGAACCATACTATCTGGCCCCTGATGAATCTACATTTTATTTTTTTTTAAAGATTTATTTATTTTATTTTAGAGGGAGTGTGAATACGAGTGGGGGGAGGGGCAGAGGGAGAGAGAAAATCTCAAGCAGACTCCCTGCTGAGCGTGGAGCCTGACGCAGGGCTCGATCCCACGACCCGATCCCACGACCCCGAGATCATGACCTGAGTGGAAATTAGGAGTGGGACGCTGAACCCACTGAGCCACCCAGGTGCCCCATGGAATCTACGTTTTAAACAAGTGCTAGAGGTGATTTTGTTGAGCACACTAAACCAGTCATTTCTATCCCCGGATGCTTATTAGAAAGATTTTGAAACTTCTGATATCCTGGCTGTACCTTAAACTGATTAAATCAGAGCCTTTGCTATAGGTATCAGATGTATGATTGTGTGATTCCAATGTGCAGCCACGCTTGGGAACCCCTGCACTGAGCTTCAAGAAAGTCACCATGAAGAGGCAAGACGCCTGGATTCCGGTCCTCACGGTAGCATCCCAAGACTGATCTGGGCTCCTATGAATGCCAGGGACCTGGTTTCAGGGCCAGGGAGAACCATGACATCTCTGATGCTATTTGTGGTCTGAGAACAGCTGGTCTCTTCTCCTGGGGAGGTGGGTCTTGTCAGGACCATGTCTCTGGGAGCTGGGACAGAAGTCAAGGCAAGGAATATCCGGGGTGGGATAAGCAGGAATACACTCCGTGACCATGCAGCTGCTGCATACCTAGGATTGTCTAGGTTTAGGATTGTAGATAAAGTCCACACTGCCTCTGCTGGTGGGGCCAGGGCCCGTCCATTGCTGCCTCGCTCTGTTCTTGGTAGCCTAAGACTGAGGGCGTTTGAACCTTTTCTGCTGTAGAGAACCCGTGTCCCCAGCTGGTCTGAGCTGGGGAAAGTCAGGATGGATTGCTGCTCCTGGGTGCCACCCTAAATTTGAGAGTCCTTTCCTGGTCACCCTGGTGCACCCCTAAGACCCAGAGCAGTGACACAGAGTCCAGAGACCTGATAGCTGGTAGACCCAACAGCTATGTAGACATCTGGTTGGGTGATGTTGGATAAGCAGTTTACTTCTGTGAATCTGTTTCTATACTTTAAACGGAGTTAGTTGGCCTTGGGTTGTGAGGCAAGAATGAGGCCCTATGATATTTAAAATTGACATTAAATAAAAACAAAACATTCTCTTTTTTATTGTTCCTATTGCTTTGAGGTACTCTGTTCTATTAAAACGATTTAAATATGAAACCTTTGCTCAATATCATACATTTCTGTGCCTCCCCCCTTTAAAAAAGTCTCCACTTAGCCCATCCTATCTATGCTTTCAGGCCTGCGTCTTTGTTGATGCCAAATCAAGATTTTGGGAAAAGCGCATAATTATTGTATCTGCCTTAGTGACTCGTCTCTGAACAATTGTTTGCCTTTTCATTCATCCAGTAAACTTGTATTAAACTCTTACCATGTCTCCATTACTGTGCTAGACATGGGGCATGTGCAGATGAAATGCACTTCTTGCTCTGAAAAAGCGTGCAGTATTGCAGCCTGGTGTGTGTGTGTTAGGTCGGGAAGGAGGCGGAGTCTAAAATAGTCTCTTAGGTATTTGGTTGGGGCTGACCCTACGAAATAATAGAATAATAGCTTTACACTTTACGTCTTCTCACACACAAGATCTCATTTCATCACTGAGCACATCCACATGGGGGAATCGAGGCTTACACAAATGAGTTGAATTACTACAGTTTACACTGTTAGTGAGGAGCGGAGGCAGGACTCTCACACAGGATCCCTAACTCCAGGTCTGAGGCACTTGCGACACACTGTGCAGCCCCAGGGCTCAGCTGTCAAACACAACCGTCTACACACGTGCCCGCGGGGACACAATCACACACACACACATACCGAGTTACCAGCATGAGGGTTGAATGAAGTTGTGAGCAAGCCATTCTGCGTGTTTCTCGCCAGCCCTTCCCAGAGCTTAGGATGACAGATCTAGGTTTCTGTTTCCCAGTAGATGGTGTTCCCGTGGCAGCAGCTAGGGTCCATCCAGGGTTCAGTCTGGCCATATGGCCAGTCATGTGGGAGTCAAGTTCCGCAGCAACAGGCGCTGGAACCCTTGCCAAGGGTGAAGTCTGAACTTCCTCTCTCTGAAGAATATTGCCTGCCCGTGAGGTAAAAGTAATTACTTGTTCCTGCTAATTGAATTCTGAACTTTAAAGTAGAGGTTCTGACTTAGGTTAATGTGACATGGACCAATTTAAAATTTTAACTTAAAGAAAAAAAAATGGCAATGAACCTCAGCGCTCGAAATGTGGCAGGCTAAGTTCCTCGGGGTTGCGGACAATTTTTACAACTTGCTGCGGATGCTGGCCTCCTGCAGAGCTGTCTTCTGCGTGCCCTGTTTGTGACCTTGGCTAAGGCAAAAGGCTTACTTACCGTAAGGCAGGAAATTATTTCTGTCAATTTCATTCTCTGGGTAGCCCCCGCCCAAAAATTCCCATGCTTAGTTCTAGCTGTTTTCTTAAAATTTATTTTTGATTTTTTAAATTTACTGCCTTTGGGTAACAACAGTCATAACTAACATTCACAGATTGCCTTCTATGCATTGGGCAGGACTCTAAAGAAAGGTGTACTCACTGATGTCAATCTTCAGAACTACTCTATGAGTCAGGCATGATTTTCTCCATTCAGCAGCTGAGTTAACTGATAGCCACAGATCGGTCAAGTAATTTTCCTAGAGTCATGTAGAGCTAGGAAGGTGGAAGACAGGCTATGGGCCCAGGGGACCGGCTCTGGAGTCTCCGTGTTGAGCCTCTCAGGATATTGGCCAGTCCCTGGGTGATTTCTCCGGCTAAGGACATGCGGTGCAACCTGGGGGCCGGGGTCAGTCTGCACTCCATAGTGTTTTGAAACCTTAGTGGCGACAGGCTGGAAAGTGTCTGGCTCGAGTTGGCATATTCCCTTCACGCCTGCGATACAAATGTCCCATACAGGATGCCATTTAAGACCAAATAACCCAGGCAGTGGGGGAGGGATTAATATGGGACTATTGTGTGATTGCTCATAGGGGGCTTAACTGCCATTAGCTGCCATGGCTCTTCTCCTCATACCCCTTGGTAGAGTTAGGACTGGACCTGAAAGAACAGAAATTCTCACTCTTAGGCTTCCCAAGGAGGGGTTCACGTTGGTCCTTCAGACAAGGGTGAGAAGAAAGGGGCATTTCTGAGGTGGGTAAGTGAGCTGCCCTTCAGAAAGTCGAGTGAGGGATTTCAGGACGGGTCTGCACCTCTGCAATGATTGTGAAATATTCTCTGTATGTATCTTTCTCTTTGTGCTGTTGGTTAAGGCTAGGACTTGTGCCATACTTGGAGTGAAATAAACAGGAAACATGATTGTATTCTTCCCTGAGGCCAAAACTAGAGTTTCTAGTTCTTACCTGTAAAATGGTGGTAATAAGATTGCCCTCATGGATGATTGGGAGTGTTCGATCTCAGTATGATCTTCAGCTGAAAAGAATCTTCATCCACAATTGGAAGAATATTGCAGCATCTTCATTCTAGACAGAAACCTTTGTAATTTGGTCTCATTTGCTACATTTCCATCCTAAATACTGTCTCTTCACCCTCACAATCCAAACTGGTTCAGTTAGACACAAAGATGTCTCTGAAGGCCACGGGGCTATTAATGCCCCAGGCTTAATTGAATGACAAGTCCAATTTTGATGATACTGATTTACTTGCTGTGGGAAAAGTGCCAAAGCTGGAGTGAGTTTAATTGAATTCAAGTGATACCCTGTTTATTCATCGCCTACCAAATGACTGTGTGTGTGTGTGTGTGTGTCAGGATAAGTAATCATATATTAAAAACTACACAAAAATAGTATAACAATACATATAGAAGTCAACTTAGAGCATAATTTCCATGCATGCTGAAGATTTTGTCTCACTGTTCCCACCTCAAACTGTGGGTGGCAGCAGAGACTTGGGAAATATATTCTGTGTACTTCAAGTCACTTTTCAAGGTATATTAATGGTAAGGAAATGATTTTTTTTTTTTTTTTTTGCTAAGTAATAAGTAAATTGGAGCTTTATTTTGAACTACAATTGGCATTTCTTTATAATTTCTCATCTCATTCTTGTGGTCAAAAGTGAAAGAAGGCTGTGGTCTTGGATCCTCACTGACATGTCTTTTAAACAGGCCTTCCATTATTTTGGGCTAATCACCTTCCCTTTTAGTGGAGAGCACAGGCCCTCTCCATGGAACACCTTCCTTTTGATGGTGCTTTATTACTCACATCTCATCAGTTGGCTTCCAGCTTCCTTTGGAACCCAGAGTGCGTCCTAAAGTTGGACTACTATACTGAACTTGACCTGGTCCTTGAATTCTTTGTGCACACGTCTGTCCTCCCCTGATGTGGGCAGTGACCAAGGTCTTCACAACTCACAGGATCAGAGAGCTCGTGTGACTTTGTCTGTATCTGACAGGTGTCCTTTTGATTTGGCCTTTAGTTCCAGGATTGAAGCAAGAGAGGGAAACTGGATAAAAGCCCACTTTCCACCCACTAAGTATTTCTCCTTGAGCCACGGGTGAGCAGGGAATGTCTTCACAAATGGTGGTGGGGTGAGGGAGAAGAGAAAAAGGAAAAACAAAAGAGAGACACGGTCGTGTACCACTATGTATATACTATGATACCATTTATGTAAAACGGTGTCTCTATATGTGGCACATACATAAAGGAATTAGAAGAAAAGGTCAAGGGTTATAGTCTATACCGTAAGGGTGCTTATGATCTATTGTTTGGTGAGAAAAGCAAGTTTCATATTAAGTGTAGGAGTCTACTTAGGGAAAATCAAATGACTAAAACCTTATAGATGTATAAATATGTGCAAATGCATTCAGATGAATGAGGATGAAGGTCTGAAAAGGTGCATACCAGGCTTACACCATGCTTTTTGGGGTTAGAGGGAGAGATGTAGGGAGGTGTTTGTGGTGGTGCGGGGGAGGTGATTAACTCTTTATAGAACTTCGTAGAGTTTCACCTTGTAAACACTTATGGATTGGTTTTAGCACTTGAAAACCTCCCACTGGGGAGGGAAAAAAAAAACAACCACTCAGGTGACTCATGTGACATAATTCAATGCATGCTTCTCTTCCCAGTCTAAGAGGCTTGAAAAGACTGCTTGAAAACAGGCTATCTCCCTAATGGAGAGACATTTTTTTTCCTAAAAACCAAATGAGTCATGGTGGGCTGATTCAAAGGTCTTCAATTTCTCTGCTGTTTATTATGCCAGAATTTTCCACGTCAGGTTGGGTTATACATAGTTATTTGTCTTTAATGACTACACATATTAAGTAGGTATTTATTGATCATTTTGCTATTTATTTCTTCAGATGTAATTCTTTTGGTTCTATGATTATCTATGTTTCCGTGGCAGTATGCGAGGCATTTCTAGGCAGGCTTGGGAAGGACAAATAAGAGCTTCTGGGTAACCATCGTGACCACTCAGATCATTTGATTTTGAGCTCCCATCAGCTAAACTCCTCTCCCCTTCTCTGTCTCCCTACTTCCCTCTCTCCTTCCTTCCCTTCCTTGCTCAAATATTTATTGAGCACTTACTATGAGCCAGCCACCGCGCTAGATCCCAGAGGTAAAAGACTGCTTGGAGCTCTCCTGACCACAACTGGGGATGAACTCACTCTCTCCTTTGTGGTCTTGCTAATGTCGCTCCTACAGCTAAGACCCTGAGGTCCATCTCCCTTCTTGGTCTGGCTGTGCTGCTACTTCTTCTACTTCTACAGCTGAGGTCATGTTGGGGAGGCCCGCTTACTGCCCCCTGCAGTGACTCTGATTGCTGTTATGGGTTGTTTCAGTCTTCCATCACTGGAGTGGGTGGTTGGGGCTGCCTTGTGCTGTAGAGCTGGACCCTCCTACCATCTCTGCCTCTTTGAGGGGTCCTGCCTTGTTTGCACCCCACCTGTTAGGGGAGCAGGGTGTCTCCTCCTCCTAGTGTTGGAGAGTATCTTCCTAGGTCCACAGACCACTCTGATTCACCACCTCTGTGATCCTGCATGCACATTCATTACCTTTTCACTCTTAGGCACTCGTTAAATTTTATATATATGATTTTTTAAATGAAAAATTTATGCCCATGCCTTTTTTGCTCTGGAATAGTATTAGTGTGTTTTATCAGCAGAGCAGCTGACAGGGGCTCTGTTTGTTTCTTTACCAACTGACGTTTCATTCAATTCTCTACTCCCCAGGTCAGAAGGTAAGACTTGAGGATTAGAGAAATTTGGTATTAGATGACATTATTTTGCCTTTGTAATCCACTGGCTTGTCCTAAACTGGTGTCATTTAATTTTCCATTTCATCGGCGAACAATACTTCTGTGCACTTCCAATTTTCTTTGCTGGTGGAGTTCAGAGAATGGGGAGAAATAGTTTGGGCTAGAAGTTTCAGAAAAGGCTACAGGGAAGAGATGAGAATTGGATTTAGCTTTGAGGATGGAAGGATTTGGATTCTAGGCTACTTTAAGTTATAATAATATCAGTGACTTCCATCTAAAAACTTGACATGACTCTGGGATGAGAAATTCCCGAGTAATTACTCCTCCTGGAGACTCTCTGTTGCTAGTCTACCGAGTGTTATTCAAGCGCTGTTTCTGAGTGGGCTGCTGGAGGCCTGGGCTTGGCCCCGAGTGGCTGCTCTGGGTTCTCTGAGAACTCCATTGTGCACGGGAGCATTGGTGACTCCGTAAGGGTACCAGGTAGCTGGACGGAGAGCTTGAGCTGACGTTCAAATTCAGGCTGTCTGTCTTCCCATCCTATCTTGTCCCCCTTCCAACAGGTTAGCTCTAGTTTGTAAATTAATCCCGAGTCTGGAGAAAGTAAAAACATTGCACATTTTCCAGCCAGGAGTGATGTAAACAGTGTCTTCTATGGAATTCCGAAGGCAGTATTTCTAAGGAGGTGGCAGCATGACAGCGGGAAGGGAGGAGGACATAAAAATGGCTAGGGTGGGGGAAGGGGGAAGGAAGCATATGCACTCTTCTGGGAGAAAGGGTAGATTATTTTTCTCTTTCCAGAACTGTCATGAACATGGTCTCAGAGAGAATATCTTTCTCGAATAATGTTCTTTAATGCACTTGTAGTTCTTAAAAGAAATATTACTTTGCATTGAGCATTTATTCCCAATCGAGGACTGCAGATTTAGGTCCACGTCTCAGGCTCCACCTCAGTTATGTATGTGCTCATTGAGTACAAAGGCAGATGGATTTGCCTGCATTATTTAAATTGTGATTTCTCTCTCAGTGTCTCTCTCTGCTAAGTGCGTGCAGTTGGATTTGCACAAACTAAATCTGTATTGGATGCATTTCCACTTTAATCAATTACAATGTGATCGTCATTTCAACTTTGGGGCAGCAATTGGCCCCTTTGAGAATTTGTGGAAAGCTGTGTACCTTTTCCTGAGAAAAATGAACCTACGCAGCTACATAAACAAAATCTGGTATATAATTTCAGGGCATCCGTGGCCCATTTGTGGACTCCAAGGCTCAGAGTGGTGTCATGTCAAAAGAGGGAAGAAGCTTTTTTTCCATCTGGCTTGGAGAGAGTTGAGGGAGCAGATGGAGCATCTCGGCAATGACAGAAGCTTAGGCAGCAGAGAAATAGGGTTAAAGCACATTGGCAGCTCTGAAGACCCGAGAAGCAGCTCGCTGCCAGGGACCGCAAGTGCTAGGGGAAGCTGAACCCCGGGACGTCTGGACACGTGTGATCTAGCAGTGACCCCATTTCTGCAGCCAAAACCAAAACAAAATAAAAGCCTGCTGTAGCCTGTTGTCCACCACGTCCTATTTTTATGACAAGTGTATTGCTGTGACATATGGGGGAAGGAAGATCATGGAGGAGTTTCCCTAGCCCTGGGACCACAGTAAAATGAGAAGGAATGAGTTGTCTGAGTCCCAGTAAAACAAAGCGAAGCCTGAGCTAACACTTTCTGGATTGCACTTGGGGCCCTTGATATTTCCCTATAGACGGTTTTACTACGGGTCCGGATGTTATTTCATCACAACTGTTAAGAAAAATCACAGCTATTTCTTATTTCTCACATTGTTTTTAAATTTTGTTTGTAAGATTTAAAAAGTATGTGCTCCTTCTTAAATGTAATTGCGAGACAAGAAGTATTAATGTTGTTAAAGGAAGAATAGAACATTCCAAAAGGAAGTTGCCAGCTGTGGAGAGCTCAAACCAGAGAGAAACAGGGAAATATCCCAGGGCCCACTGGAGCTTTTTTCAAGACAGATAGTACCTAGTAGTAACATTCCTATGGAGAACTATTTGAGCTGTTAAAAATAAATCATGTAGTCAACCTCCCCTATTCTAGGTAAGAGTCTGCCAACTACAGCCTGTAGGTAGTACCTGGCTTGCAGTTGAGTAGCTACAACGCACACCGTCTGGCCCACAAAGGCTAGAATGTTGACTATCTGGCCCTTTACAGAAAAAAAGTTCTCCAACCCCTATTCTAGATCATCAAGCAACTTCCTAATATTCTGACTTTTCATACAAGGGTAGAATGTACTGGATAGGCCAATGCAAATGTCTCATCTGCTTGATAGTTATATTTCTCATCGTAAAACCATACGTTGCCATTCTGGTTGTGTACCGCTTCTTGGGAGCTTTGTTAGCCTAAGTACCTAACCTTGAGTAGGATCATCTCTGGAACACTCAAAACTAAGTTTCTGAGCATGAAGCTGATGGTACTACCAAGGCCTGAGATGAATCCATCCATCCCATGTCTCTTCTTGGTGACCCATGCGAGGGAGGGTGCTGCCTGGCATTCTCTGAATGGCTGCTCTCTGGGAACTGCTGGCCTTTCTCCTATAAAGGTCTACAGTTACATTTTCAACTTTTCAACTACTTGCTTTAGTAGTTTAGACTAAGCTGAAGAGTCTGAGTTGATATAATTAGCCCTCTTCTTTTGTGTGATCTTTCTCCTTTCTTTTGAAAATATTTAAATGTAGTCAGTGTCTTTTGCAGTCATCCAAACAGGTGATAGATTAGGAAAGTACAGTTAATCTGAGATTCTCCAAGAAGGGCTTGCAATTACTCTTCAAGTTCATTCAGCCCTACATTTTCCCAAACCACCTCCACTGGCTTACTGTAGATTTGAGAACATATGTTCCTTTGATCACAATTAACTGAAGTGACTATGGGATATTTACATGGAGCTTTTAAAATATTTATGTACATAACACTAATAGCACCTCGTAGTTTACTTATTGCATTTTAAAATTTGAGCAATGTATTATTCATGGCTGGTCAGAAATCCATTATGCATGAACCTCCTCTGGTGTTCCCTTGCTCCTGTGTGTGTTTGGCTCTCCAATTTCCTGAGGTTATCACTGGGAACTGCTGCCTTCTATTGCATGCATAAACACTTCTTAATCACATGGCCTTCTGTGGGTGGCATGGATTTTTCTGAAGAGTTCAGAATAGTTCACAGGCACGATCCCATCAGTTCCTGCAAAATTCTGGGGAGTGTGTTAGAGGCAGATACTGTCAACTGGATTTTACCACTGCGGAGATAGAGACACAGGTCATTTGAATGGGAAACATCAAGTGCTTAGCCTTTCAGCACAGTGGGATAGGAATGAAAGGCAGATCCCCAGCACTAGACCAATTAATCAACTGATCAGGATTTAGTGAGTGCACATTCTTGGCTCAGCGTGAGACTAATTGCAGGGCCAGACCATTTTATGTCTTGCTTATGTGATTTGGCAGTTCTGCCATCTTGAAAAAAATATTATCTTTCAGGGAATTTTTTGCTAAATTGGCTATAAATTGGGAGGGAATAAGCAGGAAGGAATTATGAGACGAAGGTGTGTGGGAGGGAATAGAGAGTTACCTTTTGAAGGCAAGTATCCTCCCACCATGATGACACCAAAGATTTCTTACTCTATTCGCAAGATAGTTTTTAGAGGGCAATGAATAAAAATCAGCAATGTTCCAGTTTTAAAATAAGTTATAATGGCTAGCAAAATTCTTTGTACTTAGGTATTTCTCATCTGATTGATTTTTCTGGCTGACTCTATCAATACCCAGACTGTGACCACAGTTTATCCACAGTAGTGATTGGAAAGATTTTTAACTGTATTTTATTTTATTTTAAGATTTTATTTATTTATTTGACAGAGAGAGAAAAAACACAAGCAGGCAGATGGAGGGGGAGAAACAAGCTCCCCTCTGAGCAGAGAGCCCCATGTGGGGCTCGATCCCAGCACCCTGAGCCGAAAGCAGATGCTTAACCGACTGAGCCACCCAGGTGCCCCTAAGTATATTTTAAATGTAGCTGGAAATTAACTTGAAATCTATGCTGTTGAAGAGATGACATGTCTTTACCTGAAAGTATCTTACTATAATTTCATTTGACCCATGGTACCATCTTAACATGGATGCTTTAAAGGCTAGCAAAAATATGAAGTCCAGGAGAGGACATAAATCATAGAATTGTGTGCTACTCAAAAATTATTTCATATACCATCTATATTTATAAATGGGAAACCGAGGACTAGAGACATGAAGTGTATTGGCCCAGACACACAGAGGCAGTGCTGAGCAGAAACCCAAGTATCCTGACTCTTCAACCCAGTTATTAACCTTTCCACTTCTTTTGAACTTTAGTAGGGCGAGAAGAGTGATCAAGTTGGTGACCACCTCCCTTCATTAATTGGTTAATTAGCAAGCGTTGGGAAATCGCCTTCTTAAAAGGAGTCATGGATTTTTCTCACTTACATGGATGTTCTTTATTTTCTCACTTACATAAATGTTCTCAGAGACTGTTTTGGTGCTTTGAGTTTGAGAGAGAGCCAGAATTCTCTACTGCCAAACTTTCCATCCTGCCTCCCAATCCCCACCTCCACCAAATCTATAGCCATTAACTGGAACCTGGGATGCTGCATTAGCAGGTGATACCAACTGCTTAATAAAGCACTCCTTTACAGTGCAATCAATGGGGAGTTCCGGGTGGGGCACCGTATCTCCTCTGAAACTCACATGTGCTCTAGACAAATGCAAAGGGCATGGTGGGCAGTCAAAGAAGCAGGGTGAATTAGTGTCAAGGAACATCTTTTATTCATGGCAGTAATACATCAGAGGGAACTGAGCACAGCTTAGTTTTACAGGAATAAAATGAGAAGCACTGGAAACTTGGCACTTTGTCAAAGTGCCACTTGTGAATCGTGCAGTACGTACTTCACACTGTGCAAAACTGTCTGGTTCACTTAGGAATTTGTTTATGAACTTCAGTGTATACACATTTATGGAGACTTCTCAAAATGAAGGACATGGTTAGGCAATGCTGCATTTCTTCTCTTAGAGGTGGAAAGACAAAAGCATGATTTTAAAATTCCCTAATAGTAGGGGTAACTGGAGGGCGATGGCTATTGGGCTGGGGAACATCCCAGCATTTAGTGAGGGACTTGCACCACTGAATTGTGGTGGAAATCCTCCCAGCTGGCGGACTGGCCATTCTGGAACCATTCTCGCCTTGTGAGGCGGTGGCCTGGATGTTAGTAGATCCGTTGGTACGTGTTTCTAGGAGGCCCTCCGGGTGTAGTAATTCACCATTGTGAGGTCTTCAGAGACATTGACTACACCCCTAGGTTAACTATTCATGTTTCTGCACTCCTGATTTTCTCCTCTCTGTAATGGTAGAAATAACACAATTCTCACATGAGAAGGAAATGACATTCTAATCCACGCCAATGTGCGTGGCACATGGGACGTCCCTTCCATGCTAAGTCCTCTTTTATTTCAGATCAATGAAGACGAGGTCCTGGTGCCAGGGGTTACCCCTCTTCTCTGGTAGTCAAAGGTCAGCTGCTAAATACTTGGCATGAATAGCATCAGCTTCCTCACATGTAAAGTAGAGGCATCGTGGAATCTGTATTATAAAGATAACCGTATGAACTCTGTTTTCCCAACAACATGGCTCCTAAGCACAACCAGCTACCCAATTAGCGGTTTCACCTCTTCCAATGCGGTATCACACTTTTGGAAAGATGGTATGCTGGTCTTCAATGAAATGTCTTCTTCAAGCAAGACTTCCAAGGTAATTTTGACTACGGGTGACTCTTGTCTTCTTCTCAGACATTAGCATCTAATCTCCAGGGAGAAAACAAGTGCAAACGTCTCTCAGGCAGCTAGGGCTATTGTGAGGATCAGGTGAGAAAGCCCAGGGAAGGGTCAAGCTGGAGGCAGATGAAGATGCTGTTGTTAATAACGACTTCTTGGGGCGCCTGGGTGGCTCAGTCGGTTAAGCATGAGCCTTTCACTCAAGTCCACGGGTCCTAGGATCGAGTCCCGGATCGGGCTCCCTGAGGGCCTCTCCCTCTCCCTCTGCCCCTCCCCATGCTTGTGCGCTCTCTCTCTCAAATAAATAAATAAAATCTTAAAAAAAACACAACAACTTCTTGATTATAACTTCTCTTTCAGGCTTGGGTGTATTGTTCAAGGTGGAATGTTTTGTGTCTACTCTCTAGGGCTCGATTTGCCAGCCCCGGCTGTCAGAACTCTCAGTGAAAATAATTCCAGGAGATCTTTGGGCAGAAGGACCCCCTTGCCTTCAGGGGGTCATGTCACTTTTATTAGAGGACTAGGATTAGAATAACCTGTGAAGGATTCTGATGAAGGGCCTGGAGCAGAGTCTGGAAATTTATCCTTTCAAAGAGTGCCACAGGTGAATCTGCTACCAGACAAATCACGACGAAAGGAAACAAAATTTGTGTGTATGTTTAAATGATCGTCCAAAGAAGAAAATACAATCCTTGCATGAAACTCCTGAGAATTATTTTTCCCTTTTAATGTTCATGTCTCACTCTAATTCTAGAGCAGGAATGCAATGTCGGGGGCAGTGTCTTTTTTTTTTTTCCTCCAGTTTCCTTGAGGTATATTTGACAAAATTCTAAGATATTTAAAATGTACGTTGTGGGGACGCCTGGGTGGCTCAGTCGGTTAAGTGTCTGCCTTCGGCTCAGGTCATGACCCCAGGGTCCTGGGATCGAGTTCCGCATCGGGCTCCCTGCTCCGCGGGGAGCCTGCTTCTCCCTCTGCCCCTGTCTCTCTCTCTGTCTCTCATGAATAAAAAATAAATAAATAAATAAATAAAATCTTTAAAAAAAAATAAATAAAATGTACATTGTGATGATTTTTTTATACATTGTGAAAAGATTTCCCCATCTAGTTAATTAACACCTTCATCACCTCACAGATTTATTCTTTTTTTTTTACATTTAAGTTCTACCGTCTTAGCAAATTCCAGTTATACAATACAGTGTTATCAACTATAGTCACCATGCTGTATATTACATCCTCAGTTTGTATTCATGTTATAGCTGAAAGTTTGTACCCCTTTACCAACCTCTCCCTATTTTCCCCACCCCCAGCCCCTGGAAACCACTTTTCTCCTTTCTGCACCTGGAGGGCATTGTACTAAGTGAAATAAGCCAGATAAAGACAGACGATGTCTTTTCTGATGATTTATTCCCAGAGCCTAGGGCTTATTATTCACTTACAAATTTCTAGGCCCTAGTGATTCTAGGTCCCAGTAAGGAGCTTACAACCTATTTGACAATTATCAGAAAATTGTTATTTGCCAACTTGGGAAGTTTTAGTGGTAACTTGAAAGTTAAAAAAAATGAATGCAAAACAAAATAGCAATGGTGCTTTTTCAGAGATGAGCAGGTTAGTAAGAAAAGTGATAATTTGGATTCTTTGGGAATTTACTTATTTCCTATATGAACTCTTGCCTAAATCTTTGAGACTGTAAATTCTGGGATTTAACCATTCATGTAACTTTCAGGGCTGGTGGCTTTTAAGGGGTTTGGTTAAATTCTGGGCACTAAGTTGGTGTTTTAAGGGTTTTGGCCTTTGCTGTTGAAAGCTGTTGGTTATCTACAACTCTTCCTTGGTGTAATTCTTTTCTGGACAATTTCTGGAAAGAAAATGGATTTTTAAAGCATACAATTTGTGTCTGATAGGGGTTTTATTTTTTTAAATTTTTATTGTTATGTTAATCACCATACATTACATCATTAGTTTTTTTTTTAGTATTTTATTTTATTTTATTTTATTTTATTTATTTTTTATTTATTTTTTTAATTTTTATGTTAATCCCCATACATTACATCATTAGTTTTAGATGAAGTGTTCCATGATTCATAGTTTGTGCATAACACCCAGTGCTCCATGCAGAACGTACCCTCTTTAATACCCATCACCAGGCTAACCCATCCTCCTACCCCCCTCCCCCCCAGAACCCTCAGTTTGTTTTTCAGAGTCCATCGTCTCTCATGGTTCGTCTCCCCCTCCGATTTCCCCCCCTTCATTCTTCCCCTCCTGCTATCTTCTTTTTTTTTTCTTAACATATATTGCATTATTTGTTTCAGAGGTACAGATCTGTGATTCAACAGTCTTGCACAATTCACAGCGCTCACCATAGCACATACCTTCCCCAATGTCTATGACCCAGCCACCCCATCCCTCCCACCTCCCACCACTCCGGCAACCCTCAGTTTGTTTCCTGAGATTAAGAATTCCTCATCTGATAGGGGTTTTAGTTTTAGCAATGTTGATTTAAGGAAAAAAACAAACAAAATCCAAAACAAAACCAATAGGAAGCAGATACTGTATTTCAGAGCAGAGCCATTGTACAACCCAGCTGAGTGAGAGGAATGTATCCAATGACGAAAAGGGTAGATTAATGGATGAATCATTGATCTAATGATGGAAATGGATGACTGAAGCTCTACTGTAAGATAAGAGAAGTGGAAGTAGCATATGTGGGCCAGAAATCCAACCAGAGTGGGAAACAGTGTCAGAAACAAGGCTTATATAGGAATCAAGCTGTGAAACCAGAGTTCTGGGATATGCCAGGTCTCAGGGAGCAATCTAATGAGCTTCGTAGTAGGAAGAGCTAGGTTCATACCTTGGCTCTTATACTTGCTAGCTGTGTGATGATGATTGAGATACTTAACTTCTCTGATCCTCAAATTCCCTATGTATATATTATGTTAGTTATGAGATGCATGAGAAAGCTGGCATGATTCCTATCACTTTAGTATTATTACCGTGTGGTCCTCTGCTTCTCCCAATAGGAGACCTTGACCAGTTGTCCTGGGCATGTGGGGGAGGCCAGCCTGAGAGGTGGAGACAGATCGACCAGTCACTCTACCCTTGTTAGAGTTGGCTTTCTCACAGGTGACTGCCACACCCCATCAGGCAAACCCTGTCAGGATCCACCACATTTGTGAAGCTTATATTATGGCACGTCATTTGTCTTCATTTCCTCTGTATCAATACCAGCTTTTTCTCATTAATGGAGCATTTGCTTAGTCCAGAGGAATTTAGCCACTAATCCCTTTTATGATAGCAAAAGCACCAAGAAGCCCCCTTGTCAGTTAGGGTCTCATCAGGCGACAGATGGCACACTTAAATTGGATAATTTATGGACAATTTAATAAGAGAATTATTTAGAAAAGCGGGGCTGGGATGTATAAAATTATGAGGGGTAGTGCAGAAGCCTGGGGCTAATCACTGCTGTGCACTCTTCCCATCCCTAACCTTGAAAAAGAGAGAAGGTGGAGAGGTTATCAGTATCTGTAGACACTGAGAGTTTTCCGACTGGAGCTGTGGTCTCTGTTTGAAGGATGATCCCATCTGTGGCAACACTGCAGGGAAGGAGCCGAAGAAACAAATAACCAGCTCATCCTCTTTCCTTCCTTCCCCTTGGCCAAAGCTGGTGGAAATCTAGAGGGCAAAGGAGCCTGATGACTGAGTCTCCACAGGTCAGTGTCCCTGGGCACAGAGCAGTGTGGAGGAGGGTGGAGAGTAAATCTGGAGGGACACATAGAAGATACCATCTTCCCTCTCTTAGTGGCTCTTAGCTACCAAGTGTAGCCATAGTAAGCAGGTGAGGTCTATCAAGGGGTGTGTTGCAAGGTATTTATTACAAAAGTAAATGTATTGAACCCGGGAGCACCTTAAAGAACTTGGTGACACTGATTGAGTCTGATACTTGGGTTCTACTCTGGCTCTGTCTCTTATCTCTTATGTGCTCTTGAGGAAGTCACTTAAATTCTCTCAGCCTCAGTTTCTTTACCTGTAAAATGGGAATCATGACCCCTGTATGACATAATTGTCATAAGGATTAAGTTAAAGAATATAAGTAAAAATATTTTGTAATCCAAATGGCCATACTCCGTACACACATTATAGATGAGTATACAGAGAGACTATGCTTGCTGCCCACCCCCCCCACTGTCAAACAATTATGCTTTATTCTGGGTGAAGAATTGCAATTCTGGTGAGCAAAAACTAAGACGCTTTGAAATCCAAGTGGTGTTCTGTTAAAATGTGACTTTGGTTCTCACTGGGGAACCTAGAGGTTTCACTTGAAATGAAGATTGTGTATTAATTTATACCTATGGAAGCCTTGTATGACATTTCCAAATCTGTCTGTAAGATAATGGCTCTAAATGGTTTATGACTTTTAAAAAAAATCTAATAAACATAGTAACTTTGTGCCTCAGTGTAATAAAAAAAGTCATGTTTTGGGATATATCATTGCTCATTGCAATGCATTACCGTTTCCAACCAGCATAAATCTTAGAACTGGAGATCTTTTGTCAGCTTATTTCTTAAAGAAGTGTCTCAGAAGGAATAGACTCCATGAGGCTGCTCTCCAGTGGCCTCCTCAGCACAGAAAGGTCTAAGCACCGATAAAAGTACAGCCCAACACAGAATGGCCCAGGTGCAAGGCCTTTGAACAGAGAGAACATGGAAGGCATTTTCTCTATGGTAGTTAACCTTCTACACTCCCCTTCCAAATGGCCATTCCATTGAACTCTGCCTCCATTTCCCCAAATGTGTTTCCAACTGCCTTTGATATATGTTCAATAAAACACGTGTGCCTGGATTTTCCAAAGAGGAGCCCCCTTTATACAGAACATTGAGAATGAAGCCAATACACGAATCCCAAATAAGGGGTTATAAACATTCAGAGTATGTTGAAGGGCCCCAAGGAAGGGGAGGCCACCAAGTAGGAGACAGAGAAGGAACAGTGAAGCTTCTGATTAATTAAAATGTGGATACTGCTAAGACCCTGATCTGAAGGGGGAAATTGCCTAGGGAAATCAACTAATTTGGCTGCTAGAGCAGAAACTGGGCTCAGTCCACATGTCTGGAGCTTTAGTGCATTGTTCAGTAGTGAAGTTTTCAACTTTTAAAAAATTGTGCTTTCCACCTTGACTTGTATCTTGGATGATATTTACATGCTCAATACATTCCCATAGGTATAACCAGGTTTTCATGTCAATTCATGCTATCCTGTTCTCAAGTTGGAATACAAAGCAAAAGCATATCATTACAGTGATAACCTGAATCTATTCGTATATATAAATATTAATAGGTGCATGTGAACATCCAAAAATATGCTTGTTTGATCTTCAAACTATCTCCAGAGTCTAACCATGTTTCTGCATCTCTCCAGCTGTCACCTTGGCCAGGGCCACGACCCTATCTCACTTGGGTTCTTACAAGAGCCTCCTAAGTAGCCTGCTACTACTGTCTTTTCTCCCTCTAGTTTATTCCCCACAGAGCAGCCGGGGTGGTCCTTTGAAAAAGCAAGTCAATTGGGTCGCCTGGGTGGCTCAGTCGGTTAAGTGACATCATGACCTTCAGCTCGGGTCATGATCCCAGCGTCCTGGGATTGAGTCCCATATCAGGCTCCCTGCTCGGTGGGGAGTCTGCTTCCCCCTCCCCCTGCTCTTGTGCTCTCACTCGCTCTTTCTCTCTCTCAAATAAATAAATAAATAAAATCTTAGGAAAAAAAAAAGAAAATGCAAGTGAATCATGTCACTCCTCAGCACAACGCTGTGCTAGCTGCCTGTTTCATTCAGAGTAAAAGCCACAACCTTACATTGATCTGTGCAGCCTTCTGTGACCTACCCTTTGGTTGCGTCTCATCTCCTATGCTCTCCTGCCCACTTAGCTTCAGCCCTTATGAGTCAGTCTCCTTCCTCTTCTTCAAATACAGTGGGGACACTCTCGCCTTAGGGCCCCTGACCCGGCTGTTCCTCCTCTCGGGAGCAGTCTTCTCTCAGATTTTTGGATAGTGAACTTCCTCACTTCTTCCCAGTCTTTGTTTAATTGTCCCCCTTTCCTCCAGGCTCCCCTAACCATCCTATTTAAAATGGCAACTCTTCTATCTTTATGCCCCAATTCCTGATCCTTCTCATCTTGTCCCCCCAGGCCTCTCAGCAGGTATCATTTAATACACAATACAACTTTATTTATTATAGTTATTACAGTATGAGCTCCAGTAAGGCAGGTGTTTTCGCAAGCACAAAGAACAGTGCCTGGTACATGACCGACAGTAAGCAAATATCATTGACTGAAAGGAATTTGCTAATTCATTCAAAGGGCATACATTGAATATCTATTCTGTACTTGGCATTGTGCTGGATGCTGAGGGAAAATGAGGAAGAAAGTCAAGATGTGGTTTCTGTTCTCAGACAGTTTAGAGCCTGGTGGTGAATCGGAGTCAATTAATCCAATAACCAGGGTAGTGAGTGCCCTGTTTGCCTTTGCGCTTATATTTGAAGAAGCTGTCAATCTGACATTTTGAATCAGGAAAGGAGATGCTCACCAAGTATTATGGTTGTCAAAGCAAAAGAAAAAAAAAAAAGAAAAAAGAGTCTGGACATTAGTAGGGAAATACTTTATCGAAGGGGGTGCTCCTCTGCAATCAGAAGATGCTCAAAGCCCTAGCCAAATACTTCCCAGGGAAGGGGAAGGTGAGCAAAACCTTTATGTGCATAGACTGTGACTCTGGAAAGAGGAAGGGGTGCTGACAACTGCCAGGGAAGGCCTTACGACTTTAATAAACTGCTCAAATATGGCAATAACGGGCAGGTCACGGCGGGAATTGCTTGTGGTCAGGCACTTGGGGTGGGCTGTGGCCTGAGCCGCAGCAGGTGATGACAGAGACGGAGTTCTGGGCCCATCTGTCTGCAGCAAACCGGCCTGAAGTCGTGTCAAGCACAAAGCTTGATCAGCTTTGTCAGTGTTCATAAGCAAAAGTTAAGGTTTAACCATAAAGCAATTGATGGCTTATGTTTTGTCTCTTAATATAATTGTTCCCTTTGGGGTTACTTTTGCTGCTATATTAAGAATGATGTATTATGGTGATCAGAAACAGTACAGATACTAGTTTGTCTATTATAGCTGTTGACCACCCGGTTACCAACTGTAGCAAAGTCCCTTTAAACAGGGTCAGTGGATGTCAAATGTACATTGTGTGTCCTGGGGGCGTGGGGGTGTGCACAGGGATGAGAATGCTCATCTTCACCGCACTGGAGAAACCAAAGGCATTCCCTAGAATTCAGCAGTGGAATTGGACTTCGGAAACCACAATAGGAGTCCTTTGGCTTTTCAAAATGGCTTCAATTCTTACCACCCAATAATGTTATGTGCTTGTAACAAGCTCCGTGCTTTTAACTAAACATTGTCACTAACACTGCAGAGCCGGATCCCTGTCGTTAAGCATGTTTTATTGAAGGGTATACTGTGCATATAAACACTGCAGGCAGAAGAGGAGAGAACACCAATTAATACCAGAATGAATCTGTTCAATGAACTATAAAACCGATGGTCCTTTCAGAGCACATTAAGAGTATGCTAACCTGCTACCAACGAACTGCATTTTTATTGTGAAAAATACTTCTCACAGGAGACCTTCAACAAAACCACGGTGTCTGCTCCCACCTCTTATCACACATGCTTTGGCCTCCTAGAAGGACATCTGGCATTTAAACTGAAAAATACCCCACCGGGTCTGGAATTCTCTGAGATACTGATAAATTCACCAAAATGTATACCAGCCTTTAAAAGAAGTCCCTCAAAAATGTGTCTCCCTCCAGAATTACATAATTGTTCTAGTTGGAAGAGTCACGGGCTAGGAGGCAGGGAGAAAAGCAGGGGAGCAGGGTGGGGACAGGATTGAGAGGTAACATTTGGGGCACCCCCTCATGTCCCTGCCCCTGGGCTCCCCGCGTTGGGTACATCATGCCATCTATTTCCCACCACTGCCTAGTGAGGGGGTAGGCTCCCTGTTTTGTAGATAAAGAAATGGAGATTCAGAGAGGTTAACGAGCCTCTCCCAGTTTCACAGTTAGAAGAAGCAAGGTATGAGTTTAATACCAGGCCTGTCTGATTCAGGCCCATGCTTTGTCTGATTCCGGCTTCAGTGCTGTCTTGTCATTTGTTTGTTTGTTCAGAACAACTCAGCAACACTGTTTATTGTTGGACAAACTTGTTTTACACACACATCAAAGAGGCCGAATAAATAAATAAACGGCAATTTCATATACAAAAATGGGAAAAAAAGAAACCTTTTATCTTCGGCCTTTTTATCCATCTCCTACAAGCCAACTACTTATATACAGCTAAGTCCCTACACAAAAAAAGTTACTGCAATGCTAGGAATAAGATTTTTTGTTGTTGGTGGTGTTAGTTTTTACAAAGCTTTTTTTCTCCTTTGAGATTATAATGAACATGGTCACACCACAAGTCAAGTCAGAAGTAGGACAGAAAGCAATCGAAAGGCTCGCTTGGTCATCTGAGATCATTAAAAATGGCTGACCCCTAGCAATATGTACAAAAATGCAAGTAAAAAATACAAACAAATTTTCCTTTTTAAAGTACTTTTAAGAAGGAAAGCAGGATGGGGTGCCTGGGTGGCTCAGTTGGTTAAGTGTGGACTCTTGGTTTCTGCTCAGGTCATGATCTCAGGGTCCTGAGGTGGAGCCCCAGGCTGTTCTGGTGCTCAGTAGGGAGTTGGCTTGAGATTCTCTGCCTCTTCCTCCTTCTCTGCCCTTCCCCCTGTTTGCCCACACATGAGTGTGATCTCTCTAAAATAAATAAATAAATAAAATCTAAAAAAAAAAATGAAAAAAGGAAGGCAGGGCCTTGGAAATTTTGCCCCACCCCTTCTGCCCCTGCCCCCCCATTCCAATTCCCATCGTGGCTTTAGCTGGTTGGGACTGTCCACTTGAAGGTGACCCTGTTTAGAGTCTGACACGGGAAGTGGAGGGTGAATAGGTCATGCTGGCCTCTGTTTTCCTGAAGTTCAGCTTTTTCTTTTTTGCTGTCTAGTCATCCTCAGTGGTCTTGAGCTTCTTGGTGTGGACATCGTCATCCTCATCATCTTTAGCTGCCGTGTGGCCGTAGCTGCCACAGCCTTCCTCTCCATCCTCTTCCTACCATCCTCTTCCTCCTCCTCTTCCTCCCTGCTTCTTCCTCTTCTTCATCTACCTCACTATCCGCCTCCTGCTCCCCATCTTCCTTTTGAGCTTTCCCATCAGCAGGTGCATCTCTTCTGTTCTCAGTTCCTGCACAACTTCCTTCCCCTGTAAGTCCTTGGTGGTCATCTCGGACGGAGCTGGCGTCCACAGCCACGTCTGACACGATGGGGCACGTTGGGGACCCGATGCAGCAGGTTAGAAAGAAAGCGAGAGTTGGAGGACTCTAGCGATAAAGCTGCAGGAGTCTGTGAGGGCAGAGGTGGTTGCTGTGAACCCTGAGCGGGACCAGGAACCATGTGAAGATGGCTTTTCAGAGCAGCCAGTGGGGATGTCTTGCCATGTGAAGTAGGATCTTGAGCAAATCACATGGAAGCTTTGATTTTCTGTTTTCTCTAATGTAAAGTGGAGATAAAATACTACCAGTCCAGTCCACTTCGCAAAGGTGATGTTAAATCAAATCTATGTGAAAGCACACTAAAACAAGAGTTAAGAGCTTTACAAATGCAAGTCTTTGTCATTATGGAATTGAATGACATTGACATTTTACCTGCCTGGAACATATCTGCTGCTGTCTTTTGCTTAAGGCACACCATTAGACATGGGCTCTTGGAGGAGAGCTGCTAGTCACTAAAGAATTAACAAATGCCTAGAAGCACATGCCAAGCCCAGCGACAGGGGTTCCACATGTGTGTTAGATGCATGACAAGTCCTATGTATCTATGGTCCACTGACTGAAACAGTTTCCAAATGCATAAAAATATTTTTAGGGTAATTTCTCTCTTTTCCCCCTGCCACCTCTATTTTTTGTCATTTCATTTTTGGGGGAAGTATTTATGACCTCAAGTAAATTTCTTGATCTTTCTGCACTTTCGTGTCCTTATCATTAGTAAAACGTAATAATGATACTTACTTCAGAGTGTTTATCCCTTCATTTATTTCACAAGCATGCTAAATACCTACTATGAACTGGGCATTGTTTTAATTGCTGGGAATTCAGTGATGACCAAAACACACAAAGATCTCTACCCACTTACATCCCAGTGATGGATAAAAACAGTAAATAAGAAAAATAAGAATACAGACTATGTTAGATGGTGGTAAGTGCTAAAGAGAAGAATAAAGTAGGAAAGGGAAAATAATGATTAGGGATGGGAGGGATGATTTGCCCCTTTAGCTATGGTGGCTCAGAAGGCCTCACTGGAAAGTGGCTATTTAATAAAGACTGAAGACCAAAGTAACTGAGACAGGTAGTCACAAGGCTCTCCTGCACATGTGTTGCATGTGTGTGTGTGTGTGTGTATGTGTGTGTGTGTGTGGTGTGTAATGCGGAAATTGCAAATGAAATAACTTACGTCACTCACAGGAGGTACTCAGTACCTGGTTGTTAACCGTGAAGGGACAAAAATATTATGTGTCTATAGATTGTGCATGGGGAATTCTGAATCTGGAAAGAATGGCTTTGCAAATAAAAATGCAAAGCAAACAAAATGAAAGCACCATTCACCTCAAACTTGTACATCGGGAGTGTTAAGAAATCTCAAAGCAATGTCTATTGGTCAGGTGCCAAGAGCTAGCCCCACCCTTTCACATGCCTGAAGAATTCCACTGGCTTAGTTATTACTCATTTGCGAACTGAAATTCAAAATGGCCTTGGGTAAATTTTATGACCTGCAGATGCATTAGAAGTACGAAGGGGAGATAGTTTTTAAGGTTAGTGTCAAAGCGGACACTGATCCCTCCCTCAGTCCTTCCTTTGTAGTTGCCTCTATAATAGGATATTGAGCTTAATGAACCATAGATCCGACCAGCTCTGGTGCTCTTATGATTCTTTTCAGTGACCTAGTATGACTTTTTTACTAGACTCAGGGATAGCAAATAACTTTTAGCTCTTGTTCCAATTCTGGTTGATTGGGAGTGACTGACTGGGGCCCGTCCTGATGAAGGCTGAAGCCTCTCTGGGCTCGTTGGGAAATAGGGCTGTGATGGTTAATTTCTTGAGTCAACTTACTGGGCAATGGGGTGTCCAGATATTTGGCCAAACATTATTCTGGGTGTTTCTGTGAGGGTGTTTTTGGATGAGATTAATATTTAAATTGGCACACTGGGTAAAGCAGATTGCTCTCCCTAATGTAAGTAAGTCTCATCCAATTAGTTGAAGGCCTGAAGAGAACAAAAGTGCTGACCCTCTCTTGAGTAAGAAGAATTCCTCCTGCCTGACTGCTTTTGAACTGGGATGTCAGCTTTTTCCTGCTTTTGGACTTGGACTGAAACACTGGCTTTTCCTGCGTCTCAAGACTGCTTACCTTCGTACTCGAACTACACCATCAGCTGTCTTGGTTCTCAGGTCTTTGGAGTCAGATGGGAGCTAAGCCGTTGGCTCTCCTGGGTCACACCCTACAGATCTTGGGACTTGTTGCCTCCATAATCACGTAATATCATATTGTAATTCCTTATAATAAATCTCTTTATGCATATATCTCCTATTGGTTCTGTTTCTCTGGAGAAACCTAATATAAGGGCTATGATTAATTAACAATGTCTTTCATGGTGGCAGAAGTGGAAAGTGGTCACTCACATTTTCAAACTGTATACAATTTTCATGCACAACTGTGTGAGGAGCTAAGCCAAAGTTTTTAATATATTTCATTACAGACTAGTGTTTCAAGACCAGTCAAACTCCCAGATCTGAAATATTAGAGGCATATGTTCCATAACATGCTAGGAAGGATCTTCAAGGAGACACTGAAAGTCTGTCTGACATCTGCAAAGCATCAGAGATTTGTTAATGGACCCTGGTTATGTTAGAAATAGACAGTAAAGCAATGGGAACTGAGGATAGATCAAGCTTTGATTTATTTGGCCATTTGATACCACCTTCGACAACTTTGTCTACCTTGACATGTCAATAAAGTTATTAAAATGAAATCTGAAAAAAAAGTGGAGAGCATTAGAGCGTAACAGAGTTTCATTTCTAAGTCATAGTGCCCAGCAGACCAAGAGAAGCTAAGCCCAAGGCATAGAGGGACTGCTTTAATTTCAGGCTGCTGCTCGCCTCTGCTTGACATTTGACAATGTACTTAAAAGTGCTCCTAAGCACATCAAGGGAAATGAATGAGTAAATAATTGGTTGCTCCTTTAAAAATAGAAAATATCAGGCTTGAGTTTAATTAACTGCCATAAATTATTCTCAGGCTAACTGTTCAGAGAGGAGCCACTTTTACCCTTTGCCTCCGATGAAGGAAAATTGTTCAGGTCACTTACAGTTTCACTTTCTAAAGTAGCAGCAGTATGAGGTAGTGTGTCCCATCACTGAGAATATCAAGGGATGATGAGAATAAATTTCTGTATTGTGTCAGAGGTTGGACTTGAAAAAGTGATTGGCTGCAGGAGTCCGCGGGGGCAGAGGTGGTTGCTGTGAACCGGGAGCGGGACCAGGAACCATGCGAGTGCTAAGTTATCGCTGTTGATGCTTTTCTTAAAGCCATTCATGACAATGTTTTCCTGATATAATCTGGTAAAATGAACAGAGCACCCAACCCCTCTCTATTTTTGAAAAATGTTGCCCATCTCTGCAAGAACTCATTATTAATGTGAGGAAAAATAAGGCTGATCATGTAGAGTGATGGATATCTGGGAGAGAATAGTCTAACTCAGTACATGTTTACTAATATAGACTATGTGTAAGGCATGGTCCTAGATCCCATGGAAAATGCAAATACCAATACTTATACCATCACATCTAGTAAAAAGTGACATGGCAGGTTCTCAAGTAATTGTACTATGTGCATCAGATGATAAGAGATTTAGAAGTGATACAAATAAAGTGCTGTGGGTTGACAAAAGAGGGAGGTATTAATTTTGCACAAACTAAGAGTGGTAGATGACAGAGCAGTTATGGAAGGTTTCTTAGAGGAAAAGGCATTTGAGCTGAGACTTCACAAATAGGAGGCTTTTACAAGCAGAGCTGAGAAAAGGGCAGCTCATGCCCAGGGCACTGTAACAACCAAGCCTCGGAGTTTGGAAAGCAGCAGGGCATTGAGTGGGAGATGAGATTGGTTTGGGAAGATCATAGAGAAAATTAAATGCCAGGTGGAAGTGGCTGGGCTGATTTTATAGTGTTTGAGGCAGGAAATAGCAAACGGGCTGAGTTTTAGCAATATGCCAGCAGGGTGGAAATGTATGTGGTGTGTTTTGGGGGAAAGGACTAGAATCTGGCTCAAAGTTGCTCCCAGGGCCCACAGAAATTGTAATTTGGCTTGGACTAGGTTTTATGAGAGGAGGCAATTACCATGGAGGTAGGAATAGAAAGGGTGGTGTATCTATGTAGCTGGGCACTCTGAATATAAGCAGAGTTCGGCCAGGGAAATGTTAGTGCAAGGTTTTATTCTCTGGTTCTAGATGATCCCTGAGGACTTGGTATCAATTTAAGTCCTTGGCCGGGAGGTGTTCAAAGAACACCTCAGGTGCTAGAGGTGAGAAGTGCTGCTCTTGGCCAGGGCAAGTTAGATCCTGACATCCCAGCAATTCCATCTTGTTGCTAAGCTTCTAGCAAAATGTGACTGGTTATGGCTGTGTATACACAAGGCACATGATGGTGATTGGTATTGTGGGCTTGGTTAAAAGCTCTCATTGTATGTCTCTGTGTGTACACAGAAGTTGTGGGAATCCAATAGTCGGCCTACTTATTGGTAAATTTGGGACTTCCTCAGATGACTAAGATGCTAAATGGAAAAGAATATTCCAATAATCCAGAGTCCCAGCATTTGCCTTGTTTTTGTAAATATCAGAAAACTTGGGGCTCCTGGGTGGCTCAGTCATTAAGCGTCTGCCTTCGGCTCAGGTCATGATCCTAGGGTCCTGGGATCGAGCCCTGCATCGGGCTCCTTGCTCCACAAGAAGCCTGCTTCTCCCCCTCCCACTGCCCCCGCTTGTGTTCCCTCTCTCACTGTGTCTCTCTCTGTCAAAAAAAAAAAAAAAAAAACTTTAGAAAACTCCTGGGGTGGGAGTCAGTGGGCCACGTGTCAGGATCTGGGAAATCATTGTGGTAAGGAAAGGCATTAATGCTTGGTTACCCTGTTTTTTTCTCTTGTCTACCCTCAAATAATCTGATTTGCTTTCAGGTAACCTATACAAACTCTTTTGTTGGAAAAATGAAGAAGTTGGGGAAGAAGAGGCCTCAGATCTCTCTGGAACAACCTGCAGTGTTTGAGGTTTTAGTCTTTAGGTAAAGTGTTTTTTAATGTCAACTCCACCAATTGGTACCTGGGTTCCACGAACCAGCTTACATCTGAACTTGCTGGCTTCACATTTGCCAAAGTGACAAAAAAATAGGCCTTCACCAACTCTGCCAAACTCACAGGCTGTAAAATAGAGGAAAAAATGGTATTTAGGTGGTGGAAAAGGGGGACAACTAGCTTTGAATGATAGCATGAAGCTGAGGTTGGGATGGGCAGGTATTTAGAAAGTAAAGCCCAGACACCTGGAACTGGGATGGAGAGAGGTAGATAATTGGAGGGAGCCTTTCCTACAAGGTGCAATCTCAGATACTGAGATACCGAGTAACTTAGATTACAGAGAGTCACAGACTCAAAGGGAGCTGTAACAGCTGTTATTCTGGTGAGAGCAAAGAGTGGTCCTCAGATTTGTAGAAATTTGCAGTTTTGTAGTATGCAGTTCATCAAGGCAAAGACCATATCAGAGGTTGACTTGACGCCGAATAACTTGCTCTGTGTCTCATAGATTTATCCAGTAGTAAAACTGGAAAGGGCACTAAAATATCCAATCTAGCATTCTTATTAAGCAGATGAGGATACCAAAGCTCAGTCAGTAAGTGGTGAGGTAAAGATTATTAGAACTTATCTTCTCATAGAATCATCTATAGCCTGTTATATTTTTCAAACTTTCAGAGTTGTAGTGGAAAAACCACAAGAAGACCTGGGGTATAATTCTGGCAAATAATAATAAGTTGTTATTGACCTTTTTGATTATCTCTTTTCTTACCTGTCATGACTGACTGCCAACTAGGAGAGTTGTGAGGGTCAATGAAAGGAATGATGTGTATGGAAGTTAAATTCCAAATTGCTGAGCAAATATAAATCACCTTGGTGATGCTGATAAATGATCAGAGATTGAATGTCAGAAGTGCCCTTAGAACATGCTCCATCTGGTCACGTGGACTGATGAACCTGAGGCCCAGAGAACTGAAAAGCATTGTCCAAGACACACAGTGACTTACTATTGGCTCCTGCCTCAAATCCTTTTCAGAGTATGCTTAGTATAAAATAGCTTATAGTAAACAGTGAGCGGCAGAGCTGCCCCTAAAACCCAGTTGCCTTTACTCCTAGCCCTGGCAGCTTTTCTCAATAGGTTAATGGTGTCTTTTCAGTTTTAAGTCTGAAAATTTCCCTAGGAGTGGAACTCAGCTCCATCTAAAGAGTGTCATCTTGCCCTTGATTTCTTCACCTGGATGTGGCATAGGGAGTATGTCTCCATTCCCTGACTGGAGCTATAGTGTGAAATGGCTCAGAGGAACAGGTTTTTCTGTGGGCAAGAGACTGGCTCTTTACGGCAGACTTGAGCTGTTTTGGCTTAGAGGCAAAAGCATTTCCACATCAAATCATAAGCAGCAGGAGGAAAACCCATCTAATAATTTGCCTCTATCTCCTTTTATTCATAAATCAGCTCAATCAATAACTATTTGAAATGTGAAAACCTTTATTTGGCATGCCACTCAAAGAGAAGAGGGAATATTCCATCTTTTCAGAGAAAGAGTAGCATGTTTTTTACGTTTGAAAAAGGGGTAAGCATCGAAATTTGGCCTCTTGCCCTATTCTGGGCATCTGACAATTCTATCGTGAAGTATGGAGTTTGTGCGCTAATTAAAGTGTCTTACTGATGACTTGTTTGGATTCCAGGATAGGCACCAGATGTCACTCAGCCCACAGCATGGAGAGTTACTCTTAATTACAACTTCAAGTTGCCCTAGTTGGAGGTGATCCTCCTCCTCCCTACCTGAATAAATTAATTCACACTGAAGAGTCTGTTTCTGCTCTCCTGTTGTTTTCCTTTGTCTACCAAAAGATGGGACCTTATTATGGCCCTGGCTACTTCTTAAGGGTTATCCAAAAATGCTAACCCAGGCTAAAAAGGATTTCCAACTCAACAGGAGCTCTATTACACGTGCCCTTTGCACTTTCTTTGTGTTTCTTCCTACCTTCCCAACACTTGAGCCACGTGTAACTTGTGCCAAGGCATTTTCTTCAGAATGTGTTCAACTGCCCCATCCACATGTCCTGAGCTGACAGTACATTTATCTCTACTGATTAGCACAAGAGAAAGACAGCTGTCTGTAGCCAACTGTAATCTGGCTTGAGTTCAGTAATTCTGATTGTTTCTGCCCATGAACGTAAATGAGAGGAAAGAAAAAGCTTTGTTTTGATTAGAGCTGACTACACTTCACCTCCCAAAGCTATAGATGCTGCTTCTAATAGAGACAAGCATGGCTTTCATAATCAACTCAGATGGCACTAAGCTCTACAGGGCACAAATTCTATAAAGACCTGGTAATTTGGTCTACCCCAACAAGGCTAATCTTTCACAGGGCCCCAGGACCAAGCTTTCGATATTGTTTGGGCCTTTAGTATTATCTGGAAAAATTCTTTAACTTGGAGTTTTAGAAGTATAGTAACTAAGAGAATTAGAGGAGAAAATGACAATAACATGGGGGATGACTTTATAAGGTATACTGAACTATTTGTTTTGGTCCATCATCAGTTGATACTGGGTAGTAATACACTGGTATTCCTTTTTGTGCTATTCTAGGGTAAACCAATAATACCTCGTTGGTAGGAAACTGACTTTAGCTAGGGACACTGGTCATAATCTTGTTATTTCTTATTAGTCAAGTGGCTTGGAAAAAAATACAAGTTTTGTACTCAGGAAGATCTGAACTTCAGTTTCTTTATCTAAAAAATGGGATGAAAATACTATATACCTTAAAGGGTTGCTCTGAAGGTTAGAGAAAATGCCGGGTTGATAATAACAGAGCTGGTTGTCATTGCCATTATTGTCCTTATAATACTTGTCTACATTTATTCTTTAGTATTTTGGTACTTGGACTCCACTGAAGTCTTCATTCCAATGGTGGTTTTATTGAGAACAAAAAAAATGGGATCTTTGGTCTAAAGAGTTATTGATAACTAGTCAAAAGCTCCTTGCTTTAAATTAGTGATTCTCAAAGTGTAGTCCTTGCATTAGCAGTGTGAACATCACCTGGGAACTTGAAAGAAATGCAGATTGTCACCCCACCCCAGAGCTACTGAATCAGAAACATTGGGGACTTGGTAAGAATGCAGATTATTAAGCCTTGCCCCAGACAGACTGAATCAGAAACTCTGGGGGTGGGTTTTAACAGGCTCTGTAGAGGGTTCTGATGTATGCTATTGTTTGAGAACCACTGCTCTGACCTGTAAATTTGTCAGCTGAAATTAATATTTGTCTCATGCTTCTAAATATATTACAGTGTAAATATGGACAACACAGGGACCTCTCTAGAATAAAGTGGGTACTATCTTGCAGCAGTTCTCTTGTGATCCACTTTCTGATCCTCTTGGGGAAAAGAATACCTCCCGGTCAGAATTCCTCTTAGGGCTCACTCTTCTTTTGGTGGCACTTTCCTGCCCTTCTGACTATGGCATTACCACATTGACTATAAGGGTGTGCACAAAACAAAAAGGAGAAAGATATTAAACATAGCAGCAATCAACCCCTAGATATTCCTGTCCCTGAGTTATGATTCAGAGAGCAAAGTCCTTATTTAAGAGTCTGGCTTACAAGGATTTCATTATCTATTATTTGAGGGTTATATTGGTTTATTGCGATACTTCTGAAGTCTGAGGTCTCTATCTGGAGCCCTGAGAGACATGACAATAATCTTTTAATAACTAACAATGCCTGTGATTATCTGTAACTCATGGAGCAGTTTTTCTCCACTAGTTGGCGCATTCTTCTGTGAATACTCTTCCCAAACTTCAAGACACCTGAAATCCCTGGGTATTGAAAGAAATGATTAATAGCATCTATTGATTTTCAAAAGTAAGGAAATATGGTGACATGAAGCTGTGAATATGAAAGTTAAATTTTTCATTACACATTCACTTTTTAAAGGGTATTTGGAAATGACTTTCTAGGGGGAATGTCAGTGAGTTTCTAAATATTAAAAATCTTTTCATTTGATGTGTAAAGGTGAGAAATGCTCACATTTATATTGCTGTTCTTGTGTCCCGTGGCACGGAACAATCTCTTCCAAATGTATCCAGACCAGATAAGTTATTCAGAAGAATCTTTCAACTTTTACTGCTGTTCATGTTGGATTAAAGGGAAAATGTGCACAGAAATTTGATCATCATATGCGTTTTGTATTTTTGTATGTATACATATAAATGGTATCTTTCTACACATAGCCTTTTAATTTCTCATGATATTCCTAGAAGGCCTGTCCTGGAGCATGGCAGAACCTGCATTATAAAAGTAGGGAACCAGGGCCCATACTGCTTAGTAGTGTCATAGATCAGGTGCACATTTGAAACTGGAACCTAGGTCTTCTGGTTTCCTTGAAGTAAAATAATTTCTGTGGGAATTCTATGTTCCCGGAATTGTGGATGTGGTCCTTACAGAGTGATTTTACACTTGCTTCTGTAGTGATTTGGGGTTTTCATGGGTTCTGGAAAAATTATGTCAATTTCCAGGCTTGTAATTCATACCACCTACTAAGCATACATTTGTATATCACACCTACATGTGATGTGACTTTAGCATTTCTATTTTTCATATTTCTCTTAGAAGGTGTTTATTTCTTCCCCACCCAGTGCCTGGAGTAGACAGCAAAATTTCTTGTAAGTTTTTAACTTATTGTGTAGAATTTTTCTAATCCTTTTTTCCCTACAGATGGGGTCATGTTTTGAGGATTCCCACCTTATGCAGAGGTGTCTTTCCAGCTCCTGTCTCTTAGGTTAAGACTGTGGTATGATGGGCTAAAAGATGAACCCAAAGATATATCTATGTCCTAATCCCTAGAGCCTGTAAATATTACCTTATTTGGAAAAGAGTCCCTGCAGATGTGATTAAGTTAAGGATCTTGAGATGAGATGATCATCTTGGATAATTAGGCGGTCTCTAAATCCATTGACAAGTTTCCTTATAAGAGAGAAGCAGAGGGAGATTTGAGACAGTCAGAAAAGTAGAAGATAAGGATACACAGAAGAGAAGGCAATTTAAAACAGAGTCAGAGACTGGAGTGGTGCATCTATAAGCTAAGGAATGCTTGCTGTCACCAGCAGTAGGAAGAGGCAAAGAACGGATTTTCCCTCAGAACCTCAGAACCTGAGGGAGCAGGTCCTGCTGGCACCCTGATTTCAGGCTTCTGGACTTCAGAAAAATGAGGGAATAAATTTCTGTTGTTTTAAGCTATCAAGTTTGTTACAGCAGCCACAGAAAATTAATACGCATGGCTTTGCTCCCTCCAGAGCTTTAAAACCGCAGCCTGCGGCTTCTAGGATCTACATTCCAGCATGTGATCACTTCTGTCCTCACCTATCAGGTTAACTCCAGGAACACCATTTATCCTAGAATAAAATCTCCCTGGAATTGAGCAACCTGCTACACTTCCACTCTGGATTTATGTTCCCTCTTGTTTTAACTAGGAAAAAAGAAGAGTTTGTTGTATTTTGTTTTGCAACCAGCTATAATGCTTATGATAGTTTTTTGTTATATTTTATCCAGAGTTTTTGTGGTTATTTGTCATGAGTAATTGATCTGCATTAACTCAGTGTACTATTTTTTGGGAAGAAATCCCTGCGTTAGGTTCTCCAGAGAAACAAAATCACTATCTGCCAGCAAGTCCCATGATCTGCCATCTGCAAGCTGGAGAAATAAGAAAGCCAGTGGTGTAATTCAGTCTGAGTCTGAAGGCTTGAGAAGCAAAAGTGTCAGCCAAGGGAAGAGAAGATGGATGTCCTAGCTCAAGCATAAAGATCAAATTTGCCCTTCCTCTACCTTTTGTACTCTTCAGGTCCTCAATGGAATGGATGATGTCCACCTACACTGGTGAAGATGATCTTCTTTACTCAGTCTACCAGTTCAAATTTTAAGTATCTTCCGGATATATCCTCCAAGACACTCAGAAATAATTTTTTATCAACTATTTGGGTATCCCTTAGCCAATCAAGTTGACACATAAAATTAGCCATCAGGGTTCCCTTATTTTTTAAAGAAAACTATTTAGAAGCCTATATGGTTATTGTGTGAATACTTCAACTATTTCTGTGTCTTTACCTTTTTATTTCTTAACTAATTTATAAATGACAGTGAAATCTGTTACTAGTGTTGATTTCCAAAGGAAATGTGACTTGACATTTCCTCATGATATGAAGAAGAAATAGTGTTAGCAAGGTGGTCCATTAATTATGCTGGTATCTTAATTCAACGGCATTCAAGGGCAGTGAAGTGGAAATCATAATGGGTTTTGAAAGAAGCTTAAATTAGAGTTATGTCACCAAGGTGGGGATGGACTAGCTGAAAAGTCAGCAGGAGAGAAGAGAGGAGTTTCAAAACAAATGATATGATTTAAAGTGTTTAAAGCAGGACCGGAGTCTGGCTGTGTTCTGCAGTATTAATTCAGAGGTGCGAGGAAAGTATTTTTATTCAAAAATTTTCTTCTGACTTGTTCACTGGTTATTTTCATTCTTCAATTTTAGATAAGACCCAAACTGTAACTATATCAGAGGAAAGTTGACTCAATGACGATGATTCATACTATGATTATTATGACTCTTATCATAGAACATTAGATGCCTGAAATCAGAATGGGGGAAGGGAGCTTCGATAAATGCTGCTTTGTTCTATAGTGATCTCAGAATTGTCTTATTTTCCTTACTGCATTTGTTATATATTGCTGAATAACAACTTACTCAAAATTTAGTGGCTTAAAACAACATTTGTGATTTCAGTTTCTGCAGATCAGGAATCTAGTCAGGGCTTAAAACTACATTTATTATTTCATGATTTCTATGGATCAGGAATCTAGTCATGGCTTAATTGCCTCCTAGCCTTTCATAGCCTGCAATCAAGGTGCTGACCTTGAGTCTGTGATCTCATCTGAAGTTTCTACCAGGGAAGGATCTGCTTCCAACCTCACTTAAATAGTTGTTGGAAGAATTCAGTTTACTCAAGGGCTGTTGGACTGAGGGTCTTAGTTCTTCATTGTCTGGTCGGCTAGAGGTTATGCTCAGTCCTTTGCCAAGGGGTCGTCTTCATCAGGGGAAGCATATAAGAAGAGCTAGAGAGCGAATGTTAGCAAGATGAAAGTCTCAGTCTTCTGTAACTTAATCTTAGAAGTGATCTCCCATTACTTTTACCATATTTCATTCATTGGAAGCAAGTCACTAGGTCCAGTCCATACTTAAGGAGAGGGGATTACACAGGATGTGAATATTGGGAGGACTCATTGATAGCCATTTTAGGAGATTGACTAGTGTAGCTATTCAATGTGCTCCCTTAGAGAGCAGTAACATTTTTATTTCATTTACATGTTGTCACAGAGCCCAGGCAGAGTAAATTACCTATAATGATTAATGACCAATTATAGGTATAATACTATATTTTTATTTATACTAAGAGACTTTCTTACTCATACCTCACTGGACACTATTTCTCAGTATTCTCTGCTAAGTTCTCCTCATCTTTCAGATGTCTATAAATTGGAATGCCCCTGGGTATAGGATTTGATCTTCTCTATATCTAAATCATTCCTTTGGTGATCTCATCTACTCTTATGCTTTAAATACAATCTATGACTCCCAGATATACATAGCCTGCTTTGAATTCTCCTCTGAACTTTATACATCAGCTACCTGCCCACTCAAAATCTCCATTTGACATTAAGTAGTTATCTCAATCTAAAATGTCTAAAAAAATGAATTTCCCAACCTGCTTCTCTCTTAGTCTTCCTTCTCAGTAAATGACAACTCATTCTTCTAGTTGCTCAGGCCAAAACCTAGAAGTCATCTCGATTTCTCTCTTTCTTTCCCATTCCAGATCAACAAATACTGTTATCTTCTGTTTCCTCTGCCCAGTCCCAAACCAGCATTTCTTGCCTGGATAATTTCAGCTGTCACTTAACCATCTTCTTGTTTGCACTGCTAGCCTCTTAGGTGTCTTTTCTCTACTCAGAAGCCAGAGTGATTTTTAAAAATAGAAGTCAAATCTGCTCAAGTTTTCTAAATGGACATATCACCTGGACTAACATCCTCACTGCCACCTATGAGGACCTATATGGTTTTCCCTCTAGTTACCACTCTGAGGGTATTTCCTTTTACCTTCCCTGCCTCCTCCACATGCCCCAAAGGACATATTGATCTCCTTTCTGTTTCTAGAACACACCAAACCTGCTCCTCCTCAGAGTCTTGGCAACTGCTCATCACTTAGCCATCACAATTAATATCAACAAATTATTATAAGAAGAGGTACAGAAGAATGTAGAAAGATGCCAATGAGTCTCAAATGCTTGTGTGGTATCAATGAGGCAGAAGAAAAGATGAGCATGTCCTCAAAGAGCATTCTTTAAATTGTTTATGAGAGAACTCTGTCTCCTACCATCTGACCATTTCTTACTACCTGTCAGCCAATTAGGATGTGTGGCCGAGTCTAAATGTCCAGTGATTAAGAGGTCATAGTGGTATGATCACGTCTTTATTCCTTTCAAGTAAAGTGTTAGCACATATTCTAATGGCTCCAGAGTTCAGGACAAAGATATTTAATCTGTGTGAGCTATAATGTCGACTCAACAAATCTTAGAGCAAGAGAGAAGAAGCTGTGATATTTTGTCAATTATTATCAAATGCCAAAATGGAAAGTGATGATCACTTCTAATAAAAGAATTAAGTGTGCAATTTATATCAAGGCAAATCCAATTAATATCTAATCCTTAAATGTATGTAATTGGATTTACATATTCACATCTTTGCAATTAGAAGCTGGTATTTAAAGGGCATGCTTCCCATTTCCCATTTTGTTTATCACAAAAAAGCTTGTGGGGCTTTTTGTTGTTTCAGAATTACAGAATCAAGGTAAATACCTTTGCCTGATAATCTCTAATCATGGGAAAAGAAAGGTTTTAATGCAGACCCTTTAGAGATACAGAAATATTCGTGGTTGATTTAAATGGTATTCAGCCCCGACATTCACAATTTATGTTTCACAAAGCTCATTTATAATTGCAACTGGTTTCCTTTTAATTTATACGTCGGAAATACTTAAGCGTAAAGGTTAAGTTCTTCCTTCTAAATCTCAGGAATGAATAAGAGTCTTCCTTTACAGCACTTATGATGAAGGGTGCTTCAATCCTTCTGACATAGCAGGATATCACTACGTAAATTGCTGGTACCTGGGTATCATTTAGTTTAGCGAAGTGGCATTTATCTGAGAGGCTGGGTAGAGCCTGACTCTACCAGTCTATCCAAACTGTAGGTGACCTGCCTTGTTGTAAGATATCCCAGAAATAGGTCAGGCAACTCTGCGATAACACCAGGTTAATAAGCCCATGATGAAGGATGTGGATTGGTACTGCACACTCTCAATCTTGGAAAAAACATTATTATGATTACATTGTAAGCTACTAGGTCTGAGAGAATTCTTAGGTGAATCTCATGCTATGGAGCCACCCTAATCTTTAAATAAGAAAGTCTTACTCAGAAATTAAAACATACATGTTATAAGAACCAACATTTAAAAAGGATTAATAATATTCTGTCCTGGAGAGCACAAGGAAATGTCAATAGTTTCTTATATTGCTTATAGCATATAAATGAGTTTTGGGAAATTGTATCAAAAGCCTTAAACATGTGCTTTGTTTTGACATAGGAAATTCCACTTAGAGGAAATTATCAGAAAGAAGCAATTATATATATGTAAAGACAATTGTATTATGATATTCACAGCAAGTGAACTATCCAAAATCCCTAGTAGTGCGGATTTATTAGATGTACTATGTGAAATTTAAATGATAGAATTCCATGTAGTAATGGAAAATGATGAGGTATTGCTATGGGAAAACATTCATAAAATAATTTTTAGTGAACACAGTTTATTACTTTTTATTATTATTTTTATTATTATGTTATGTTAATCACCATACATTACATCATCAGTTTTTGATGTAGTGTTCCATGATTCATTATTTGCGTATAGCACCCAGTGCTCCATGCAGAACGTGACCCCTTTAATACCCATCACCAGGCTAACCCATCCTCCCACCCCCCTCCCCTCTAGAACCCTCAGTTTGTTTTTTAGAGTCCATCGTCTCTCATGGTTCATCTCCCCCTCCGATTTCCCCCCCTTCATTCTTCCCCTCCTGCTATCTTCTTCTTCTTCTTCTTCTTTTTTAAACATATAATGTATTATTTGTTTCAGAGATACAGATCTGAGATTCAACAGTCTTGCACAATTCACAGCACTCACCATAGTACATACCCTCCCCAATGTCTATCACCCAACCGCCCCATAGTGAACACAATTTAAATAGCTTGTAAAACAGTGTGATAAACCAAAGCTCAATAGTAGTTATTTTTGGAATATGGGCATTTCCCCATTTATTTTCTATATTTCTTTATAAACAAGCATTGGCAAAGGTGAGCTGTGAAATGGACATGATACTATATCACTGCAAATCTTAAGTTACATAAGAAAGATATGTAATTTTCTACAAACGATTCTAAAAAACTAAGCTACGAGTTACCAGTGAACTCTTTTCCAATCTCTTTTTGCCAGAGAACAGTTCCTCATTATGTAGTAAACATGTTGTGTTTTAATGAACAGAAAGCTTTCTCAGCAATTCTTTACTACTCGTTCTGAATGAAAGTTTAATTTTGACAGGGATATATTATTTTGCCACTCTGTTAACAATTACTGATGGATGTGATTATCAGGTTGGCCATTTTAGTTTTAAAAATCCTTTTAGACATTTTCTTTAGGTTTTATGAAAGGGCATTACATCAATGACTACAATGAAATGAAAAATTCAGAGTTTCAAATGGTCAATTCATACAAATAGGTCTGTTGGGTTCTTGTTTTCTCAATAGTATGTTTTTGTATAGATTGCCTTTTTATCAACTGACAAAAATGCTAACGGTGTTGGTATCCGTACATTACAGCCTCACTTATTTTACTTATTTAACTGGATGAACCACAAAGAATGAGTAATCTCCTCTATCCTTAAACAAGTTACCAAAATAAAAGGCTAAAGAAAGCCCAGGAAGAAGATAAAAACATAATTTATTTATTTAAAACACATACCCTACCAATGTGTAAGAATGGACTTGAGGAAGCTTATGATAAAAATATAGGCATGAGGTTTACATACGGTAGTAAAAAATGGCTCAGGGCAAAATCAGAAGCCTAAGGAAGAAAGGTGGTGATGGGGAACAAAGTCTGAGATGATTCCCAAAATTAAACATTATATTTATCCAGATCTTTCACTCAAATGCAGAGGAGGAAGCATGATAAGTCACAGTTTACTGTCTATTAAAGGGAGGGATTGTGAATTTTCAAGAAAGAGAATTTTCTTGCAGCTAAAATTTGGGAAAAATGTAGAGTGTAGATCCATATTTAAAGGATCTTGAGTAACGTAAATGGCCCAATTCAAATGCCAACTTTTCCGTGAAGTCTTCTCTGATTTCTCTCTCTTTCCTTTCCAGTTACACTTGTTTTGTCTTTCCTCCTCTGTTCTTCGATAGCAGTTTATCTGTGGCACTCTTAAAGCATTTAAAATATTTTGCTTTTATTATAGTTATTTATGATTATATTTTGTAGTCCCTATTAGACTGTGAATTATCCTCTTATATCCTGCAGTGCCTTTGTTCATAAAAGTAATTAACATTTGTTGAGTGCTTTAACCATGTGGCAGGTGCAGGCAAGGATTTTATGTACTTTACCTCATTTTATCCCCACAATACCTATCTTTCATTCTATGCATTTTAGAGTCTTTGTTCATTTTTCCAGTTTTATTGAGATATAACTGACATAAAATATTGTATAAGTTTAAGTTGTTCATTGTAAGGATTTGATATATGTATATATTGGGAAATGATTACCACAACAAGTTTAGTTAACATCCATCACCTCATTAGGTTATAGTTGTTTTTCTCATAATGAGAACTTTTATCAGCTACTCCCTTAGCAACTTTCAGATATATGATATAATATTGTTAACTATAGTCACTATGTTGTACATTACATTCCTAGAATTTATTTGTTTTCTAAATAAAGTTTGTGCCTTTTGACCACCTTCAGTAATTTCCCCCACTGTACCCCTTCCTTGTACCCCCTGCCAATGGCACCACCAATCTGTTCTTTCTGTGAGGTCAGTTTTTTTTCTTTTTTTTAAGATACCACATGTAAGTGAAATCATATAGTAGTTGTCTTTCTCTGACTTACTTTATGTAGCATAATGCCCTCAAGATCCATCCATGTTGTTGCAAATGGCAGGATATCCTTCTTTTTAAATAGTTGAATAATATTCCATTTCATATATATAATATATAAAATATTCCACACACATATGTGTGTGGTGTATATATATACACATGTATATATAATATATGTAGATATATATAATATATATCTACATATATATAATATTTTCTTTATCCATTTATCCACTGAAAGACACTTAAATTGTTTCCATGTCTTGGTTATTGTGTATAATGTTACAATGAACATGGGGGTAAAGGTATTTATTTGAGATAGTTTCCTTTGCATATATACCCAAAAATGGAATTGCTGAATCATATGTAGTTCTGTTTTTAATTTTTTACAGAACCTCCATACTGTTTAATTTTTTAAGGAACTTCCATACTGTTTACCAATGTACATTCCCACCATCAGTGTGTAAGAGTTCCCTTTTCTCTGCAGCTTCCCCAACACTTGTTACCTCTTGTCTTTTGGTAATGTCATGTTAGCCAGTTGAGGTACTATCTCATTGTGGTTTTGATTTGCATTTTCTTGATACCTCTCTGAGTCCACACTCCCCACAATATCATTACTGTCCTTGTTTTACCAATAAGTAAACCATAATTTGAAGAGACAGGTAATAATATGCCCCAAATCTCACATGTGGTGAATTAGAACCCATGTTTGATTGATTACAATAGCACTGATTAAGTCTTAAGGACTATTTCCAATTCTAGGCAGTGTTTTCAAACAGAACCTGTGGAGGCATTCTATATATAGATTAAAAAATTATGTTTTTTACTCCCAACCCAACTTTGTAGGACTTGGAGGAAGAGGTTTGGTTGAAATAGTTTAGATAGGGGTGCCTGGGTATTTCAGTCATTAAGCGTCTGCCTTTGGCTCAGGTCATGATCCCAGGGTCCTGGGATGGAGCCCCTCATTGGGCTCCCTGCTCCACGGGAAGCCTGCTTCTCCTTCTCTCACTCCCCCTGCTTGTGTTCCTTCTCTCGCTGTTTTTTTCTCTGTCAAATAAATAAATAAAATCTTAAAAAAAAAAAAGAAATAGTTTAGATCAAGTAGTTTGGATGAAGAAGTCATGATGAAGTAGACACCCAGCCTAAGTTGACTCCAGATTCTCTAGTTTTAGGACAGTCACTTAGGAAGCCTTGAAATGCAGATATCAGGATCACTTTCTCTTATCAGATTACACTACCTTATATTGCAGTAACAAATGACCCTGAAATCTTAATGGTGACAACAACAAAAATTTACTTTGTGCTCACACTGAATGTTCATCATAGGTTGGCTATGATTCCACTTGATGTTATTATCAGTCTTCTACTCAGGCCCACAGAGCAGCTTCTATTTGGGTCACTGACAGCCTGCAACAAAAGGAAACAAGACATGGTGGACATGAACTGGCTCTAAAAGTTCTTATATGGAAGTAAGAATGCATTGACATGCATTACTTCTGCCCACATTTCACTGGCCAAAGAAATTGACATGGGCACTCTTGAGTTCAGTGAGGTAAAGATGCACAAACTCCCTGCAAGAAGAGGTAACACGTTATATGACTGAATCTAATGTCAATAGAGCAAGATGTATAATCTTGGGAGGAAGACCCCAGGGGCAGAAGCAAATCTTGTTTTACAATAATACAGCCTTACAATAGTACAATTTACATACTTTTCCATTGACTGGCCATAGCAACCCTAGGTATTCTATCCTAAAACTTTGTTATAAATAGTGGCAAAAAAAAAAAAATAGTAGCAAAACATGGCTATCCGGGTTAGAGGAGGGTGGGGACTGAAATAAAGTCATAATGTCAGTTTCACTAATGAGGTTGAGAGAATGAGGTGAGGTTTTCTTTTACTATTTCTTTCCATGTCTCTCCATAAACCTACCCTACCCTCCATGGAGTCTGTCAGACCTTGGCTTAAATCTTGACTTTACCACATACCTACCTGTGAGAATCTGGGGAATTCCCTGAGCCTATTTTCTCAGCTAATCATAACTGTGCTCAATAACTAGCATTGATTAATATAATATTTTTTCTAATGTCTAATTGCCACATCTCTTACTGTAATTTAGCTTATTTCTTTGTGCTCAATACTCAGTGTGTATCACTTTGGTAGTTTTTAGAAAGTGTTATTTTGTCACACTGCCCCTAACCCCCCTCCAGCTTCCCAGGTTCTTTAAACTATGGAACATTAGACTGTTTTCCTTAATAGATCCCAAACTCTAATTGTTACATTCACTTACATCTAGATTCTGTATTCTTTCAACATGTAGCCCAAAGGAAAGTAGAACATATCCAGGAAAATACAAGGAATATTAAATACAGTGGGGAAATTGTTTCCTTGGTAAGTATTTACATCAGATTTTGTTAACCATATTGTATTGCTGAATTGTTATTCTTCTGATGTTCCAGTTAACTGAAAGTGGGAGGGAGGGAGGGAGGACAAATGAAGACAGCAGTCAAGAGCCAGGATTTACCTTTTGATTGACAATCTCCTTCTCAGGACTGGAGGTCCCTGGGTGGAGGCCTACCCATTTGTTTAGTGGGGAAATCAATCTGTCTTTTTGTTCCTTCTTCAAGAGGAAGTATCAAAGGCTAAAAACACTGGCTATTGCCCTAACAACCTGGGGATTTGCCTGTCTTGCTTGGGTGAAGACTCCTCTTTGTATGTCACTTGTGTGTTTTGTAGAACGGTAGAGTCAAATACCAACTTTTCAGTGGGATAGATATTAGGTACCAACAATTCTGCTCTGATTAAAACAACCTAATTCTAAAGGACAAGAAATTACATATCTTAGTGCTCAGGGGTTTAGAGATAGGTTGCAAGAAACATTTGCTTTTCTTGCTGTACATTACTGTGTTTATTGGGCAGATGGAAAAATAATGCACTGTGAGGCAGATCATTCTTTCTGTTGGCTGGATAAATGAATGATATTGTGATGTTTGCCTCACTTTGATATTCTGGATCACTAGGCCTCCAAAATAAAGTGGAGCAAAGAGCTGTGAGTTGGAGTCAGGGGAAATCTCAAAGATTTTGCAGACCATTGAGCTGGGGAAATTGGGCAAAACATTAAATCTAAGTGGATAAGAACAAAGAGGAATTTTCATGTATCTGACTGAGCATAAATATATGCAAGATGATGTTTTAGTGTTCGTCATTGACATGGATCATGTGTCTGGGGAGTGAGAGTGAGAGATTCCTGCTGGGGAGTCAGAAACAGTTGATGACTTTGGTTTATGAATTTTCTTTGGACTGGTTTCTGGGAAGACACAGAGCTTGGCAAATTTTATTGTCTATTATGGCAGGCATTAAAATTACCATCTCAAAAAGGCCCCATGAATGAGACATTCCCTATCTTTTTGGAAGGATTTCAACTGTTTGAGGTCTCTCAATAGTTAAAGTAGTCTCTGGGTTGCTGCACAGACCTTTGACAACAGGTTGCCTACTAGACTGCAAAGTGTGAATGAAAATAGAGCTGTTTAGTCTATTTGAGGTGATTAGTTTGATTTGTTTGACTAGTATTTCAAAACTCAGCTGAAATTGGAAGCTTTTTAAAAATGCAATTACCAAGGCTTCACCTGGAGCCCATGGAATCAGAAATTCTGAGGCTGGTGAGTTGGAATCTGTAAGTAAAAGCTTCCTGAGTGATTTTGACATAGTCTTTCCATGGAAAGTTTGGGAACCACTGGATGAGAGCACATGGCTAATGAAATATGCTCCTCTTACAGATCATTTGGTTATTGAACAGAGAAGCAACAAGCAAACCAACATATTAAAACCCAATAAAATGGTTCCTTATGTGTGAACTAACACCAATCGCTACTAAAAGGGAAAACTCTAAAAGAACAAATAGGTAAATTTTCATCTGTGATTAATATCAACTATCAATAGAAAAATTACTATCTCTGAACAGGACATTGGTTTAGTTTAAAATATTTATTGTCTGCAATTTGCCAGGCATTGTGCTAGTGTCTATGGAATATAAACATAATCTTTGATTTTTTTTCTGTAGAGTTTACAATTCAATTGCTATTTTGAAAAGATCTGATTACTCTTTTGGAATATTATGGGGCACCTGAGGTAAAGGGCTCAAGACCTATTCTCTTCAGATCTAATGGGGCAAGGAACCTTATTTGGTTGGGTGGAAGGAAGAGGGATCAAAACCACATATGCTAACATATTTATGGTAGACAATGCTGATACTCAAAGCCATGACCCCTTTGGTCTGCCTCCTACTCTAGAGCCTGGAAAAGCAGGTACTGATATCTCCTGCTGCTGGGTGTGGCCATGTGACACAGTTCTGGCCAATGAGAGATAAAGAGAGGTCTTCTGAAGGTTTCTGGGAAAGAGATTTCTCTTCTAGATCAGAAAGAAGTATACAAATTGCTCTAAACTTCCTTTGCTTCCTGACTTTGAAGGTATGTTACTTAGAGTCTGTGTGACCACCTTGCTGTCATCAGGATATACTATTTGAGCCTTAGAGTTGTCAACCCAGAGACCTGACACTGTTAAACTTATGAATCAAGGCTAAAAATCATTCATTTTCTCTGTGAGAAAAATGAATTTTATATTGTTTAAGCCAGTATTTGTTGGTTATTTAGTTACTTGTAGTCAAAAGAATTCCTAACAGATATAGTATAATGCAGGGCATGTTCCAAATGTTAGCTTTATTTTAACCTTCAAGGTTTTTGAAAATAAGTCCTTAACTCCCTTTTCTGGTTCAGGATATGAAACAAAATAGCGTGTAGTGAACTTTGTTGTTTTTTCCTGCTTAATTTTCATTTTTCCTTCTTTTTAGTATATTATCCTGATTTCTTCTGGGGAGCTGTCCCTTTCTCACTCTCAGACCTTAGGGTTTACTGGTACTGACTCTATCCCTGACAACAGGATTGGATATGAGTCTTGAACTTGGCAAATCAGAGTTTTGCATTCCTGTGATATTGTGACTGCTTCAGGGATAGAGTTAAGGAATAGAGAGAGTAAGATTAGATCCTGATGGCAGTAGTCAAGCCCCTTTATTGGGAAATGCCTGAAACCTGGCCTAGATCCAGAGATTAGTATGAGAAAAGATATTCTTTTTGGCATGGGTAGTTTGAGTTAAATTTCTGATACAGCAACCAAAAGAGGGCTGACTTCTAAAACCATGTCACCAAAGCCACAGCATTTTTATCATCAGTGTCATCTGTGCTGGCATGTCCTGTCAGAAACTAGATGGCCACACATCAGGGATGTTAGAAAGGGAATTCTAGTTCTGAGTAGGAAGTTAAAGTAAATTACTGTTAAGGTCTTTTTCAGTTCTCAAATTATATGATAGTATAAACGTCCTGTGTCTGTAGGGAGATTATGGCAATGAGAGGGACATGGTGCCTTAAGGGATGGTGAACAATTTGCTTTTGTATGATACCTGCTTGATGAATGCTGGATGAATAGAAGAGATTGTGGGGATTTGGGCGTCATGGAAATAATACAAGACCATTAGCCTAGAGACATAGATTATGATTCCATTTCCGAGCTAAGTCCCATTTCAACTGGGTAGTTAGATTGATCTGAGCAAGCCTTTAACCCTTCAGTGATTCGGTAAACTTGTTTGGAAAATGAGAATATAATTTCATGGTTAAAGGGAAACCTTGGGAGAAGACAAATGTAGTCGCAGGGAAATTATGTTTATTGAGAAATACACATGACCCAAACACTATGGGTCAAGCATTGCGCTAGATGTTTGATCTTTACTTCGTTTAATTGTTACAACAGAGTGAAAAACATGTTATCATCCCAATTTTTCAGATGAAGTAAAAGAATAGGAATGTAATAGGTTAATTACATTTACCAGAAATTATACAGCCTACAAATGGATGAGCTAGATGTTTCTGAGGTCAAAGGTTGAGTTCGGATTTCCCATAACCAGACTAGTTCAAACTCCTTATCTTACAGACATGCTTAAGCCTGAACAGTGAATGGGTGACAAATCTGGTACTAGCCCTCATGTTTCCAGACTTCCATACACTCTGCTAATGATATCCACCCTGCCTGTCTCATTGGAATTATTATTTGAAATCAGACAATGGCTAGGGAAGTGATTGGAAGGGTGTAATTTGCTCTACAATATCAATTGGATCACTGAGCTTGAAAGCCCTCAGGTCTCTGTCTCTCTGTTTTTCTCTCCATCATTACTCTTTGCTTCTCTGTGGGCTTTTTTTTTTTTTTCTTTCAGACTGGTGATCTCAGTGAGACTGGCACGATAGCAGCAAGTAAATCCTGGGCTCATATCTTCTCAACTTCCCACACAAAAGAATTGGCTTAAATGAATTTAGAGGCTTATATGTCTCACATGACAGGGACTACAGATGTAGGCAACTGCTAGAGTTGACTCAGTAGCTCTGAGATGCCAAAGGAAGCATTTCCATGATTCATACTTAAATTTGTTTAAGCCAGTGATCGTTTTTTCTGTTACTTGGAGCTGGAATGATATTGCTCCTAACTCAAGCTGACCAACTGAAGGACTACGGTAATTGGTTTCAGGGACTTCTGAAAGTGGGCTGGTAAAGAAGAAATATTCCTCCACCTCCCATGGCTACATTGAGCTGCAAGGGAGGTTGAGAAATGAATATGTAGCTTTCCAGGCTCTAGATGAGAAGATATAGACATTACAAGCATCTACTATTATCCAGTTCTCCTCTTTTTCTGGGAACACTTTCTTATCCCATGAAGTTAAATGTGGGATGGTGGGTAGTTTTCCCATCATGGTATATACAAAAAGTGTCACTTTTAGGCCAAGGCATTCAAGAGCCACTGTGAGTCTCTATGCTCCCTTCTACATCAGAGCAAGCATGGAAACAGAGAAAGCGTGTTACTACTATGGGGTTGCCACAAACCAAAGTAGCTTGGATTACTGAGCTGGATTGTTGGGGTTAGCTGCCCTGGACAGTTGCTGGGCCTTTTAGTGAATTTGCATAGGTGGCAAATAAAGCTTATTTATTTATTTATTTATAAATAATTTTATTTATTTACTTGACAGAGAGACAGCGAGAGACAGAACACAAGCAGGGGGAGTGGGAGAGGTAGAAGTAGGCTTCCTGCTGAGCAGGGAGCCTGATGTGGGGCTCGATCCCAGGACCCTGGGACCATGACCTGAGCCAAAGGCAGACGCTTAACCATCTGAGCCACCCAGGTGCCCCAAAGCTTTTTTATTTAAATCACAGAAATGTGGGAGTTATTTGTTATCAAAGCATAAGTTAGTATCCTGACTAATACAAGAAAGCAAGGGAAAAGAAAAGAGGGTTAGAAATAGGTAATATGTGAGGCAACTTACAGTGTCTATCAAAGATGGGCCATACATAGTCCCTCTTCCAGCAGGGACCCAACAAGGGGCAGATCTGGTGAGACTCCCCTTCCTCCCCTGGGAGGAGCGGCGCAGGAGCACACTGCAGGGATCTGCTGGGTTTGGAGACTCCACACAGGGTCATGTGCCAGAGATAGAAATGCTCGGTCACAGGCCGGGTGAGCACAGAGTGTGGCCGGAGACCGGGGAGACAGGAGTGATTGACTGCTTTTCTCTGGGGGCTCACTGAGGAGCAGGGCCCTGAGTTCTCAGCTCCTCTGGGGCAGAGATTGGGAGGCTGCCATTTTTACTCTTGTCCTCCAAAGCTGTATGGAAAGCTTGCAGGGAACAAAAGCTACCAAGAGCAAACCCAAGCAGATTACTTAGCCCTGCCCCTGGCAAGGGTGGGGCAATTCTGCCTCCGGCAAAGACATTTGGGAACCACGGCAACAAGCCCCTCCCCCAGAAGATCAGCAAGAACAGCCAGCCAAGACCAAGTTTACCGATCAATGAGAACGGCAGAACTCCAGTACTAGGGGAGTACTGCACATAGAATTCACAGCTTTTTCCCCATGATTCTTTAGTCTTTCAAAGTTCATTAAAAATTTTTTCTTTTAATTTTTCTTTTTCCCTTTTTCAACCAACATCTTATCAATCCCTTTTTTGTAAAAATATTTTTTATTTTTCATTTTTAGAGTCATATTCTATCCCTTCATAGTAGTTAACCTTATTTTTGGTATATATATATATATATACCAAAATAATATATATATATATATAAGTTGTTCTCTCTTTAAAATTTTAGGACACAGTTTCTTCTAACAGATCAAAATGTACCCTAAATCTCTAGTGTACGGCTTTGTTCTAGGCTCCTGCTTGCTCACATTCTCTCCCTTTTTTTTTAATCCTCTTCTTTCTTTTTTCAACCAACTTCTTATCTTATCAATTCCTTTTATAATCTTTTATAATTTTCATCTTTACAGTCATATCCCATCCCTTCATTGTATTAACCCTTATTTTTGTACATATATAAGTTTTTCTTTCGTTAAAATTTTGGGAGGCACTTTCTTCTAATAGACCAAAAAACGCCCAAAATCTGGTGTGTGGCACTGATCTATGCACCAGCCTGATCATATTTGATCATATTCTGTTTTTTTTGTTTTGTTTTTTTTATCTTTATCTTTTTCTTTTTTCTTTCTTTCCCATTCTTTTCCCCTGGTTTCAGGTCTTTTCTGATTTGTTTACTGTATATTTTCTGGGGATGTTGGTACCCTGTTAGCATTTTGTTCTCTCATTCATCTATTGTCCTCTGGAAAAAGGACAAGACGGAAAAAATCACCTCAACAAAAAGAACAAAAGGCAGTACAGACTGCCAGGGACCTACTCAATATGGACATTAGTAAGATGTCAGAACTAGAGTTCAGAATGATGATTTTAAAGATACTAGCTGGGCTTGAAAAAAGCATGGAAGTTATTAGAGAAACCCTTTCTGGAGAAATAAAAGAACTAAAATCTAACCAAGTTGAAATCAAAAAGGCTATTAATGAGGTGCAATAAAAAATGGAAGCTCTAACTGCTAGGCTAAATGAGGCAGAAGAGAGAATTAGTGATATAGAAGACCAAATGATGAAATGAAAATCAAGAAGCTGAGAAAAAGAGAGATAAACAACTACTGGATCATGAGGGCAGAATTAGAGAGATAAGTGATACCATGAGACAAAACAACATTAGAATAATTGGGATCCCAGAAGAAGAAGAAAGAGAGAGAGGGGCAGAAGGGATATTGGAGCAAATTATAGCAGAAAACTTCCCTAATTTGGGGAAGGAAACAGTCATCAAAATCCAGGAGGCACAGAGAAACCATCTCAAAATCATAAAAATAGGTCAACACCCTGACATCTAATAGTAAAACTTACAAGTCTCAGAGAAAAAGAGAAAATCCTGAGAGCAGCTCAGGACAAGAGATCTGTAAACTATAATGGTAGAAACATGAGATTGGCAACAGACTTATCCACAGAGACCTGACAGGCCAGAAAGGACTGGTATGATCTATTCAGAGCACTAAATGAGAAAAATATGCAGCCAAGAATACTATATCCAACTAGGCTGTCATTGAAAATAGAAGGAGAGATAAAAAGCTTCCAGGACAAACAAAAACTAAAGGAATTTGTGAACACAAAACCAGCCCTATAAGAAATATTGAAAGGGGTCCTCTAAGCAAAGAGAGAGCCTAAAAACAACATAGACCAGAAAGGAACACAGACAATATACAGTAACAGTCACCATACAGGCAATACAATGGCACTAAATTCATATCTTTCAGTGGTTACCCTGAATGTAAATGGGCTGAATGCCCCGATCAAAAGACACAGGCTATCAGATTGGATTAAAAAACAAGACCCATCGATATGCTGTCTGCAAGACACTCATTTTAGACCTAAAGACACCTCCAGATTGAAAGTGAAGGGGTGGAAAACCATTTACCATGCTAATGGACACCAAAAGAAAGCTGGGGTGGCAATCCTTATATCAGACAAATTAGATTTTAAACCAAAGACTGTAATAAGAGATGAAGAAGGACACTATATCCTACTTAAAGGGTCTATCCAACAAGAGGATCTAACAATCGTAAATATCTATGCCCCTAACTTGGGAGCAGCCAATTATATAAGGCAATTAATAACAAAAGCAAAGAAACACATTGACAACAATACAATAATAGTGGGGGACTTTAACACTCCCCTCACTGAAATGGATAGATCTTCTAAGCAAAAGATTAAGAAGGAAATAAAGACTTGAAATGACACACTGGACCAAATGGACTTCACAGATCTATTCAGAACATTCCATCCCAAAGCAACAGAATACACATTCTTCTCTAGTGCCCATGGAACATTCTCCAGAATAGATCACATCCTAGGTCACAAATCAGGTCTCAACCGGTACCAAAATATTGAGATCATTCCCTGCGTATTTTCAGACCAAATCTCTGAATCTAGAACTCAATCACAAGAGGAAAGCCAGAAAGAACTCAAATACATGGAGGCTAAAGAGCATCCTACTAAAGAATGAATGGGTCAACCAGGAAATTAAAGAAGAATTTAAAAAATACATGGAAACCAATGAAAATGGAAACACAACTGTTCAAAATCTTTGGGATGCAGCCAAGGCAGTCCTAGGAGGAAACTATATAGCAATAGAAGCCTTTCTCAAGACACAAGAAAGGTCTCAAATACACAACCTACCCGTACACCTAAAGGAGCTGGAGAAAGAACAGCAAATAAAGCCTAAACCCAGCAGGAGAAGAGAAATAATAAAGATCAGAGCAGAAATCAATGAAATAGAAACCAAAGAACAGTAGAACAGATCAACAAAACTAGGAGCTGGTTCTTTGAAAGAATTAACAAGATTGATAAAGCCCTGGCCAGACTTATCAAAAAGAAAAGAGAAATGACCCAAATCAACAAAATCATGAATGAAAGAGGAGAGATCACAACCAACACCAAAGAAATGCAAACAATTATAAGAACATATTATGAGCAACTATATGCCAGCAAATTAGATAATCTGGAAGAAATGGATGCATTCTTAGAGATGTATCAACTACCAAAACTGAACCAGGAAGAAATTGAAAACCTGAACAGACCTATAACCACTAAGGAAATTGAAGCAATCATCAAAAATCTCCCAACAAACAAAAGCCCAGGGCCAGATGGCTTCCCAGGGGAATTCTACCAAACATTTCAAGAAGAATTAATACCTATTCTTCTGAAACTGTTCCAAAAAATAGAAATGAAAGGAAAACTTCCAAACTCATTTTATGAGGCCAGCATTACCTTGATCACAAAACCAGACAAAGACCCCATCAAAAAGGAGAATTACAGACCAATATCCTTGATGAATGTGGATGCAAAAATTCTCACCAAAATACTAGGCAATAGGATCCAACAGTACATTAAAAGGATTATTCACCACGGCCAAGTGGGATTTATCCCTGGGCTGCAAGGTTGGTTCAACATCTGCAAATCAATCAATGTGATACATTAATAAAAGAAAGAACAAGAACCATATGATCCTCTCAATAGATGCAGAAAAAGTATTTGACAAAGTACAGCATCCTTTCTTGATCAAAACTCTTGAGAATATAGGAATAGAGGGTACATACCTCAATATCATAAAAGCCATCTATGAAAAACCCACAGCGAATATCATTCTCAATGGGGAAAAACAGCTTTCACTCTAAGGGCAGGAACACAGCAGATGTCCACTATCACCACTGCTATTCAACATAGTATTAGAAGTCCTAGCCACAGCAATCAGGCAACAAAAAGAAATAAAAGGCATCCAAATCAGCAAAGAAGAAGTCAAACTCTCACTCTTTGCAGATGATATGATACTTTATGTGGAAAACCCCAAAAGACTCCACCCCAAAACTGCTAGAACTCATACAGGAATTCAGTAAAGTGGCAGGATATAAAATCAATGCACAGAAATCAGTGGCATACCTATATGCAAACAACAAGACAGAAGAAAGACAAATTAATGAGTTCATCCCATTTACCATTGCACCCCAAACCATAAGATACCTAGGAATAAATCTAACCAAAGAGGTAAAGGATCTGTACTCAGAAAACTATAAAATACTCATGAAAGAAATTGAGGAAGACACAAAGAAATGCAAAAACGTTCCATGCTCATGGATTGGAAGAACAAATATAGTGAAGATGACAATGCTACCTAGAGCAATCTACACATTCAATGCAATCCCTATCAAAATACCATCCACTTTTTTCAAAGAAATGGAACAAATAATCCTAAAATTTGTATGGAACCAGAAAAGACCCTGAATAGCCAGAGGAATGTTGAAAATGGAAAGCAAAGCTGGCGGCATCACAATTCCAGACTTCCAGCTCTATTACAAAGCTGTCATCGTCAAGACAGCATGGTACTGGCACAAAAACAGACACATAGATCAATGGAACAGAATAGAGAGCCCAGAAATGGACCCTCAACTCTGTGGTCAACTAATCTTTGACAAAGCAGGAAAGAATGTCCAGTGGAAAAAAGACAGTCTCTTCAACAAATGGTGTTGGGAAAATTGGACAGCCACATGCAGAAGAATGAAACTGGACCATTTCCTTACACCACACACAACAATAGACTGAAAATGGTTGAAAGACCTCAATGTGAGACAGGAGTCCATCAAAATCCTAAAGGAGAACACAGGCAGCAACCTCTTCAACCTCTGCCGCAGCAACTTCTTCCCAGAAACATCACCAAAGGCAAGAGAAGCAAGGGCAAAAATGAACTATTGGGACTTCATCAAGATAAAAAGCTTTTGTACAGCAAAGAAACAGTCAACAAAACCAAAAGACAACCGACAGAATGGGAGAAGATATTTGCAAATGACATATCAGATAAAGGGCTAGTATCCAAAATCTATAAGGAATTTATTAAACGGAACACCCAAAGAACAAATGATCCAATCAAGAAATGGGCAGAAGAGATGAACAGACATTTTTGCAAAGAAGACATCCAAATGGCCAACAGACACATGAAAAAGTGCTCAACATCACTCGGCATCAGGGAAATCCAAATCAAAACCTCAATGAGATACCACCTCACACCAGTCAGAATGGCTAAAATTAACAAGTCAGGAAATGACAGATGTTGGCGGAGATGCAGAGAAAGGGGAACCCTCCTACACTGTTGGTGGGAATGCAAGGTGATGCAGCCACTCTGGAAAACAGTATGGAGGTTCCTCAAAAAGTTGAAGATAGAGCTACCATACGATCCAGCAATTGCACCACTGGGTATTTACCCCAAAGATACAAATGTAAGGATCCGAAGGGGTGCGTTCACCCCGATGTTTATAGCAGCAATGTCCACAACAGCCAAATTGTGGAAAGAGCCAAGATGTCCATCGACAGATGAATGGATAAATAAGATGTGGTATATAAAATGGAATATTATGCAGCCATCAAAAGGAATGAAATCTTGCCATTTGCGACAATGTGGATGGAATTGGAGGGTATTATGCTGAGCGAAATAAGTCAATCAGAGAAAGACATGTATCATATGACCTCACTGATATAAGGAATTCTTAATCTCAGGAAACAAACTGAGGGTTGCTGGAGTGGTGGGGGGTGGGAGGGATGGGGTGGCTGGGTGATAGACATTGGGGAGGTGATAGACATGGTGAGCACTGTGAAGTGTGTAAGACTGATGAATCACAGACCAGTACTTCTGAAACAATTAATACATTATATGTTAAAAAAAACAACAGAAAAAGAAGAAGATAGCAGGAGGGGAAGAATGAATGGGGGGAAATTGGAGGGGGAGATGAACCATGAGAGACTATGGACTGAGAAACAAACTGAGGCTTCCAGAGGGGAAGGTGGTTGGGGGATGGGTTAGCCTGGTGATGGGTATTAAAGAGGGCACGTTCTGCATGGAGCACTGCATTTTATGCGCAAACAATGAATCATGGAACACTACATCAAAAACCAATGATGTAATGTATGGTGTTTAACATAACATAAAAAAAAAGAGATGAGCCATGAATTAATTAAACCATGTGTTAAAGTGAGGAGGGGGTGAAAAAATACACAGCAGAGATAGTACAATCATGACATTGCTGTGAGCCTAGTTACCATATACCTGAATGTACTACAGTTGACCCTTGAACCACATGGAAGTTAAGGGCACCAACACCCACCCCATGCAGTTAAAAATTCACATGTAACTTTTGACTCCCCCAAAAGTTAACTACTAATAACCTACTCTTGACTGGAAGGCTTACTGACAACATAAACAGTCAACACATATTTTATATGCTGTATGTATTATGTACTATATTCTTACAATACAGTAAGGTAGAGAAAAGAAAATGTAATTAAGAAAATCATATAGAAGGGAAAATACATTTATAGTATTGTACAATATTTATTGAAAAAACTACATATAAGTGGACCATGCAGTTCAAACCTGTATTGTTCAAGGGTCAACTGTACAATCGTCAAATGAATCTTCCTTTATATTCATCCAGAAAATTCACCTAATCACTTTTTAGGTACTGAGGACATCATTGTCAATAAGGTAGATATAGTCCTTGCTCTCAATGATTTTTCTCTCAGAGAACTCAGCTATTGAATAATTAATTGCAAGTGTATTAAGTGTCTCAAAAACAAAAGGTCTGTTAGAACCTCTAACAGATAGATTGATCACAGAATGCTTTCTGGAGGAAGTGATATTTAAACTGAAATCCAATGAGTAAGAATTATTAGCTAGTCTCATAGGTGGGAATGGGAGAATTCTGTGGGCAGAGCAAAGAGTAAAGGCTCAGCCACAAGCAGAGAAGCTTTATGTTATATTCAGGAACCAAGGAAAGACCTGTAGGAATAGGATATAGAAAATATAGGAAAAAGGAGGATACTTACTGGCCAGTTACAGTGTTTGATTCATCAGAATATATTTTTCACCTTCTTACTCATTTATTGGGCTTTTACTCTCACATCTGTGTTCATTTTCCCCCTTTCCCTCATAAGTCTGAAAGAATCTGTGTGCATGTAATTTTTCTTATCTTGCTTCCTAGAATGTATTTAGCCCTAGACGCTTGCCTGTTTCCTCCCTGTAACTCTTCCTTGTCCCACTCTTTTTTCCCCCTTTACTTCCCTCTGTAGCTAGCATGATATTCTGCCCAGGTCTTTGAATTACACCCCTTTTGGTGAATCCATCTAAAGATTCATGTTCCTCTTAGAGAATTCCAATCCACTGAGGTTTTACTCAGGGGGCCCTTTGAGCCTGCTGGGGATAGTACTTACTACTTGTGCTGTGGGCTGTCCCTCTGTGTCTTGTTGGCTAGATCCCTTAATCCGTCCCAACTTCACTCTGTTGAAATCCAATAGTCCTGGGTGGCTGTATTCTTTGAACCCTTTTCTCACAATGCCAAATTCAATAACATCACCTGGCAGAGCCAAACCGCCTCTGAGTTTGTTTGGGTTTCTTTCATTTTATAGTACATATTGCTTCTGTTTGTTTGATTTCTTGTGGAGAATTTAATACTGGCTATAATCTGAATTTTGCAAAGAAAATTGACTGAATTCAAATTACTTGTGTGTAACAAATACCATCACCCTGCTAAATTGCTACTTACACCAATAAATATAAACTCAGATGCCTTTGGTTAGGCTGAGTGCAATAATTTTAGAATCCTCACATAATGCATAAACTAGAAAACTTAAATTGAAAGCTGAAACTGTGAGGTGGGTAAGACAAACTTTAATAAGCAACTGCTCAGACTCCCTCCATTTTCTAAGTAAGAAAGTGGTCAATAATATATTACTCACATCTTCTACACAACATTTCATCAATTGACTTGGCTAGTTTCTTGAAGAGAAACTGGCACCCAACCCAATTGATGATAGTCTTTATTTCACCAGGGGGTAGAGAGAGTTTGATATCAGTTCAGAAAGAAAAAGCCAGACCCCAAAATGCTATACTTTCAGAATAAATGTACCACTTGGAAAATAGCATATAAAGGAGTCCTGGTCAACTTCTGTGTCTTGTCGTAAGTGATCTTAAGATGTCAGACCTATTTTCAGCTAGGCAGTACCTCAATCACTCGGTACTATTAATATTATCAGAGAAGGTAAAGGAGAAATGTTTCTCTACTCGCAACACTCCTAACACCTAATATGTTGGTTTTTCACACCAAGAAATTTTTTAAATATCTGCAGCTACTACTGGGTGTCCTACAATTTGTTTATTTTTATTTATTTTTTTTACAATTAATACAATTTATTTTAGTAAGGACTTCATAAGTTGGAGAGAAGGAAAGGAAAGGAAATAGAGAAAGAGGAAGAATATAAATACATTTATTGAATATCACCATGGGCCAGAAACTGTGGCAGGTCTTTATATATACATGTCCTTTTACATATGTCTTTTCACATCAGCTTCATCATAGCTCTGAGAGAGGTATTATCATTATTGCTGATTGGGAAAACAGACTTTGAGAATTGTCTAAGTCCATGCAGCTAGTAAATAGGACACTTACAAAAATCTGAATTTAAAGCTGTTGTTTGAACTGCACTGCGGTGACACACTAAAGAGAAGGCTAATGGGAAATTGCCATTAGGACCTTTCTTTTCTTTTTTCTTTCTTTCTTTCTTTCTTTCTTTCTTTTTTTTTTTAATGCTCTGAATGCTTGTATTAAGAGAAAAAGTTCAAGTAAACAACTTAACATTACATCACAAGGAACCATAAAAAGAGGAAACATTGCTAAAATTTAGTAGAGGAAGGAATTAACAAAGAAAAGTCAGAAATAAATAAAATAGAGATCAGAATAAACAACATAACATTGAAAGTAATGACCAGTTTTTCCAAAAAAATAAACAAAATTGGTAATGCTTTAACTACATTAACTTAGAAAAAAAGAGAGAAGACTCAAAAACCAAAATAAGAAATGGAAGAGAAAGCAATACAATAGATAAACACAGAAATACATAGCATGATAACAGATGACTATAAACAATTATATACTAACAAATCAGATAATTTAGGGAAAAAATGCCAGATAATTCCTAAAAATGCACAAGTTACCATGATTGAATCATAAATCTTGAATCCAAGAAATAAGAAATCTTAGACCAATAACAAGAATGAAAGTTGAATTAGGAACAAAAAATCTTCCAGCACAGAAAAGTCTAAGACTACATGATTACATTGGTGAATTCTACCAAACATTAAAAAAAATATTTAATGACAGTCTTTATCAAAATCTTACAAATAATGGAATAGAGGAAACACATTTAAAAATCATTCCATGAGGCCAAGTAGTACCCTGATGCCAAAGCAGGATAAAAACAGTACAAGAACAAAAAGGTCTACTTTGTCCAATATAAGTATTGCTACTCCAACTTTCTTTTGACATCCATTTGCATGATAAATGTTTCTCTACTCCCTCATTTTAATCTGCAGGTGTCTTTAGGTCTATCTATAATGAATCTCTTCTAGGCAGCATATAGATACGTCTTTTTTTTTTTAAAATCCATTCTGACACCTTTTGTCTTTTGATTGGACTGTTTAGTCCATTTACACTCAAAGTAATTATTGATAGATAGTGTTTATACCATTTTGTTACTTGTTTTGTTGTTGTTTCTGGAGATTTTAGAGAAAATCTAAAGAAATCCTTTCTTGTCTTTGTCATTTTTGGTCTCTCCTTTGCACTCAAAGAGTCCCCTTTAATATTTCTTCAGGGCTGGTTTAGTGGTCACAAACTCCTTCAGTTTTTGTTTGTCTGGGAAACTCTTGATCTCTCCTTCTATTCTGAATGATTGCCTTGCTGGATAGAATATTCTTGGCTGCAGATTTTTCCCATTCAGCACTTTGAATATATCATGCTACTCTCTTCCGGCTTGCCAACTTTCTGTTGAGAAATCTTCAGCTTGCCTTATGAGTTTTCCCTTCTAAGTCAAGGACTTCTTTTGTCTCGCTGCCTTTAAGATTTTTTTCTTTATCACCATATTTTACAAATTTAATTACAATATGTCTCAGTATTGGCCTGCTTTTGTGGATTTTGATGGGAGTTCTCTGTGCCACCCAGATCTGGATGTCTGTTTTCTTTCCCAGATTGGGGAAGTTTTCTGCTATTATTTCTTGAAATAAATTTTCTGCCCTCTTTTCTCTTCTTCTTCTGGGACTCCTATAATACAAATGTTATTATATTTGATGGAGTCACTGAGTTCCCTAAATCTATTATTGTGTTGCATATTCTTCTTTCTCTTTTTTGTTCAGCTTCATTATTTTCCATTATTTTGTTTTCTATGCCACTAATTTATTTCTCTGCTTTTTTCAGCCTGCTGTTCTTTCCATCAAGTTTGTTTCTAATCTCATTTATTGCATTCTTCATCTTTGATTGATTGATTCTTTTTTAACTCTTATCTCTGTTTTAAGGGTCTCCCTGAAGTCTTCTATTCTTTTCTCAAGTCCAGTGAATATCCTTATGATTATTGCTTTAAATTGTCCATTAGGCATATTAATTGTATCTGTTTCACTTAGATCTCTGGCCATGGCCTTATCTTGTTCTTTCATTTGGGATAAATTCCTCTGTCTTGGCATTTTGTCTAAGTCTCTGCCTTCTTCTCTGTGTTTGAAAAGCCAGCTATGTCTTCTACTGAAAGTAATGGCCTTATGAAGAAGAGGTCATGTAGTGCCCAGGGCCTGGTGCTGTAGTCACCAACTGGATGCCCTACAATTTAATTCAATTCTGACACTGTCTTTGGAGTTAGTGTTAGACTCCATTGGTTAAGGGCTCAGCAGTATAAGACTTACCCCCTACTTCACATACAGAGTGCAAGTAGTGGGTCTCCAAGTTACCTACACTTTTGTCTGACTTAGCTACAAATTGGGTGTTCTAATATCCCCCTCATCAGTTTCAATAATTTGCTGCAATTGCTCACAGAACGCAAAGAAACACTTATGTTTAACACTTTATTATAAAAGATAGTATAAAGGATACAAATGAATAGCCAGATGAAGGGGTATATAGGGTGAGGTCCAGAATTGTCCTGAGCACAGGAGCTTTTGTCCACATGGAATTGGAATGCATCACTCTCCTGTTATATGGATGCATACACCAACCAGGAAGCTCTCTGAACCCCACAGTTAAGGATTTTTTTTTTTAAGATTTTATTTATTTATTTGAGACAGAGAATGAGAGAGAGCACATGAGAGGGGGGGAGGGTCAGAGGGAGAAGCAGACCCCCTGCCGAGCAGGGAGCCCGATGTGGGACTCGATCCCGGGACTCCAGGATCATGACCTGAGCCGAAGGCAGTCGCTTAACCAACTGAGCCACCCAGGCACCCCAGTTAAGGATTTTTATGGAGGTTTCATTACATAGCCATGACTGATTATTAACTCAATCTCCAGCACCTGGAGGATGGGAGAGAGTGGGGCTGAAATTTCTAAACTTCTAAGCATGGCTTAGTCTTTCTGGTTACTAGCTCCCATCTTGAGCTGTCCAGGAGCTCACCAAGAGTCACCTCATTGAAACAAAAGATGCTCCTATCACCCAGGAAATTCCGAGGTATTTAGGAGCTCTGTGTCAGGAATCAGGGGCAGAGACCAATAAATATTTCTTATTATGTCACAGAAGCACATTTTGAATTCTTCTTTATTTGGTCTAACTACCTAAGAAAGTCTTCACTTTGTTTAAACAAATATTCCTGCCTTTTTTTTTTTTCTGTATCTTCTTATTCTGATACTGTGGTTTTCAAATGCATTTTTTTTTAAAGATTTTATTTATATATTTGACAGAGAGAGAGAAAGAGCACAAGCAGGGAGGGAGGCAGGCAGAGGGAGAAGCAGGCTCCCACTGAGCAAGGAGCTGGATGCGGGACTCAATCCCAGGACTCTGGGATCATGACCCGAGCTGAAAGCAGTTGCTTAACTGACTGAGCCACCCAGGCGTCCCTTCAAATACATTTTTATTTAACTTCCAATGCCCTTCCTGTCTTCTGCTTTTTAAATGAAGTCCTCTATATTCCAGAGAGTTATGCTGGCTGGAGTAGGGTTGAAGGCCCAGGAGCCTCCTTATTTAGTATCTTCACCTTTATCTTCTTGCAGTAGTTCCTGAAAGACTCCATGGAACTCTTAATGTCCAGTGAAACACACTGGTTTTGAAGAGGAGTATCAGTGATTCAAGTTATCTGTTGATGAGGGAAGCTTGCTTTCCTATAGGTTAGATAGATACTTTTTTTTTTTTTTGCCACTGGCTAGAGTCTAAAAATATGTTTAGAGCCCCCGGACAACATGTTCCGGTGATGTTAGAACATTAGTTGGATCCCAATTTTATATCTTGTTCTTCAAGGGCTGGTCAAATTCTCCTAAAATGTGTTTACCAGAAGGATCCAATAGCTTAGTAGCTAAAACCTGACATATTGAAAACCAAAGGAAACTCAGGTAGGAAATGTCGAGGTATTGATTGAATCTTGAAATATGTGTGTATGTTTTATGTCTAAATTTTGAAAATAAAGTGAAGGAAATGAAAGCAAAAATCTCCAAAAAAACCCCTCAAAGACTTTCCCCTGTATCACTTAGGGTCATTTTCATTTTTGTGTTAAAAAATTCAAAATACTAGCAAATTTCTCAATGTCCAAGATATGAACTGGATTCTTCTTTTGTATAGTAACCTGACTCCTCCCCACTTAAAAGAATTTTTCATTGTATATCATTGGTACAAACCCTATCCCATTTGGGAGGGGAATACTGTATTAAAAGTGTGAGGAAATAATACAAGACCATAGGTTTTATTTCTCTCTTGCTTTTTTCCTCCTTTCAAAACATAAGCAGAGCAGATTGGAGGATGATATTAAGTGGGTAGGTTTTTCTTTTGAGAACTAAGATACTCCTGGTATTTATTATCTTACTGTACCAGAAACTTGGCATCCTGGTAACAAAGGCCTTTTGATTTTATAACTTCATTAACTTAATACCTAATGAAGTGGATTAATGTGTTTGGCAACTGTTGTGTTTTGGTAAGCACTAAACACAGAAGCATCAAAATCTTATTTAGCTTTATAAGTAATAGCATAGCCATTCTTTTTCCCAGGCTGCAAACCTATGATGACCTTCTAAACATTACATCTCAGAAAATATTTTAGTATGGTAACTTTTTATTTTTTTTAAGTTTCTTTTCTCATGCTGGACAGATTTTCAGCAGTCTCAGAAGGCTAATCAACTTTCTTTGCATGAATGAACTTAATCTTTTTACATTTTAAACTTATTCCATTTGGGGAGAAATGGTTTCCTATCTACCTCACATTTGAACCTGTATGAAAGATGCAACCTTGCTGCCACAAAAAGTTTTTTCTCAAGGTGAGTGAATTTAGTGAATTAAATGAATTCATCTGAGGCAATAAACACAAATTTGTATTTTGGTTCATTCATTTTTTAAATGTATCCAATAGCATTTATTGAACACCTATTTTGTTTTATTAAAAAAAAATTTTTTTTTAAGTTCTACGACCAATGTGGGGCTTGAACTCATGACCCCGATATCAAGAGTTGCATGCTGTACCAGCTTAGCCAGCCAGGCACCCCTTGAACACCTATTTATTGAAGGCCTGATCATATGTTAAGTATAATACAGCATTAAAGCAAAAGTATTTTATGCCAACATAGTTTACCCAAAATTTTCCTTTCCAACTATGCACATTTGTGTTGTGCTTAGCACAGGAGAGTGTTTACATGGAAGACTTGATTAAATGGCTTAAGTATTATGATTAATCCTGGTTATTACAAGACATTACCTTATTGTTTAGAATGGTTTCCCACTGTTTAAGTGAGAATCCGTTAATGTACCGGATCCTAATGACAGGGGATGAAATAACCTGGCTATAGAGCTGATATTTGGCTGGCTTGCCCTTGTATAGGTATGTAGATAGTACACAGTTGTGTCTAATTTGATTGATGAATTCTCCTGCCATATTGAATGTTATATATTTTGAAAATTATCCCTGACTGTGTATCATTTTTTCTTTTACTGAGAGAGGTATAAGATTTATTTGAAAGGCTGTTGGGCCACTGTTAATAGAAGGCAATCCTATTTTATTTCAGAAAATTTCCTTCTAATGGCAATTTTGAAGAATTTAGGGCAGCCATAATTTTCAAATATCCAGAAGAAATATAAAATGTTGCATTGGGAAAAAGATAAGTTGGGAAACTTCCTCTAGTACTATTTTCTTCATCAGACCAGGTTGGTTTATTGTGCTCTGTCAGTAAAACCTCTCTTTTCACCAGTTCTCCACACTGTGGGAAGGACCCTGAACTGGAAAACAAGACAATTTGCCACTCTGGGCCTTGGTTTCTTTATCTATTAAATGGGTGTGAATGTTACAGATATGGATTTTATTGACTGCAACTCAGGTTTGCCTAGACTATGATATTATTTTCCTATTTAAAAAAAAAAGGTTACTTTCCATTTCAAGACATAATACCACATGGTTGAGAAAATTTAATCCTGGCTCTAGAGTACTTCAGTCTTTTTTTCTGTCATTTTATGCTTATTAATAATGAATTTGGGGTTTTAGCTCTCTGTCTCCTCTCCCCAGAGTTGTTGGTGGGGCAGGCATGCTTATGTGTGCTTAGGCCTTAGGAGGAGTGCAGGGAGAGTGTAACTGCTGGCCTCAGTGAAGTGTTTGCTCATCCTGCCTGTCCCTCGTCACTGGTGTCCAGACAACTCTCCATCAGATTTCCACGGCATTGGCCTGCCTCCTCTCTGACTCTCAGTCTACTCTGGCATCTGTGCCCACTTCCTCCTCATCTTGGCCAGGAGTTCTCTTTGGTTCCACTCACTCTTTTGGCCCCTTCTGTGAACACGGAATGATCTTATCAAGCTACTGTTCCTGGTTAGAATTTAAGCTTTGTTTTTTTCCTCCAATATTTCATTATGGAAAATTTCTAACAAACAAAAAAATTAAAAGGATTTCACACTGAACACTCATATACTTAGGACTCAGATTCTGTAATTAATATTTCACTGTACTTGATTTGTTGAGTATCTATCCATTTCTCCATTCCTCTGTGGTAGGCAGAACATTGGACTGCCTGAATATGTCCATTCCCTAAACCCTGAAACCTGTGAAGATGTTACTTTATATGGCAAAAGGAACTTTGCAGATGTGATTTTTGTTAAGGACCCTCAGATGGGGAGATTATCTTGTATTATCCAGTTGGGTTCACCGTAATCATAAGGATCCTTAAAGGAGTCAGAGAAGGCGATGTGACAGTGGATGCGGGGTCAGATACTGCTGGCTTTGAAGATGGTGGAAGGAGCCATGAGTCAAGGAATGCAGACAGCATGTAGAAGCTGGAAAAGGTAAGGCAATGGATTCTCCTCCAGAGCCTCCAGAAGGAGCACAGCCCTGACCACACCTTGATTTTACCCCGGTGAAATTCATTTCAGATTTCTGATCCCCAGTAAGATAATAAATTTGTCTAGTTTTAAACCACTAAACTTCTTACATCTTTTTTTTTTAAGATTTTATTTATTTATTTGGGAGAGAGAATGAGACAGAGAGAGAGAGCACGAGATGGGGGAGGGTCAGAGGGAGAGCAGGGACTCGATCCCGGGACTCCAGGATCATGACCTGAGCCGAAGGCAGTCGCTTAACCAACTGAGCCACCCAGGCGCCCCAACTTCTTACATCTAGCAGCATAAGAAACTAATACACCAACCAGCCATCCAGCAATCCATCTTTTAAAGTTTCTTATACATTTGGAAGTTGCAGACACCATCACCCCTCCCCTCTTAATATTTTAGCATGCCTGACATCAATAAGAGTTCAATATTTGTTGGTGGTTCTTTTTTCTTTTGAGTTAAACATAGGTTAACAAGGTTCTTTTTTCTTTTGAGTTAAAATTAACATAGAGTGAAATGAACAAATGTTTAGTGTACTTTTTCCTGAGTTCCAAGAAATGCTTACACCTGTGGGACCCAAACTCCCGTAGAGATAGGAAACATACCATCGCTCCAGGAAGTTCCCTCTGTTTCTTTCCAGTAAATGCTCCTTCTCTACCTCACGTAACCATTTGTTCTTTTTGCTTTTTCTGGAACTTTGTATTAATGGAAATATGTAGTATGTACTCCTTTGGGTTAAGCTACTTTCTCCTAGAATAATGTTTTTGAGGTTTATTCCTGTTCTCGCATGTATCAATAGTTTGTTCCTTTTTATTGCTGAGTACTATTTAATTACATGAATATGCCACATTTATTTATCCATTCTCCAGTTGATGGATGCCTAGGCTGTTTCCAGGTTTTGGTTAATGTGAATACAAATGATATGAACATTCTTGTATAGGTCTTTTTGTGGACATATGTTCTCATTTATTGGGTAAATATCTAGGAGGAAAACACTGTGCAAGTTTAGTTTTCTAAGAAACTTCTAGAACTTTTCCCAAGGTGGTTGTAGAGTTTTATACTCAATTGCTCTACATCTTCTTCAATTTCTGATATTGGCAGTCTTTTTAATTATAGCTATTGTGTAGGGTATGTAATAGCATCTCATAGTGATTTTAATTTGCATATTTTTGATGACTAATGATGTATGCCAGGCTTTGCCTACTGAAGCTAAAGAGCCCAGTTTCTTGTGAATCAAAAACTTATTTTGAAACTTAAGTCACCCTTATATCCTTATATAAGGAAATAGCTATCTGGTACTAGAGGTAATGAGGGTGAGGTCCTGCAAGCCCTAGGTTAATAGTTCAGAGTTCTTTCCTGCAGCAAAGATCTGTTCTCCCTAGCTTACAGGCTCATTGGGAGGAGCACAGGAGATGATGATTGAAATGTGAGCTGTTATTATTTCAATCTTACTGAAATAAGGACGAAGATTTCTTTTTTGTTGTTGTTTTTAGAAAATATCTCTTAAACATAGGTTATCATTTCTCAATATTTAGGACTATTTTGGTTACTCGAAATCAAGAAACGAAGGAAAATAGTCAGTGTAAGAGAGCACTAGGTAGTTAAAACTGTCAGTATTTTTTAAGGTGTATTTGGAAAAGCCTGCCAGAGCAGCTTCACTGAAGGACAGAAAGTTTGTTAGTGCGTTCTACAGAATGAATGTACTGTTTGGATGTGGGGTGCATGTATATTTATCGGGTTTCTCTAACAGTTTGGAAGGGATATACTAGTTTTAGATTTCATTTAACTGAGACCGCATTCAAATGGGAGAACAATTTTGTTATATCATCAGTACTGAATACATGGTTTCTTCTTCCTTTTTTATTCTCTTTGTATCTAGATTTGTCATGACCCTTCTGTACTACAGAAACTCAGCTCCAGGCAAAGTTTTACAGCACAAAGTGTTCACAAACCAATTCTGTATCCTGCCAAAGTGAAGAAAAATCTGATTTTTAGAAGAAAAAAATCTATATTTATCTCCCTGGAGGGAGAATAATACATTAGAAAGAATAGAAAGATGTTACTTTCCCTCTCCTTTTCTGACCCCCTCCTGTTTTTTGTTTTTTGGTTTTTTTTTGGCCTCAGCTTCTCTTTGAAATCAACAGGTTCTTTTCCTTAAAAACAAACACTCCTGTATCCATAAGGCCAGCCTCCCCCTTCTCTGTTGAAAGAAGTATCTCTCATATGTTGAGGCAATAGGGAAGGCAGTCTTGTAGTCTCTTCCAAAATGCTTAAAGGGAAATGAACTGTGGATACCAGGAGAATTTCCACCATGATTTCAAATCATTAGATCCCACAGCTCAACCTTGAGGCCTATGGTATCACTTCTTGGGTGGCAATTTGAAACTTTTCAGTTAACGTGAGGGGTGTACTCTGAGAACACCATGTAATGTGGGCCTATGCTACAGTTTAGCTTGTGAGAAAACTTCCTATTTTTAGAGTCTTTTGTCATATTCTGAAAATCTCTTCTCAGCTAGAAAATTCTGACTTTTGATCAATCGTGTGTTTCTTAACCTTTTAGTCTTGACTTATTCCTGCGTTCTGCATACTTAATTGGTTTGGGTTTGTGTGTGGAGGGTGAAGAGGGGTAGCAACTGGGAAGATATATGCTCCTCTCTCTCAATTACTTTCAGGCTATTAGAGATGACTGAGTGAACTATTTAAGAATTTCAAAAGGGGAGACCTATTAAAAAATAAGTGACCTTGTGCTTAAACCAAATGATTAAAATTTCAAAATTAGGTACTGAATATCAATGTTAAATATTCTCCCTACACTTTGAGAACATTCTGCCAGACTAATGCATGCAAAGGAGTCTAGTTTTTCTGGGATTCAATGCCTAATTGAAACCAAATTAGAAATATCTAAAGAAAACTTACGGGAATTCAATATTTTGGTTGCTAATTTAGAATCATAAACAAAAGTTGTACAAATGGTCTACAGATACATGTATGTACGTTGATATACAAAATACCATGAGCAAGTTTCTGAACTTAAAAATGTTTGCATTCGGGGCGCCTGGGTGGCTCAGTTGGTTAAGCGACTGCCTTCGGCTCAGGTCATGATCCTGGAGTCCCGGGATCGAGTCCCGCATCGGGCTCCCTGCTCGGCAGGGAGTCTGCTTCTCCCTCTGACCCTCCTCCCTCTCATGCTCTCTGTCTCTCATTCTCTCTCTCTCAAATAAATAAAAATAAAATCTTTAAAAAAAATGTTTGCATTCAAGTAGTAGTTGTTCTATCATGTTTTGTATTTGTATAGAATATGAAAAATAATGTATTATCTTAAAAGCACAGACAACAAATCCTGTGTCTTCTAACATTTCAATTTCAATTATTCTGTTTAGTTGTCCCAATAGATAAACTAGTATTTATTGGATTATGACATAGGCAACATATTGTGGTCAACTGGAAATTAGGGAGAAAAAAAGAAAATGAGAAATAAATTTGCTTTCTGAGCTTTCATATATAAATGAAAACCTGATAAATCAGAGCAGAGAGATGTGGTCCCCTTACAGAGGAGCAGTGGCTTATGGTTGAGGGGGGGAAACTAGATTATTATTTGATTGATGCTATTGATGTGAAGCAAGAAACTGTAAACTTCTGTTTGCAATTAATACAAGGCATTGTTTTCCTATAATTCTAATTGCCTTCTGATTTGAGTTTCCATTTCTCCCAAATGGTGGAAATTTAATCTCAATCAGTTCATGTGTCTATCTCTCTTTCTTTCCTAGGGAGACAGGGACAGGCCCAGGACACCTTTGTTTGAGGACAAACAAGCATCTGATTCTCATGGATTTATGCTTTGACTCCTCTCTTGTCCTCAGACCAGGAAACTTATTTGATGTCTGGGACAGGAAGTCTTGCTCTAATAGCATTATGTTCTTCCCAATCTATTGTCCTGGCAGGATTCTTCCCTTTCCCCACAGAGCCTAAATTGTTGAAACTCAAAAACCAAGACAAATCCTTTTCTCTGGCCTTCTGCTTTGTTATCCCATCCCTAGAGGCAGTGATTACAGAATACCTAAGTTCCTGAATGGAGGAAGGTTTAAGGGATGCCAGAGAATGTTGGGGAAAATTCACTTGCTAACATTTCAAAATATCATCTTGCCACTGGTGTAAACACGTCTGTGTGTTGGTATGGTGTGGAGGTGGTGGGGAGGGCAGGTGTCTGGGTAGGCTGTGGACAGACTGAATAGGAGAAAGACAAAGGTCTAAAGGACTCCCACGGGACCAATCTTCTGGTCCCTGAGCAGTTATATCTTTATTATAGTGACAGATGCAACATTCTCTCTGAACCTGCTGCTATTAACCATTTAAATTACAGAGCTAACTCACCCTATTCTGGTTTTACCATTGTAAGTAAACTGCAGACAACCTCACTTTCCATATGCGTTATTTTCAGGGAGACAGTGAGTTAGTCAGAACTGTGTAAGTATTTGCCCCACCTGATGGATATGGTTCTTATTTAAAATGATATGTTGGCTTTTTACTTTATTTATATAACATCTTCCATTGACACTCATGTACTTCACATTCTTGATTTTCTTCTGTCAGTCCTTGACCTTGCGGGCTAAAATGTAATTGAGGAAAAAGCCAGGAGCCTATACGTGGATTTCTATCAAGCATCAGGTGGAGAAAACAATTGAGTGGCTACTGAATTAATTTCTTGTACAGGTAAAGGTCAGCTCAGGAATTTTTTGAAAGCCTATATTTTGTGTGTGTATCATGTGAATCTCCTTGGACCAACATTTGGTGGCTTTTGCTCCCACCTGTTCACTCAGGACTTTAGTCCCCCTCCTATCTGTTTCCCAAGGCTTCTGGAAATTTCTAGCTATCTCAAATGACTTTATAAATCATCTAGTCAGTTACAACATGGCATTTACCAAGCTGCTTCTCTAACCAGGTATATCACTAGGTACCTTGCTTGACTTTTTTTTTTTTTTTAAGATTTTATTTATTTATTTGACACACAGAGCACAAGCAGAAAAGGGCAGGCAGAGGGAGAGGGAGAAGCAGGCTCCCTGATGATGTGGGGCTTGATCCCAGGACTCTGGGATCATGACCTGAGCCAAAGCAGACGCTTAACTGACTGAGCCACCCAGGTGTCTCCCATTGTTTGGCTTTTTAATTGAATGAAAACATACTACTATTATTAATGCTAGTTAATGGTTGTGTAGCAATTATATGCCAGGCAATGTGTTAAGCACTGATGCCCATGAGTTTATGTACTTCTCACAAAAACACTACATTGAACTGTGTCCTCCTGAATAAGTATGTTGAAGTCCTAACCTTAGTACCTCAGAATGTGACCTTGTTTGGACATAGGGTCTTTACAAAAGTAAACAAGTTCAAATGTGGTTATTGGAATGGGCCCTAATCCAATATGACTGATGTCCTTATAAAAAGGGGATACTTGGACACAGGGACAGACATACACAGAGGGAAGATGATATGAAGACACAGAGGGAGAATGCCCATATGAAGATGAAGGCAGAGATTGGCTGCAAGCCAAAGATTTCCAGCAAACCAGGACAGAGTCCTGGGACAAATTCTCCCCACAGCCCTCAGAAGGAATCAATGCTGTCAATACTTCAATTTTGGAATTCTAGCCTCCAGAAGTGTGAGACAATAAATTTCCATTGTTTAGACCATCCAATTTTTGGTACTTTGTTATGGCAGCCCTAGGAAATGAATATACTCAATGAAGGAGGTGTTATTAATTGTTCCCATTTTGCAGATGAGGAAACTGAGGCATGGAGGAATTAAGAGATTTACCCAGCTAGTAAGTGATTCAAACCAACGCACTCTGATTCTAGTATCTGTGTTTTTTTATCCATTATACTCAATTGCCTCTTGTCTCTTTTTTAGTTAATGACCTTTCCTTTCTTATGATCTTTTCACATTCTTTTCACTGCTTTTGCCAGGCAACATTACACACATCACTTTGTCTGTAGTCTCCCACTGGACACCATGGCCTCCACTTGCACAGAACTACACTGTGGTCTGCGGTGCAATGGGAAAAACCTCCCTCAGTACTCTATCCCACTCTGTGGGAGGCTTTCTAAAGTAGCACTGCCTGAGCCCCAGGTTTGGCAGAATTTTTAGGGAAGCACCTCTTTAGGATGTTCATTCCAGCTTTCACTGTCCAGAATCTGGACATAAATCACTGGGGAGAGGGTGTAGAATAAGGACAAATACGAGTACTGGCTCACAATAAACTCTTGATAATCTCTTCACTCTCTTGTCATGTATGTGTATGTCACAAATACACATGTGTATATGGAGAAAAATACGCAGCAGGTTGTTGGATGAGAAAGATGTGAGAGAGACAACAAGAGCTAGCTATCCATGATAAAGACAATTTGTTGGGGTATCAGCATGTTTATTTAAAATTATGGGTGTGAGGAGGTGCCTGGGTGGCTCAGTCAGTTAAGTGCCCAACTCTTGGTTTCAGCTCAGGTCATGATCTCAGGGTTGTGAGATTGAGCCCCATGTCAGCCTCCCCACTGGGCATGTGGAGCTTGCTTGAGATTCTCTTTCTTAGCTCCCCCCACCCACCATGCACTTGCTCTCTCTCTCTAAATAAATAAATAATAAAAAAATAAAATTATGGGTGTGTATAAAGGTAGTCATTAAAATGTTAATAATGATTGTTGCAGGGTCATAGAATTTCTGAATTTTTTCCTTCTACATTTCTGTGGGATAAAGGGTAGTTATTATTTTTCTCATAATAATGGTGGCTCCCAGAAAGAGCACAGAAATGATAAAGATGGTATTGTTTCCTTTATATTGGATTCACAAATTGGCTTGACTATAAGATTTCTGAATCTCCTTGTCTTTCTTCCTGTATGATGTTTCTTTTTCTTTAAAATCATATTGAAGATCAGAAGTGTGATGCACAGGATAAGTGCTTAGAAGAGATTTGAAGAGGTGAAATTAAATAAATCAGCACATGAAGAAAATGGAAATGCTCACATGGTTAGGCTCTTCCTTTTCTCTTTCATTTGGACAGTCTGAGTGACTGTGACATAGAGTAAGGACCCCTTCTTCCCCACCCATTCATTTGTGCTTGGCCATATGGATCGTAATGACTGAGGCAGTCTGTTCAGGAACCTCTGCCCATGTTACTGGGCAACACACAACAGTCTTGCAACAAATGAGTACTGGCAGGTTGTCATCAAAATAATAAGCCCATGGTCCAAAAAGAATAGTTGGTGCTCTTAATAAATAGTTATGGTACTGTTTTGTACACCGAGAACTCCAATATCTGAAAACCATCATGTTGTCAATATTCCTCCATTTGGTATGTAGAGTTAGAGCATCCCTTGTACCTATCCGGTTTTCAAGGTCAGTGAATTTTGTAAAATTCTTTGCCAAGTAGCTGCTGTGATATGAATAAATTTATGTGAAAATGAACTCAGCCAGCTAGTTATTGAACAAGATTTTTTTTTTTTAATGGAATGTACTGACAGGAAAGAAGAAAAGGCAAACATAAAGAGTGAATAATAACCTAACGAAAGAGGTTTTTTTTTTTTTCCTTCAGTTCAGGAGAAACAGTAATCTATTTTTTAAAGACAAACTTTCAAAAGTCAAAAGGGAAGGAAGATGGAACTTCAATTCCATGGAGATAGAGGAAATAAATAAGGCATCTCCAAGGAAAAAGAATTAATGGCATGGATGTAACAAAACAGAACTAAATACTTGAATTGTTTAATTTTTTTTCAGATATAGGAGGATGTGAACAATGATGAAAAACAAAAAATGTATAGACTTAACCCAAACTTCCTTAAGTTATATTAAGTACCTCCTCCAAAATACCCAGCTGCAACAAGAATAAGTTTCCTACAAATGCCAAATTGTAAAAAAAAGGGCAGAATTGTGCTTTCAGGTGGGCCAAAAGAACAATAAGAGCCACCTGGCATATTAATAAGTGAAAGAAGCCAATATGGGAAGGCTACATGATGTATGATTCCAACTATATGACATTCTGGAAAAGGCAAACCTATGGAGATAATAAAAAAGATCAGGGGTTACCAAGGGTGTGGGCCGAGTTGGGGAGGGAAGATGAATAGGCAGAGTACAGAGGATTTTTAGGGCAGTGAAAATAATCTGTATGCTATAATAATGAATACATGTCAGTATACATTTGTCTAAACCCAGAGAATGAACATCATCAAGAGTGAACCCTAAGGTAAATTATGGACTTTGGGTGCTTGTGATGTGTCAATGTACATTCATCCTTGTTAACAAATGTACCATTCTGGTGAGTGGTATTGATAATGGGGAAGACGAGGCATGTGTGGGGGAAAGGAGTATAGGGGAAATCTCTGTATTTTGCTCTCAATTTTTTTGTAAACCTGAAACTGCTCTAAAGTAGTCTTTTAAAAAATTACTGTAATACCATTACCATACCTAAAAAAGAAAAAAAAAGAAGAAAGAAAGAAAGGAAGGCAAGAGAGACATTTTAGATTTCTCCTTTTAGGCAATAATGGACCAAGTGAAAAGAAACTTATTAAAATATTTTGCTAGAGAGGTTATTACAAAGCATTTTATAGAACGTTGTCTATGACCATTCTCTGTTAAATGCATCAGTAGGCCAAGTCCCTTGGAGATTTAACAGATATTTGTCTATTTTTTCCCCATTCCAAATCAGAAACAATTTTCTCAGCCCAAATTGTTTGGATCAATAGGTCTACTGTGAAAGTGCTTTTCTGATAGGTGTTATCAGTTTGGGGGATCCGTACCCCAAAACTTGTCAGGGGCTAAATGTCTGGAATTAACTTGCAGGCTTCCCTTTAGGCAGGAGATCCCAAATTACTGTGGTGTATTTTTGTTTTTGTTTTTGAGTGTTTCCTTCGAGCTTCAGTTTCCAAATATTTTTTGAGCATGAGGACTATGCAATTTTTGGACTAGACTGTTGGACCTCAGAAATAAATTCCAATTCCAAAGCCTTCTCATATGAATGTCAATCTCTAGGGAAACACTCAGTTTTCTAAAGTGCCTTTCTTTTGTTCTTTCAAGGGAAGCTAGGGCAGAAATTCATTCAGGTTGTGTTACTAAATGGCCATCTTTGGGTTAATTGCCCCCAAATAAATTAAATCATCTGATGTAATTTTCTTCCTAAAGTCTGTCAAGTGGCATCATCATTTTGGTGATACAACTTATTTTAAGATTTCCTGGGGTTTTCCATCAGAAGACACTGGCGTTAAAATGCTAGATATATTTTATAAGGGAGTTCCCTTTTGGATTATTGAGGATTAAATCCTTACTTTTATGGTAGAGACTTTTTCAAATATCTGGAGATGCTTGGCTTCCTGTTCATATTTAAGAGGCAGGACTGAGACACCATCTGCAAGTCCTGTGCATACAAGGGTGGCTTGTCAACCGATAAATCTAATAATATCATTGGGATTGGGAAGAGATTTTGTTTTATTGGGGTACTCCCAGATGACATTATCTATAGCCCTTTCCCCTGGGCCATAGCATCCCCGAAGAAGAATCCTCCAAGTTCTTGCCTGAGGATTATATGTTCGGTGGCCAGGGATCTTAAGGATCTGAGCTGGGAGAAAGTAGCTGGAGCTGAGTGCAGGTGGACTCAGGATTTGGTTTGTAGAGACTCAGGTAATGAATGCCTTTTATTTCCAGTGGAACTCTTCATCCCATCTTTCTTTGGGGTTAGGGTCTCTTAGTTGTGAGCTCAGGAGCCTCTCTGATTCAATTTATCCTGAGACAAAAATCTTCTGTCTTCTGCTGGAGTGTATGGAATGTGTAAATGCTCCTTTTCCCAAAACATGAGAAAGCTCTTTCTCTTTTGGACCTTTAATTCATTCTTAGTTTGTCTCTTTGTAGCTTCAACTCTGAATTTAGATATACTAGGATTTCTGAACACATGGGTATACTCCTTTATATAATCCTTTCTTTTTTCTTTGTATAATCCTCTGTAACTTGGAATTCCCTTTTCATCGTATTCATCATTCCCACTCAGTTTTAGAGTTCTCGTTTTTAATCAATTGCTAGTGTCTTAGTTTCCTTATCTATAAAATTGGACTTGATTGCTAAGGACCTTTTCAAATAACAAGTTCTGATGAGGTAGGAATTAAGCTGAAGGGACAGGCCCTGGAGTTAAACACCCAGATTCATATCACTGCTCCACCACCATGCAGTCAGGCTGGTCTGGGGATAAGCAACAGAGGACAACTGGGCTTCCTTAAACATAAAAGGAAAGTACAGGAAGGATAATGAATAACAGAGTCTGTGTTAAAGCTGGAAAGCCAATCTCAAAGAATGGGCAGAAAACCAAGGAAGCCAGGCAGTGGGGAGGTCAGCCAAAGTTATATGCCAGGAACAACCTGGTAAGGAAGCTGCCACTGCTATTGTGAATAATTTCTTAACTCTCCCTCTGTCTTTATGATGGGTTGTGTTGTGCTCTTACATCTCAAGGGATGAGGAGAGGAGATTTGCTTCCCTGTTTGTATGAGAGTTCTCCAGAGAAACAGAACCAAAATTTTATTTTATTTTAAGGAGTTCTATTTTACTTGAAGATATTTTATTTTATTTTATGCTCAAGTGATTATGGGGGTGGGAAAGTTTGAAATTTGTAGGGTAGGCTGGCAGGCTGGAAATTCAGCCAAGAGTTGATGTTGCAATCTTGAGTGTGAATTCTCCAAGGCAGGCCAGGTAGGCTAGAACCTCAGGCAGAATTTCTATGTTGCAGCTGTGAAGCTCAGTTCCTTCTTTGGGAAACGTATCTTTGCTCTTAAGGCCTCCAACTGATTGATGAAGTTCCCCTACAATACGGAGAATGATTGGCTTTACTCAAAGTCTACTGATTAAAATGTCAATTACAGAAAACAAAACAAAACAAAACAAAAAAAACCACCTTCCCAGTGACATCTAGACTAGTGTTTGACTGAACAACTGGGCGCCAAAAGCCTCACCAAGTGATGGGTCAATTTAACCACCGCACCACTCCGAGTTCAGAGCAGGATCCCCCTCCAAACATTTCCTAAGTGCTGGGTAGGGAGATGGAAAAAAAAATGATAGCTGTCCAACTCCAGCCACTTTACTACGTGACCTTCAGCCAGACTTTCAGATTCCAGTCTGTTAAATGGGGATAATAATAGCAATTATACATATGATTGTCGGGAAGGTATGTAAAGTGTATATAAAGCACTTACAGAAGTGCTTGGAACAAGGTAAGTGCTCAATAAATTAAGATGCTATAATTTCTCATCTAAACGTTGCAATAGGATATTTCTCACAGTTCATATACCCAACTTCCCACCAAGTAGGGCCCTTGAGGATGAAACACCTGAATGGTGATTTGCATCCATAAGCAAAGGCCTTTAGTTTGCACATGCAAACAATGATACTAACGGTTGTGATTTATTGAGCCCTTACTACCTGCCAGGTACAATTCTGCATACCTTCCATATATCTACTTGTATAGTTTGGTTCACACGATAATACAGTGAGGTTTGTAGTTCCTCATTTTATTTATTTTTTATTTTTTTTTAAAGATTTTATTTATTTTTTTGACAGAGAGACAGAGAGAGAGGGAACACAAGCAGGGGGAGTGGGAGAGGGAGAAGCAGGCTTCCTGCTGAGCAGAGAGCCCAATGCGGGGCTGGATCCCAGGACCCTGCGATCATGACCTGAGCCGAAGGCAGACACTTAATGACTGAGCCACCCAGGCGCCCCTGATTCCTTATTTTATAAAGCAGACACTGAGATTTAGAAAAATAACATATCACACCCAGGATCACACAAGTAGCCCAATGCAGGGCCTGAATAAGAACTCAGGATTTTCATGGGGCGCCTGGGTGTCTGAGTCAGGTAAGGGTCTGCCTTCAGCTCAGATCATGATCTCAGGGTCCTGGGATCGAGACTCACATCCTCAGGGAGCCTGCTTCTCCCTCTCCCTCTGCCGCTCCCCCTGCTGTGCTCTCTCGCTCTGTTCTCTCTCTCAAATAAATAAATAAAATCTTAAAAAAAAAAAAGAATTCAGGGTTTTCTTATTCTAAATCCTGCTCTCTCAACTACTCCTCTGTATGGCCTCTATGTTAGTCCAGACAGAGGGGTCATCTCCTTTCCCAGCTCCAGTTCCTCGAATGTTACCTTGTCTTTATTGGTCTGGAAAATGAGAATCCTGAGTTCTCCCCTAAACATCAGATTCAGGATGCTAAACCCCTTGGTGGTAGATCTTTGTCCTTTTTATTAGACATTAGATTTTTTTTTTTTTTGGTGGTAGCTCTGCTTCAGCTTCCTTCTTTAAAAAATGGTTAATGCAATTTTGAATTTTTTGAGCCAACTCACAGATGTAAAAAAGAAAGAAAATAGAATTAAAAAAAATCTCTTTTAAAAAAAATCTCCTTTCATACAATTAGAACAATTCAAAATGAAACAAAATTCCTTTCATATAAACTAAGCTATTTAAAACTACTTAAATAAATTTGGGGTACCATGGAAAGTGTTGTTATTCCATATTTAGAAGAGAAATTGTTAATTTTTGGATATTAATTAAAAGCAGTTTTGAATGTTGGGTTGGTAGAATACTTCATAATATCCATCATAGAAAAACAAAGATAAAAATCACACACAATCCCTTCCCCTGTGGACAAAACATCTAAGGGCTAAGTGGATCTGAACAACATTAGAAGTAGGAAGCAAGTAAGCCCATTTTCCAAAAGGAATTTGGATGTTAAACATTTTATGCTAGAAGTCATATCTACAACCAGTTGACATGGAGAGCAAAAACAATTCTTCGGATGGTAGGAAGTCAGACCCACACTTCTCAAACTTTAACGTCCATAGACCCCATCTAGGGATGTTTTCAGAATGTAGATCCCAGTTCAGTAGGTTTGAGGTGAGACCTGAGATTCTAGATTTCAAACAGGCTCACAGGGTGTACCCCACACTGCTGTTAAAGGACCACACTTTTAGTTGCAAGGGCCGACTACCAATTTTAGTGAGCCAAGTACCAACTCATTTATTTTCCTTAGTCGCTTATAGTCTTTATAGTGTCATGCCTTTGGAAGCCAAAGTTAGAGATGGCTTCTAAAATGGCTTCAGAGACCATTGCATCTAGATGTCTGGAGGTGCGGGAGGGGAAGGAATTGACTGGAGAGACTGCTTCTACTGCTTGACAAGAAGTGTCTGTCTCATTTCATTCCTAGAACACTTTCACGAGAAGCTTACGCAAGAGCCCCTTTTTACAGATGAGGAAGCAAAGTTTCGGAGAAAGTAACGTGTCAGTGCTGGTAAGTGGTGGAGTCAGCGTTTGCACCTTGGTCTGTCTGACTTGACAGCCCATGTTTTTTCCAATGGACCTTGTGCCAGTCACATCTGGACGGCTTTACTGCTATTGCTTTTTCTTTTGACATCACTGGTTATTCTCTATTTTTAAAGTTTCCTTAAAGAGAGCCAAATCCAATTTTAAAAATTGACACAAAATTGTTCATTAAACTTCTCTCTTACATCTTATTTTCCCATTTCATTCCGTGTCAGAATTACTCTCTACCCAGCAAAGGCTTTGATGCTTTGTGCCGAGCTGACTGACAAAGCATTATGATTTAAAAACTGATTTAAAAACCATCCTGTTCCTCTCTCAACAAAGCCCAACCTTTGATCTTCTCTCCCAAGAGCAATTTCCAATCAGCCCTTTTTTCAAAGCTTGTAAATGTTTGGTATGCAGTCTATCCAGGCTCTCTCCCTCCCCGCAAAGGAGAGGTTGAGACCTTCAATTCCCTACTGTCATTACTGGTCTATTGGAAGTCTTAGTGTAGGATTTGGTTTTCTTTAGTGAAGGCGAAATCAAATATAGCAAACTTCATGCTCTGGCTGTGTTTACACACTTTAAAACTAAGTGGGGTTTTGGCAATTACCTAGTTCATTTGCTCTATGCAGGTGAAACAGATTATTTCAGCACTTTTGATTATTATTATATTTGTTTGACTCTCTTTACCCACAAACATTGTTAGCATGATTCAAATTAATTGGATAATTGCTGAGTCACCATTTTACCTTGTGATACAAACTTGTAAAGATTCTGGCATTCTAGAACAAAGAGAAGGAGTAAATTAATTATCTAGGACTTCTAAATTTCTTTTTTACTGCTCAACTTTCCTTAAAGGCAAGCCAAAAGGTAAAATCAACAATTGTAGGGCTACCTGGTTTGAATATGGGATGGAAACTTTGGAGCCTCATCTTCTCATCCTTCTTACTCTGGGCATATTCCCCTGAGATGGAATGAAACATTGGAAAAAACACAGACTGTCAAGTCAGACAGACCCAGGTTCAAAGCCTGACTCCTAAAAAGTTATCACAGCTCTGACTGATGACTGCTGGCTTAGGCTAGAGCATAATGTATACTTTTATCTCAAGACTATTCATTTTTGCTAAAATATGTGACTTTGGAAAAAATAATTAGTGTTGATGAATAACTTATTGAAGTGTTTCAATATTTCAGTGAATATTTGAATTTCTTTAGTGGATATTTTATTCAAAGACCCAGATTCAGCCAATTCTACTTCCTAAAATCAAGTTATAGGGTCCTGAGTCAATAGGAATTTTAGAAATAAAGGACACAATACATGCGTTTTGAATTTACTTGTTGCTTTTCCTTGCCAAGGCCTCTCTTCAGGCAAGGCCTAGCCATGGCATACATAATCTAGGAAATGTGTCAGATGACTACGTGACTTTCAAGATAGTCTTGAGGGAGTCATCGGACTCCCCACATCACAGTCACCTGTAGACCAGAATTATTAGGGTAAAGGAGTGTGACCTGCATGACTGTCATTTTAGAACAATCAAGAGTTGGTTCCAGTCAGGATGGGAATTGCTGAATAAAGCTATTGAAAATTGGTCTTTTCATTTTGGTCATATTTAATAGATTCATGTCCTGAACCAATTATAAACCTGGATTATTTTCATATAGATAGAATGGACACTGATAAGACCATGTGGTCCAGTTTTTCTATTCTGAATACATATGGTATAGGATTTACTCAATTTCTTTAAATTCAATAACATTAAAAACAATAGCTGTCATTTACTGAGCAACTACTATGGGTTGGTATCATCATCATCATCAGGGCTAACATTTACTAAGCACTTGCTAAGATATTCTATATATAATTTCCAATTATTGTGAGAATTTCCAATTCTCACAAAACTCTATGCTAGAAGTATATATATATATATATTTTATTTACAAATGAGAAAACAGTCATGGAAAAGTCAAGGCTATTCATCCAAGGCTACACAGGTCATGAGTGTATAGTTCTGGCTCCATATCTTTATTTATTTATTTATTTGGCTCCATATCTTTAGATACTACATCTCCAACTTTTATAACAACCCTCCAAGGTAGGTACTTAATGTGCTCTTATTTACAAATGAAAATAGGTAGCAAAGGATGTAAATAGTTAAGTAACAAGTATTAGATGCAACCTAAAGTCAAACCCAAATAATATTTATTTATCGTACATAAAAGAATATCTTTCTCTTCCCTCCTGTGAGGGTTTGAAGAGCCATACCCAAATAGGATTCTCCCCAAACCAATGTTACTTTGAAAAGAAAAAACCTGTAAACACTGTGAATTTAAAGGTTATATATATCAAAATAATTGAAACACCTGGATATGGGCTTTGGGGATTATCGAGAAGACGAGCATGGGAATCAGCCTATATCCCCCGCTTTAAATTTCACGGCCAACTTTATTTTGAATCTAAAAGTATGTTAAGCCATATAATTCCCTGGGTTATTTACATTCTAGTCAGGGTGACTATTGAAGAATAGTGTAATTACAGAGTACAATTTCCAAGCTGAATGAAATTGATTGTTGTGTAATAGGTCTGCTGGGGACTGACCTCTGAAAATGCCAAAAACAAATACTTGTAAATCATGATTAGAGATAATGATATACAACACCCTGAGTTAGTATATGAAGTGAGAGGTGGTCTTTAATTTGAATAGAATGTTTTCTTCTGCTATTCGTCAAACTCAGAGAAAGGATCAGAGCAGAAGTACATTTTCCTTTCTTTCCTATTTCTCAGCATAGTGCTAGAAATTTGCTACTTTTCCATCACGTTCATGAACTACATGAGGGGCAACTCTTTGGGCAACAGGTTGAAACATAGGTATTCGCTGGTGTTCAGTGTCTGTGAGATTTTATTATCTGTCTGAGCAGAGAGCAGTTCTGCCATCCAGTTCTGCCTCAGCCAACTCTAATGTACCATCCTCCTCCTCTCTGCTCCATTCCAACATCCACCTACCATGTCTTAGTTCAGCTTCGTGAGTAGATTCAGTGAATGGTGGGCAGGGGGCTGAGGTGTGTATGACAGCGTTAGGTATTAGAGGCAAAATATCAACATGGGAGGGGCGCCTGGGCGGCTTCGTCAATTAAGTGTCTGCCTTTGACTCAGGTCATGATCCCAGGGTCCTGGGATCGAGCCCCACATCGGACTCCCTGCTCCTCCCCCTGTTGTCTCTCTCTCTCTTTCTGTCAAATAAATAAATATAATCTTAAAAAGAAAAAAATTATCAGCATGGGGTATGTAATTAGAACAAAAAGTTAGCGATAGCAAAGATGTTCCCAAGTCCTCACTGATATTATTTTTCATCCCTGTGTGAGATGAATTATTGTGTACAATTTGTGCTTATCTGACCCTTTCCCATGTGATCATCACTTTCAGTAACATAAGTATATAATTTTATGTTGAAATGAGGAGATCTTCACTTTTCTAAATGCATTTTCATTTTGACATCAGCCTATAATTAATATATATATATATTAAGATTTTATTTATTTACTTATGGGAGAGAGAACACAAGCAGGGGTAGGGGCAAAGGGAGTGGGAGAAGCAGACCCTGGGACCCTGGGATCATGTCCTGAGTGGAAGGCAGATGCTTAACCGACTGAGCCATCCAGGCACCCCAGCATCGATCTATAATTACATTTATCTTTGTCCTTTCATCATTTCATTCCAATCTGTAGGAAGGAAGGAAGAAGTTTCAAAGACTAAATTCCCAAAGCATTTTTTCTGGTTATCTATTGCTTTATAACAAACTATACCAATGATACTTACTATATCTCATTGTTTTGTGGGCCAGGAATTTTGGCAGGGCTCAACTGGAGGAATTTTTTCTGCTCTATGTGATGTCGACTGGAAGAGCTGGTTTGATCTGGAGGGTCCAGGATGGGTTCACCCACGTGCCTAAAACCTTGGTGGGATGTCTAGAAGGCAGTTCTCAACAGGCTTCTCTCCTTCTCCGTGCAATCTTGGGGTCTCTCCACGTGGTCTTTCTAGTAGGGTAGCTGGACTTCTTACATGGCAGCTCACAGCTCCAAGAGACCCAGGTAGAAATGCCAGTTCTCTTAAAGTCTAGCCTAGAATCTTTCATAGCATAACTTCTGCCATAGTCCACTGGTCAAAGCCATCAGAGATCAGCGCGGATTCAAGTGGAGAGGAAATAGACTCCACCTGTCTGTGGGAGAAATGTGAAAGAGTTTGCTGCCCACAGCACGCATTAATGATAAAACATGTACACATGTCCTCTAGATGCTCAGGAATGTGATGGGGCAGGAAGGGAGTTGGATAACACGGACATCTTGCTCTAGGCTTAAAGAGATTGTATTTTTTTTTAAAGATTTTATTTATTTATTTGACAGAGAGACACAGCGAGAGAGGGAACACAAGCAGGGGGAGTGGGAGAAGCAGGCTTCCCACGGAGCAGGGAGCCCGATGTAGGGCTCGATCCCAGGACCCTGGGATCATGACCTGAGCTGAAGGCAGACGCTTAACAACTGAGCCACCCAGGCACCCCAAGAAATTGTATTTTGGAAAGACACTAGAGATCATCTCGTCCTACTTCTCAATTTGACAGATAAGGGAATTGGGTAATAAAACTTAAGACATTTGTTCAGCAAACAGAATAAATTATGTGGGGAGTAAACTCAGGGTTTTTGATTTCCAGTCCAGTGTTCCTCTACACATTTACTTCAGTGGTCGTGTTTTGTTAGTTTGTCACCAGAGTGAAGCTGCCCATTTCCATTTGTTCTCAATTTAAAAAGGAATTAATTTTTGTTTAGTTTATGGGATACATTCTCAGTTATAACAGAGACTAGGAAATAGGGAGAGTACTCTGTGTATGCAGATTACTTCAGGAACCATAGTGTTAGACAGAGTATGTATGAAGAGATAGGGAAAGAAATCCTTGGATTGTTAACTCTGAGTCCAAAGTCTTAGTTATGAATGAAGTCCTCAATTCTTTTTTTTTTTTTAAGCTTGTGGTAAAATACACCTAACATAAAATTTACCAACTTTACTGTTTTTAAGTGTACAGTTTCAGAGTATGAAGTACATTTACAATGCTGTACAACCTATATCCAGACTCTTTTCATCTTATGAAACTGACTCTGTACTCATTACACAGCAATTCCCCATTCCTCCTCCCCGGGTCCCTGGCAATCACTCTTTTACTTTGTGACTCTATGAATGTGACAATTCTAGGTATCTCCTATAAGTGGAATCATACAGGATTTATTGTGTTGTGACTGCCTTATTTCACTTAGCATAATGTCCTCAAGGTTCCTCAATATTATAGCATGTGTCTGAATTTCTTTCTTTTCTAAGGCTGAATAATATTCCATTGTATGTATATACCACATTTTGTTTATCCCTTCATCCCTCAGTGGACACTTAGGTTACTTTCTTTTCACCTTTTGGTTATTGTGAATAATGAGTGTACAAATATCTCTTTGAGATCCTGCTTTCAATTCTTTTGAATACAGGCCCAGAAGTAAGATTGTTGGATCATATGGTAGTTGTATTTTAAATTTTTTTAGGAGTTGTCATACTGTGTTACATAGTAGAATCATAGTGTACCACTTCACATTTCCACCAAGGGTTCCAATTTCTCCACATCTTCTCTATTATTTGTTATTCCCTCTCTCTTTCTCTCTCTGTCTTTCTCTCTGTCTCTGGAGTAGCCATATTGGTGTGTGTGAGGTAGTGTCTCGTGGTTTTAATTTGCATTTCTCTAATGATCAGTGATGTTGAACATCTTTCTTTTTTAAAGATTTTATTTGTATTTATTCGAGAGAGAGAGAGAAAGTGAGAGAGAGCATGAGAAGGGAGAGGGTCAGAGGGAGAAGCAGACTCCCTGCAGAGCCGGGAGCCTGATGCGGGACTCGATCCGGGGACTCCGGGATCATGACCTGAGCCAAAGGCAGTTGCTTAACCAACTGAGCCACCCAGGTGCCCACTGAACATCATTTCATGTTCTTGTTGACCATTTGTATATCTTCTTTGGAGAAATATCTACTCAAGTTCTTTGCCCATTTTTAATTGGGTTGTATGTGTTTGTTGTTGTTGAATTGTAGGGGTTCTTTATATATTCTGGATATTAACCCTTTAACAGTTATATGACTTATAAATATTTTCTCCCATTCTGTAGGTTGCCTTTTTTTTACTCTGTTGATTCTGTCCTTTGATGCACAGAAGTTTTAAAATTTGATAAATTCTAATTTATCTATTTTTTTTTTATTTTCTTGCTTGTACTCTTGGCATCATATCCAAGAAATCATTGTCAAATCCAATGTCATGAAGCTTTTCTCCTTTGTTTTTGTTAGAAGGTGGAGGAGGGACAGTAAAGTATCCTCTAGACAGAAAGCACCTTGAGATTAAAAAATGAAGGAAGCCTCTCCATATCATTTACAGAGAGTTTTATTCAGGGCAACTTACTGACAGGGGTGGATTGGGCAGATGGATGATCCAGATACTATGCAGCTCTTCGCCACCAAGTCTGGACCTTAATCCACAGCTTTTATGGAGAACAAAAGGCTTGTGGCAAGGGTAGTTTTCTAAAGTGGCACCACCTGGGGGCACCTGGGTGGCTCAGTAGGTTAAGCATCTGCCCTCTGCTCAGGTCATGATCTCAGGGTCCTGGGATTGAGCCCCATGTCAGGCTTCCTGATCAGTGGGGTGTCTACTTGTCCCTCTCCCCCGGCCCCTCCCCCCTGCTTGTGCTCTCTCTCTCTCTCAAATAAATCTTAAAAAAAATAAAGTGGCACCACCTGTACACCAGTTATATGTACTCATTACCTAAAGTAGTGCCTTCTGTGAGCCACTTTAGGGAAGGTTAGAAAAAACCTTCCTGCATTCCAGTCAGGACATACATTAACCACCAAGGGGCCTGGAACACACAGACTTGCGGGAGGTCGTTGTGTAGTCATGAACAAGATGGAGGGACAAAGATGGATAGAGTCAGTGTTGTCAGCACCCCTACAGTTTTATTCTAAGAGTTTTATAGTTTTAACTTTTTATTTAGGGCTTTGATACCATTTTGAGTCAATTTTTGTATACTGTGTAAGGTAAGGGTTCAACTTTATTCTTTTGCATGTGGATATTTTGTTTTCCCAGAATTATTTGTTGAAGAGACTGTCTTTTCCCCATTGAATGGTCTTGGCATCCGTGTTGAAGATCATTTGACCATACATGTACAGGTTTATTTGTGGGTTTTCTATTCTGTCCCATTGATTTTATAGCTCTTGGTGGCAGCATCACATTGTTTTGATTACTGTAGCTTTGTGGTAAGTTTCAAAATCAAAAGTGTGAGGCTTCTGATTTTCTTCTTTTTCAAGATTGTTTGCTTATTTGGGATCCCTTTAGATTCCATATGACTTTTAGGATGGATTTTTTTTTTTCTATTTCTGCCAACACTGTTGGGATTTTGATAGGGATTTTTGATTGGGATTTTGATAGGGATTGCATTAAATCCATAGATTGCTTTGGATATTATTGAATCTTAAATATGTTAAGTCTTCCAATCCATGAACACAAGATGTCTTTCCATTTATTTGTGCTGAATTTTTAACATAGACTATAAACAAAGACAAAAATGGCAGCTACTGTATACTGGAAGGAAATTCAATGTTTTTTTACTTTCTGCCTTAGTGAAAAGCAGTATCTGCAGTACTAAAATTAAATGTCTGTTAACTTTATTCAATGGTTAAAATAAAAACATTGTATATTAAGCTTTATTTTAAAAATATTTCCCATTAGAAACAACTTTTGAAATGTATAAACATCTATTCCTAAGAAATAAGTGTTATCTGTTCCTTGTCATTTTCTACAGTTCCAAAACTATCCATAAATTACATAACATTCTGGGACTTACCCTGATATAGTCATAAATGGTGTTCACTAAAAGACTCCAAACTCTTTGAGAACGAGAACAATATCTCTTTTACCTTAGCATTTTCTCCCATACTACTCAAATATTTCTTGGTTACTAGAACCAAGGGAACAAATGAAATTAAGTGCCCACTACCTAATCATACCAGCAAACAATCTTTAATTATCTTACCGGATCTTTCAAATCTGTACCCAGTGCAACAGAAGGGCTTAACTTTGTCTTAACCTCTGGTTCAGGGCAAATTATTTATTTATTTATTTAATAATTTATTTTTAATTTAAATTTTACCTGGTTAACATACTATGCAATATTGGTTTCTGGAGTAGAATTCAGTGATTCATCACTTACATACAACACCCAGTGCTCATCACTAAAAGTTCCCTCCTTAATACCCTTCACCCATCTATCCCCTCCCCCCACCCAACTCCCTCCATCAATCCTCAGTTTGTTCTCTATTGTTAAGGGTCTTTTATTGTTTATTTCCCTCTCTCCCTTCCCTCACCCCTTCCCATATGTTCATCTGTTTTCTTTCTTAAACTCCATGTATGAGTGAGATCATATAATATTTGTCTTTCTTTGACAGACTTACTTCACTTAGCATAATACCCTCTAGCTCCATCCATGTCATTGCAAATGGCAAGATTTCATTCTTTTTGATGGCTGAGTAATATTCCATTGTGTATATGTGTGTGTGTGTACATATGTATACGTTTCTCTCTTATATATATATATATACACATATATACACATACATATATACATATACACACACACACATATATATATATATATATACACCATATCTTCTTTATCCATTCATCAGTCAATGGATATTTGGGCTTTCTCCATAGTTTGGCTATTGTTGATAATGCTGCTATAAACATCAGGGTGCATGTACCCCTTCAAATCTTTTGTATCCTCTGGGTAAATGCTTAGTAGTACAATTGCTGGGTCGTAGGGTAGTTCTATTTTTAACTTTCTGAGGAACCTCCATAATGTTCTTCAGAGTGGCTGTACCAGTTTGCATTCTCAGGGCAAATTTTTTTTTAAGATTTTATTTATTTATTTATTTGAGAGAGAGAGAGGGAGAGAGAGAGAGAGAAACAGCATGAGAGGGGAGAGGATCAGAGGGAGAAGCAGGCTCCCCACTGAGCTGGGAGGCCAATGTGGGACTCTATCCCAGGACTCGGGGTTCATGACCTGAGCTGAAGGCAGTCACTTAACCAGCTAAGCCACCCAGGCGCCCCTCTCAGGGCAAATTTTTAAGTGACCACATCAGCATTTCTTCTATATTCTGGGGAGCACTAATGGGTTATCACTCATCATTCTTGGCCTACAGTCTGAAGGCCTAGGAGTGTATGTGTCAGTAATGATTCTTCTCACTTCTACTCAAAAATAGAGTATGTTGCAAGAATGCTGCATGTTGCCCTTTGGCTTTGAAGGGTTTTTTTTTTTTTTTAAGTGCCAGAATTGTTTACTTGACTTTTAAATAATTTAAGCACTATTATAAGACAGAAAGTGGTTTAAAGAATTTTTTTCGTGGCGCCTGGGTGGCTCAGTCAGTTAAGTGTCTGCCTTCGGCTCAGGTCATGATCCCGGGGTCCTGGAATCGAGCCCCATGTCGGGCTCCCTGCTCAGAGGGGAGTCTGTTTCTCCCTCTCACCCCACCCTCCTGCTCATGCTCTCTCTCTCTCAAATAAATTAATAAAATTTAAAAAAAAACAAGAATCTTTTTCATGTCATCTTTCTAGGGAGATGCATGAATGCTTTTGAGTTATTATGGATACAAATGATACCAGTGCATTAAGAAGACCAGGAAAACATGAAGTTTCAGATGAAGAAAGATGTAGCTCTCTAACAAATGCCCTTGTAATTTATCATAAATTAATAATAGAAAAAACAATAAAACAAATTCAACTTCCATTTTAGTTATATCCCAGAAATTCCTTGGAGACTATTTTTTTTTTCTGTTTTTGCCAAAATTCTATTTCTTCTCATTGCATCATACAATACCATCAGGGGAAAACACAGAATTTTTGAATCCCTCTTCTTACATAAACCTGAGGAAGCACAGCTGCCCTCTTAAGATTCTCAAGAAGGCATTTTGACAGCTTTACCAGATAATCCATATAATACATAAATGGCACTGGTGAAGTGCTACTACTCTCCTTTCCATTGCCTCGAGATGCCATAAGTGTGAAATTCAATTTTTTAGATACCTACTGTTCAACTAGAAGAGGTTTGGCTATCTTCAAATTGTTAAAGGAATTGTCTATTGGAAAATGTGTTGAAAACAATGTCATAGGATGTTTGCACCTGCCTTTGTACAGAAGTCCAAGGCCTTAAATCATATTTCGGTATTATCAACCTTAAGAAGAATGCTTCTGAAATACTTTTCATTTCTCTTATTTTGCTCTGGTGGCACTCATATACTTCTAAGGAATGGAAAACCTTGGAATTTTAGGTTCTTCAGTAAACAATTGATGAGAAGGAATCGGGGGTGAAGAGCAGCCAACAAGAAGGATACAGAAGTGGCCAGTGAAACAAAGTGCTCATCCCGGATGAGACAGAATTGAAGAACAGACACATTTTCACCACCTGCAGGAAAACCACCATTCTGCTGCTCAGTCTGAAGGTCTATTTTCCCACCAAAATGAATACTCTGAGCTTTTACAACTCCTCTCATTTACAGGAATTGAGTCAAGTTCATGAAGGGATGAGTACAGAGAGGCAAATTTGTTTTATCACAAGTTCTAGCCTCAGTGACTTCATAGCAACAGTCTGAAAATTTATGTTGAGAAGAGTTTCTAAGTAATGTCCAGACTCATGGTAATGGGCTGACTAACAATAACTGTATGCGTGGGGGAGGGTGGAGAGGTGTTATGCATGAACGTATTTGCTATTCTTGGTTCAGGCTACCACGTTAAGAGTTTAAGTACCATGGGAGGAAAGAGCAAAGTCCATTGAGAGCATATAGTTCCTTCCTATAGAATTTAAATATATCTTTCCTCAGTATGTTTCAACACTTGTTAACTATTTAGGGAGGTTGAATTTTGCTTATTTAATTTTTAACCCCTGAGGTAAAAAAGTTTAAAAATGCCTTTATTCATCCCAAAAAACCACTTGGTTTCATTTTCTTCTGTAGTGAGTACAAAGCAGACTGTGGGGAAAACCTTTGATACAACCAGCCTGTTTTATACATATTCACAAGTCCATTCAGAATGAAATACATACTATGAATGATTGTACTTAGTTTCATTTTTTTAAAGGACCAATCCTTATGTCCACATAATTAAATCTAATGACTTTTAATCGCAGTCCTTCTAAATATCAAAGAATTACCTGCACCTTGAAGGTTCTTGAACTTTTTTGAAATTGCCCTTTTAAAAAAGGATCACGGGGTGGCCGCTGGAAGGTTTTCTTCTCGATTTACAACTCAGGCATAGATTTAAGCAGAGTGTAATTACCAGATACAATCCCTAAACAGAATTGAATTGCTTCCTGATGCCAAGCTTGTTGCATCTGACCTTCAACAGGAAAAAAACAACACTGCAGCTCTGCGTCCTTGTTAGATTTCAGCAGGATCCAGTTTTTTTCTTCTTCTTCTGGGCAGAAGTGGGAATCAGAAAGCCGGTGTTGCTTGTCCTTTGGTAATTTTCATCTACTTGGTCAGAGGACCAGAAATCCTACTTATCATGGCTCTTCCTTAAAAACAAAAGCAAACTTATTAAAAGAGCAATTCTGGAAGATCCACAATAAATCACTTGTTCTGAAATTGAACCAGTCCAATAGCCTCTAAATCAACCACCTACTTGTTCTTTTCTGAAGAGAACAAAGATCATTTACTGTCTCTGAGGTCACAGTGGGAGATTGACCACAGAAAACCCTAAATCAGGAAATAGGGTCACCTCTCCCAGGTTAGTTCATATTCCAGAAATAGTCACATCTGATTCCTCTACTTCACTCTGCAAAATATGATTTCTTTCCTGACATGTTTTGTTATTTTATTCATCCCTCACCAATCATTACATATAATAAGCGTTAGGTGGTTATACCCTTTCTTTTACTGGAAGTGGGCATTTTGTTATATTTAACATCCTAATTAGTTTTTAGATAATTAGCTGGCTGGGTGGGCAGAAAAATTCTACAAAAATCCATTGGCCGGTGGGATTTTTAGGCCAGCACTTTAACTGCCTACACACATACATAACACACACGTAAATATACTATGTGCATGCTTGCATGTACATGGATACACACAATCCTCTGGATTCCTTCATATCATACAAAAGAGGCCAAAAGAAAATACAATGCCTACCAACATCCAGGTTTCTAATTGATTTTCTGAGGCAGAGAATGAGGGCAGGTGAGGTGTTTGTAGGCATCAGATTAGAGGATGTGCATTTACCTGTCCTTTCTTAATTGTCATCATCCTTGCATACCTCCTTCACCTGCTCACCCACTTCTCTGCCACTGTACCCCCATATCATTCCACTCGTACTTAATAAAAGTAATTGACTTTGTTCTTTGTGAATAATTGTTTTCACCCTCTTTTATAAACACACAGGCATACACATGCTCCTGAGTTTTTTTTTTTTTCTTTTAACTTGCAGTGCACATGACAAAATGTGAGGCATCTGACAGGCAGCCAGCCACCTGTGAGGATCATTTTTTAAACAGATGGTGCAGTAGAAAATTAGTCCAAATGTAGACATCACAATATAACCCTGGAAAACATTCACAGATGTGGATTATGTCAATTCTGATGACCCCGACCCATTGGTCAGTTGGTTCTGGTCAGAGTGAAATGATTTGCCTTGTGACAACAACAAAAAATTAGCCACTTTATATTTTGGGAATGAAAGGCGGCCCTTAAGATTAGAAGGGCTTTTCTGGCACTTGTGTTTTCTCTTGGCAACCGTCTACTCCTCACCAACCTTTGTAACAGATGAATGAGGCTCTTCTCGTCCTGGCGTCTGTCCACTGGGCCCAGCCCTGCCTCTCCCCACCTGGTCCGAAGCAGGTCATACTTCACTAGGCTGAAGCACTCTCCAGATGAGCTGCACTGCTCTTGCCTTCCCTGGGCCTTCACAGATGCAGTTTGTGCCTGGCCTTGCTCGATTGGAAAATTCCCAGTTACTCATATATATGCACCTTGTGTGTTACCTCTTCTGTGCAGAGTTCCCAGATCCACTTACCCTCCTACACCAGCGAGGCAGAATGAAGAACTTCTGTCTCCCTACAGTCTTATCCCCTGTAGGAAAGGCCCACCTCCTTTCCTACACCAGGGCTCTGAGAGGGAAGCAGCTGCTTCTGACCATCAATCATCCCCAGCACCTGCGACAGTGTAACATATTAGGTCATCCATAAACAGCTGTGGAACAAAAGTTAGAGATGATTTCCTATCTGTGCAGATTTTCATTTTCTTGTGGGTCAAGACCATGGTTTGTTTAATTCTCCTTTATATGAACCAGCAGAGTGATATTTACATAAGTACCTAATTAATGTTGTTACATTTTGTTGTGAGGGAGTGGCAAAAACTCAAGAACCAGGAGTCAAGAGCGTAGGGTTCTATCCCTTCTTGGCCAATACTTCAATAGGCAAGCCAGGGTATATGACAGAACTTTTCTGAACATCAGTGTCCTTTTATGACAAATGGAGAGCGACCATATATTTCCTATTTACCTTACAGGTCTTGTATGAAGATCAAACACATTTTCTAAATTGGGAAGTGCTTTGTGAAGCAAGAGGCAGTATGACGTAATAAGAATGAGATCATGCTCTGGAATCAATGGACTCCCTTACTTTTTGGCCGTATGATCTTGGGCACATTACTTAATGTCTCTGAGCCTCGATTCCCCCAACTGTAAAATGGGGATAATGATAGTATCTGCTTCCTGAGGTTGCAGCGGAGTTTAATCTGTGTAAAGCACCTAGTACAGTAACTATAAATAGTAAGTCCTAACAAGTGGTAGTTTTTTTTTTTTTAAGATTTTATTTATTTGATAGAGAGAGACACAGTGAGAGAGGGAACACAAGCAGGGGGAGTGAGAGAGGGAGAAGCAGGTCTCCCGCCGAGCAGGGAGCCCGATGCGGGGCTCGATCCCAGGACTCCGGGATCATGACCCGAGCCGAAGGCAGACGCCCAACGACTGAGCCACCCAGGCGCCCCAAGTGGTAGTTTTTTTTAAGACTCAGGAAGCGACAGATGTTTGCAGGGATGTGGAGAAAGGGGAACCCTCCTACACTGTTGGTGGGAATGCAAGCTGGTGCAGCCACTATGGAAAACAGTATGGAGGTTCCTCAGAAAGTTGAAAATAGAGCTACCATATGACCCAGCAATTGCACTACTGGGTATTTACCCCAAAGATACAAATGTAGGGATCCAAAGGGGTACGTGCACCCTGATGTTTATAGCAGCAAGTCCATAATAGCCAAACTATGGAAAGAGCCAAGATGTCCATCGACAGATGAATGGATAAAGAAGAAGTGGTATATACATACAATGGAATATTATGCAGCCATCAGAAGGAATGAAATCTTGCCATTTGCAACGATGTGGATGGAACTGGAGGGTTTTATGCTGAGCGAAATAAGTCAATCAGAGAAAGACATGTATCATATGATCTCACTGATATGAGGAATTCTTAATCTCAGGAAAGAAGCTGAGGGTTGCTGGAATGGTGGGGGGTGGGAGGGATGAGGTGGCTGGGTGATAGACACTGGGGAGGGTGTGTGCTATGGTGAGCGCTGTGAATTGTATAAGACTGTTGAATCATAGACCTGTACCTCTGAAACAAATAATACATTATATGTTAAAAAAAAAAAAAGAACAGGAAGGGAAAAATGAAGGGGGGGAAATTGGAGGGGGAGATGAACCATGAGAGACTATGGACTCTGAAAAACAAACTGAGGGTTCCAGAGGGGAGGGGGTGGGAGGATGGGTTAGCCTGGTGATGGGTATTAAAGAGGGTACGTTCTGCATGGAGCACTGGGTATTATGAACAAACAATGAATCATGGAACACTACATCAAAAACTAATGATGTAATGTATGGTGATTAACATAACATAATAAAAAAGGATTATAGCTAACAATTTATATAAATATAAGATGTTATTGATATTCATTGATGAATTATTGTTCTTCCTTTAAGACCAATAGGAAGAGCCTCCCAGATCTGGAAATGAGAATGCCCTACTCTCTCTTTCCCTTTCATGGCCTCTTCTCCAGCCAGCTTTAGATGCTGTTGTCACCAGCAAGATAGTTCACAGCAGATGACCCAGCCAATTCCTTTTCTAGAGTGGGGAATGCCATGTGGACAGCATATTCTCCAGCTCTGCCCAGTTTTCTTCCCTCAGAAATATCCCACTTAGGAGATGAGAGCCCTGTGACATAGAGGAAACATATCTAGACAATTCCCAGGAATGGTCTGTTGCATTTCAGTGTGCTGTTGCTTGCCATCTCTGGCCCCAGACAACTGCCCTAGGCAGCTCTGACTGGTAAATTTTCTAGGATTTTTTTCCTACTTTCCCCAAGCTAAGAAACAGCTTTTTTCCTTGTTAAATTAATCCAAAGCAAAATTAATATACCTTAATAACAAGACTTGAGGATAACATAAGGCAATTGCAAAAAGAAAACATGAAATTCACTAGTCTGAAGATTTATTTGATATGACCCTTCACAAGAGTCCTTTATAAGCCATCTGTCTCCTAAACCCTGGCTTAGGAGAAAGGTCTCATTTCCCTCTCTCAGATAGGAGATGCTTTGATCATGTCCCCACTGCTCCTTGGAGTTTAGACTCCTGTTTCCCAGGACAAGTTAGAACACAAGCCTTCATATCATCTGGCACTGCCCTCATCTCCACCCATAGGGTGTTGGGCAGTGCACTCTCCAAAACCTGCATCGTTCAGGCTTAAAGACTGCAGTGTGTGACACATTAGTCTAAATTTATATTTTGGGGGGAAAACTCTGCAAATCACAGTTCTTCCGAATATACCCCTACTTTCTATCTCTGGGTGAAATACACATCTGCCTGTCTAAAATGCCTCACTCAAAGTTGTTTTTTTAAAAGAAAGGGGGGATGGGGCACCTGGGTGGTTCAGTTAAGCTTCTGACTCTTGATCTCAGTTCAGGTCTTGATATCTGGGTTGTGAGTTCAAACCCCATGCTGCGCATGGAGCCTACTTAAAAAATTAAAAGAAAGGGAGGGACTTAACCTAGAGGACACAGTCTAGCTTACTTCTAAGTAGACGCTCCTTGTGACCACTTCACTCTCTCCACCACTTTGAAATCAAGATTCAGAATCCATCCCCAGAAACAGAAAAATGTTCTGGGAGCTTAAAAAGGGCAGCTTGTCACTCCTTCATTCCTCTATGGAGAACGAAATTTTACCATCAAAAACCAGGGACAGTATCAAGCAATTAAACCTATCATCTAATTCGGAATAAAAAAACAAGCTCAGTACCAATTATTTCCTCATGTGTTTTTAATTGGCAATTATTTTAGATGGTCCTTACATGAAAAAAAAAAATGGCCTAAGGAATGTATTCAAACACTCTTGCCGTTTTAATATACCCAATAACAGGAAGCGCTTAAATACAGCCTTTTCTCTGATATTTCGGGGAATTTTTTTAAACAAGACACATTGAGAAAGCAGAAAATAATGAGACCTGTCAATTAAAAACTGTTCCTTCCCAAAGTTTATCGTTAGGGAAAGATGGAAAAATAGTAGTGTAGGATGTGAATTGCCGGTGGATGAGAATGAACTCCGGGGGGAAGACGGGGTAGTGGGAGGGGCTTGGATCCGAATCCGGCTCTGCTGCTTTGCTAGCTGTGGGTCCTGGAGGAAGTTATTTAACCTCTCCTTGCCTAAACCTCCTCTATGAAATGAGGATAATGGACGTAACTGCATTACAGGGTTGTGATGAGATTTAAGACAGAAGGTATACATAAAGATGATATACGACGGCACGATGCCCAGCACGAACCTCAGTGCTCCAAACGCTTAGCTCTCGTTGACATCATTATTGCTGTGGCTGTGGTTATTAGGACAACAAAAAAACCTGGCCTAAAGGAAAAGAAACTCATTGCTCTGGCTGGTCAGACACTCTTCTTTTCCGTGATCCTTCCAAATCCAGTTCTACTCAAATATCGCGTGGATGGAGTGTTCTGAATGGGGTAAAACCAAGTCCTGCTTTGGAGGAATATGCCTTCTCCTCGAAGGCTGGAAAACAAAACAAAATAGGGTAAAACAAAAGCAGCAAGCCTCTTCCGAATCTTTTGGAACTGGTTCATGCCACCTTGTGCATATCTTCTTTAAAATTCCACTTTGTATTTTTTATGCCCTTTGAAGTTCATATAAATTCAATATGTAGAAGTCAGCTTTATGAGTATTGAATTTCTGCAAAACATTTCTGTTTGGAATTCAAGTCTCAGGAGGCACTGATCCATGCTTTTTATTAATATTAGAATAAATGAATGTGGTGCTTTATTATACTTGTTGAATAGTGGCTAAAAGACCATGAAAAATCCAAATAATCCAGGAGCGGCTGTCTTCAAGTCCCCTGGGAAGATGAGGGACGGCTTGCTAAGAGCCTTTAAAGACCAACAGGTGATAAGAAATTTGTTTTGACCCATTAAATTTATATTGGCTTCACAGCTTTCCAAGACTCTCCTGCTGTCAGCCATTGCTGCAGGCTGGAAATGATTAAGTTTTCATGCATATGTTAAGCGGGCAGATGATTAAAATGAGAAAAAACAAGATACTAGATGGTTCCACCCTGGCTCTTGCTTTGTTGCTTGTTCAATACTGTGTACGACCAGCATTCTCTTGTTGGTATAGAGCAAACGGCAGAGAGACCTGCGTGGAGTTTACTGCCCTTGTGGAAGGGTCTTGGGGACTTGGGAGAGGCCCCTCCTCCAACATCACCCAGCGAGCTCTAAGTAAGTGAGAGGTCACGAAGGTATCTCCATAGTTAGCTCCAGCTCACCGCTTCAGCACAGCGATAGTGTCTTGATGAGAAAGTCTGCTGGAAGAAGGAGCTACAGAGGCAAAGCAGTACATCAAAGCGAGGCTTCCTGGGCTGGGCAGTGAGTGAGAGCAGGGCTGCGCTAGGGAGGAGTCGGCATGAACAGGATAGACATTAAATCTAATATGGGTATAAATGTTTGAGGTTTTGAATGGACTGTATAAATGGACCACATGCTCCCATTATGACCGCGGTTGGGTGCTGCATCAACCTTTGTCTTTACTGCTCCGTAACATTGCAAGATGCAGCTGTTGGGGCCCTGATGGCAGATGGCAGATGGTGGTCACACGCTTTCCAGAACCACCAGTTTTGGAAGAAGCAAAAAAGTGGTTTCATCAACTGTTGAGACCCTTTAAATTCACTCTTCCTCCAAACACTAATTCTCACAGAAACAAAATTAAAAGGAACTATAGGAACTAGATAAGTGCATTTCTTTTCAATAGCTGGGGCTGATTTATGTCCCTTCGGTTGGCACACAGGCACGTAATCAGTGATATGATGTTAAATCCTGCAAAATAAAATTATTTAAATTTTTATTTTCAATAAAAATTTTTTGTCTGTATGCCTAAACTAACTGAAAATCCTTGCTGAATTTCTTGATTTGGAAAATGCATTAATACCATCTGTCTTAGTCCTTTTGGGCTGCTATATCAAAATACCACAGACTGTAGCTTATAAACTACAGAAATTTGCTTCTTGCAATCTGGAGCCTGGGAAGTCCAAGATCAAGGTGCCATCAAGGTGCCAGCATAATTGTGTTCTGGTCAGGGACCTCCTCCTGGTTCATGACTTGTGCTTCTCTCTGTGATCTTATGTGGTAGAAGGGGTTAGGGATCTCTTTTGTAAGATCACTAATCCCATTCATGAGGGCACTGCCCTCATGGCCATTTTACTTCCCATCTTACTTCCCATACCATCACCTTTGGGGATTATGATCTTAACATATGAATTTGGAGGGCAAGAAGGGCAGGTGGGAAGACCCATTCAGACTGTGGCACCATCTTTTCATATTAGAATTCTGCTTTTCATAAAAGTTCATCCAAAGTAAAATAAGCTTCAGAATTAAGAAAGATGAGAATTAACCAAATAGGGTGTTAGTTTTAGTGACGAAATAAATTCAAATGACAGAATGAAGAATAGAAATGAATATAAATATACTTTCAAATGGACCATAGACAATATTTATTAAATTCAATATGGAGCTCAGAAATCATAGTTTGGTCGCATATTGGTCAATGCTACCCCGTTCTTAGCTTTTCACTTTGGATAGAATTGCCTACATAGCCAATTCCAGGCGTGGGGGCTGGCTGATGTAAGCCCTTGGGTACGTCCCATCTCCTAGCCACAGCAATGGCTGAAGAGACTCGATTCAGGTCAAACAGTTGCAGGAAAAAGTTTGACAATAATTCCGGGAAAAAAATTGACTTTCTTCCTCCCTCTTCTGTGAGAGATGCTTGTTCTTTCTCTAGGCTGTGGTGATCATGTCAGGCCTCGAACAGCTTTCTGGAAGGCAGCCAACCATTAAGTATAAGGCTGATGCACAGAAGGACAGAGCTGAGAGCAGGACACAAACTTCTTTTTTTCTGTTTTCTTTTTAGCTTAACCACATACCCCAGTAGCGGGGCTGCCGTGGGACTAAACTGGCTCACTATTATTTTGGGTGCTATTATTGTTGCCATCCCAAACTAGCTTTTCAATAAATTCATTATTCATTTTTAAGGAAGCAGTACAGTTTCAAAAGCTTAATAAATGCTGCTCTACTTCACATACCACTGGATTCTATAAAACATCGCTGGATTCTCTAATCAATCCTCTCCGTGTTGTTCACTAGAGCATCAAGTTTACCCTTTCCTTGTGAGGAAACCGGGCACTCGTCTTTGCCCTAAAACAGAGGGGAAATCAATGAGAGGAGAAAATAGTTTTTCCCTTACGTACTGTACCTATGTATCTCAGGACAAATCAAATCATTTGGAAAGATCAAATCACTGTAAAAACAAGGTATATCTGCTTACATGGATGCCACACTAAAGGGAATGGTGTCTTTGGTTATTTACTGTTCTTGGGCTCTGTATTCTTCTAGAAAAACTAAATAATGGAATTCTTCAGTCCTGTCTGATTCCACCTTATATTTTTATAAAGTCTAGCTCCCTTAATAATTACTGATGAAATGACCAGAGAACACCCTGGAAATGAGTGTCTTGATAGCAATTAGTCAAACCAATGTTGAAACATCTCTATTCCGTTCTTTTTTTTTTTTAAAGATTTTATTTATTTATTTATTTGAGAGAGAGAGAGAGAGAGAAACAGCATGAGAGGGGATAGGGTCAGAGGGAGAAGCAGGCTCCCCGCCGAGCCGGGAGCCCAATGCGGGACTCAATCCCAGGACTCCAGGATCATGACCTGAGCTGAAGGCAGTCGCTTAACCAACTGAGCCACCTAGGCGCCCTCTATTCCGTTCTTTTAAAGCTTTCATGCCCTCATAGGCATGTATAAATTGAAAGAAATAGCTCCTTTCTTTTCTACAGCATATTTACAAGCTTTGAAATATGAAGTCCAAATTTATATGCAAATTTTACATTTCAATGATGTTTTTTATTAGATTTTCTAGAACTTGTTATTTGGAAAATAATTATAGATTTCTTTCTTAGTTTGCTACATTGAAATTGTAGTCCTATAAAAAAATCCAATAAGTTCAGTTACATTCTTAAATATCTCATTTAACTTCCAGGCAACTTCTAAATCCACACTTTTTAGGGGTGCCTGGGTGGCTCAGTTGGTTAAGTTTCTGACTCTTGATTTCGGCTCAGGTCATGATCTCAAGGTTGTGAGATTGAGCCCTGTGTGAGGCTCTGTGCTCATCAGAGAGTTGGCTTGTCCCTTTCCCTCCCCTCTGCCCCTCCCCCTATGCGCTGGGTGTGGAGCCTGCTTAAGATTCTCTCCCTCTCCCTCTGCCCCTCCCCCACAAAAGAAAAAAAAGTAAAGTTCTATTATAAATCCACACTTTTTAGCATGTTACTTTCCTAATATTTAAAAAATTTTCAGTTGAGATTCTATCAAATATGTCTAATTATATACATTTTATATTTGATTGAAACATCACAAGCAAATGTTAAACTTTTTCAGATTAGAGTAGTTTAGAAAATTTGGAAATCTTAGTTAAAAAAATTTAAACCCTAACTCATTACTAGAATAATTTACAACAGAAAGTATACCAAAGGCATAGTTATATTGAGGTATAAGACAAGTAGAAAACCATTAAAAGAATTTAAATTTTGAAGGACAATTTTATTCTTTTGAAGAGCAACGGAAATGTTTCCAAACTTTTCATCAGGATTTATATCAATATCAACTGTATTGTAAAAAATTGTCTAGCCTTTGGAATCAAGGTAGGGTATGTGTGTAATAAAATGGAGAACATAATTATTTTTGTTGTGAGGGTTAAGTATTTAGATTAACTACTTAAGTATTTAGATTAACTACTATGAGACTCCCAAAAGGCATACAACTTCTAGAGGGTTCCAGTCATTTCTGGTACTACATTCTAATAGGAGGCTGTTTGAACTGAGGTTTTCTTTAGCCAGGTAGGCAACATTAGCTTGGAGCTGAGTTGATTGGTTGGTGCAGTGGAGGTTCTGTGTTTAGCAGATGTGTAGGGTCTGTGAGCGAGAACACCTGGCTTTGTTTACAGAGAGAACAGACGCCTCTAATGGGAAAGGCTGTGTATTTGCTGCGTAGTGTGCAATGTGACTTCCATAAACAAGCACCAAAGACTCAAATGAAAAAATACAAGAACATTTACTCAAGAAAGGATATTGATAACTTTAGTGCTGGTGAGGGTGTGGGAGATGCCATGTGAATTGCTGTAATCTCATAAAAAATTTAAAATGCATATATCCTTTGACCCAGGAATCCAACTTTTAAGAACTTATTTGACAACCGTAATAGTAGGTAAGGACAAACATGTTTGCTGCAGGAAATAGCTGAGATCTGAACTTCCAGCTCAATGGTTGAATAAGTTATGGGGTGGCAATACTAGGAATTACTATACTGATATAAAAAATGCATTAAATCTGTACATATTGACCTTGAACGGTATTTTTGAATATATGAAATGAAAAATCAAGCTGTAGATTAATATGCATACCACAATCCTTTTATTGATAGAGGTGAAAAAAATCCTATATGACCATATATGCTTTTATGTTTATTTATGAGCATTGGAAAGATGTGGAAGGATTATGTTTGGTACCTTGTGGGCCTGGGGCTGAAAATGGGAGAAAGAGATTAATAGTAACTCTTTTATACTCTTCTATATTCTTTGATCTATTGCAATGAATATGTATTACTTTGGAAATAAAAAGTGAAAACAATAAACAAGTGGGCAGCAGAAGCTGCATAAAAGGTGCTAGTTAGAATTTTGTTTCATCAACAGATGTTGGCGGGGATGCAGAGAAAGGGGAACCCTCCTACACTGTTGGTGGGAATGCAAGCTGGTGCAGCCACTCTGGAAAACAGTATGGGGGTTCCTCAAAAAGTTGAAAATAGAGCTACCATATGATCCAGCAATTGCACTACTGGGTATTTACCCCAAAGATGCAAATGTAGGGATCCGAAGGGGTACATGCACCCAAATATTTATAGTAGCACTGTCCACAATAACCAAACTATGGGAAGAGCCAAGATGTCCAACAACAGATGAATGGATAAAGAAGTGGCATATATATATATATATATATATATATACACACACACACACACACACACACACACACACACACACACACACAATGGAATATTATGCAGCCATCAAAAGGAATGAAATCTTGCCATTTGCAATGATGAGGATGGAACAGGAGGGTTTTATGCTGAGCGAAATAAGTCAATCAGAGGAAGACATGTATCATATGACCTCACTGATATGAGGAATTCTTAATCTCAGGAAATAAGCTGAGGGTTGCTGGAATGGTGGGGGGTGGGAAGGATGGGGTGGCTGGATGATGGACATTGGGGAGGGTGTGTGCTATGGTGAGTACTGTGAATTGTATAAGACTGTTGAATCACAGACCTGTACCTCTGAAACAAATAATGCATTATGTTAAAAAAAGAAAAAAAAGAAGAAGATAGCAGGAAGGGAAAAATGAGGGGGGGATATTGGAGGGGGAGATGAACCATGAGAGATGATGGACTCTGAAAAACAAACTGAGGGTTCTAGAGGGGAGGGGGTGGGGGGATGGGTTAGTCTGGTGATGGGTATTAAAGAGGGCACGTACTGCATGGAGCACTAGGTATTATACGCAAACAATGAATCATGGAACACTACACCAAAAACTAATGATGTTGGAACACTACATCAAAAACAAATGATGTAATGTATGGTGATTAACATAACATAATAATAAAAAATATAAAAAGTAAAACTAATGACGTAATGTATGGTGATTAACATAACACAATAAAATTTAAAAAAATAAAATAAAATAAATATATTCTTCCAAAAAAAAAAAAAACTAATGCTGTAATGTATGGTGATTAACATAAAATAATAAAATAAAAAAAATTTAAAAAAAAGAATCTTGTTTCATACATGTATTAGGTTTCCAAGAACTCATGTGACTTTGAGTTCTTATTAAGCATTACAAAGTGAAACAGGTTAGGACTACACAGTGACCAAAAAATGGAATTAATGCCTATCACCCTCCATGTTTCCAGATGTCTGGGTGCTAGAGTCCACCGAGACATTGGTGGTGGGGCTGAATACAACATGATGTCCACCATCTTGGGACACTATGTAGTGTAAAAAGAGCAACTTGATCCACTCGCCAGTAGTTTAAACTTCCAGCTGGGCAGTATTGCTGTGACCATACTAGTGAGGGTAATTAACTGTACTGTGATGAACAAATCTGTTATAGGTTGAGTTGTGTCCCCTCCAAAAAAAAAGATAGGTTGAAGTCCAGATTTGCATCGCCTGCAAATATTACCTTATTTGGAAATAGGGGCTTTGCAGATTAATCAAGTTAAGTTAAGGTCAGTGGGGTGGGTCCTAACCTGATGTGACTGGCTGTATGGTATATGCTGGATAGCTAGTTTGTGCCAGCACATCCTGAATGCCTCTGTTAATCACTGTCTTGCCAGTGTAGCAGTCCCGTCCTCCCCTCTGTATTCCCATCAAGCAAAATGTGTAGAAGAACGTGTTAGTCAGTGTTCGAGGTCAGGAGCTCCGGGGATGGCCATCCCTGGAGCATCTCCCTTGTAATGAAGAGTGTTCAGGTGGTAGGCCTTGATCTTAGAAATTCTGGCCATGCAGGGAGGGGAAGGGCCACTGATAGTCGCTTGGCTAAGTTGCTAGGATATAAAAACTTGTTGATCCAGTGGATGCTGGATCTTATGGTAGCTAGGATATAAAAACTTGATCCCAGCAGTGGATGCTTTGTCCAGTCAGCCGCTCCTGGACTCTTTGTATGTAAGCTCCCCCAATAAACCTGTGCCTTGATTGCTATCTCTGGGTATCTTCTTTGGCCTCACTGGACCATCGCCCACCCTAGGCTTAGAGTCTTGTGGGGTGCAGCTGCACACCAGCGTCCTTATGAGGAGAGGGAAATCTGGACACAGAGAAACACACAGGGAGAACTCCATAAGCAGATGGAGGCAGAGACTGGAGTTACGCAGCTGCAAGTCAAGGATGACGGGTGACATCAGAAGCTGGTAAAGCATGGAAGAAATTCTCCACTAGACCCTTTAAGAGAGAATGGCCCAGCCAACACCTTACTTTTGGACTTCCAACCTCCAGAATTGTGAGACAAGAAATTTCTATTTAAAGTCATTCACTTTGGGGTACTTTATTACGGCAGTCCTAGGAAACAGAACAAAACCCAAATATATTGCCGGAGAGAAAAGGAAGAAAAATTAACATGACCAAAAGGAGCCCCAATATTGCCAAAACTACATGACCGGTTATTCAAATATTATACTTAATAATATTTCCAGAATGATGCTCAGGAGAGTGACAGAGCAAGTATACAAGCCACTGTGGAAAATTGTGTTAACATTTAATTATTATACTGGAGAATGTCTTGAGAAGGATATTTTTTTAAAAAATTTTTTATTGTTATGTTAATCACCATACATTACATCATTAGTTTTGATGTAATGTTCCATGATTCATTGTTTGTGTATAACACCCAGTGCTCCATGCAGAATGTGCCCTCTTTAATGCCCATCACCAGGCTAACCCATCCTCCCACCCCCTCCCCTCTAGAACCCTCAGTTTGTTTTTCAGAGTCCATCATCTCTCATGGTTCGTCTCCCCCTCCGATTTTCCCCCTTCATTCTTCCCCTCCTGCTATCTCCTTCTTCTTCTTCTTTTTTAAACATATATTGTATTATTTGTTTCAGAGGTACAGATCTGTGATTCAACAGTCTTGCACAATTCACAATGCTCACCATAGCACATACCCTCCCCACTGTCTACCACCCAGCCACCCCATCCCTCCCACCCCCCACCACTGCAGCAACCCTCAGTTTGTTTCCTGAGATTAAGAATTCCTCATATCAGTGAGGTCATATGATACATGTCTTTCTCTGACTGACTTATTTCGCTCAGCATAACACCCTCCAGTTCCATCCACGTTGTTGCAAATGGCAATTTCTCATTCCTTTTGATGGCTACATAATATTCCATTGTATATATGTACCACATCTTCTTTATCCATTCATCTGTCGATGGACATCTTGGCTCTTTCCACAGTTTGGCTATTGTGGACATTGCTGCTATAAACATTGGGGTTACACGTACCCCTTTGGATCCCTACATTTGTATCTTTGGGGTAAATACCCAGTAGTGCAATTGCTGGATCATATGGTAGCTCTATTTTCAGCTTTTTGAGGAACCTCCATACTGTTTTCCATAGTGGCTGCACCAGCTTGCATTCCCACCAACAGTGTAGGAGGGTTCCCCTTTCTCCACATCCATGCCAAGATCTGTCATTTCCTGACTTGTTAATTTTAGCCATTCTGACTGGTGTGAGGTGGTATCTCACTGAGGTTTTGCTTTGGATTTCCCTGATGCCGAGCAATGTTGAGCACTTTTTCATGTGTCTGTTGGCCATTTGGATGTCTTCTTTGGAAAAAATCTCTGTTCATGTCTTCTGCCCATTTCTTGATTGGATCATTTGTTCTTTGGGTGTTGAGCTTAAGAAGTTCTTTATAGATTTTGGATACTAGCCCTTTATCTGATATATCATTTGCAAATATCTTTGAGAAGGATAGTCTAAATTGCAATAAGATATAGGTTTGCAAAAAACTTCAGCAAAACCCAAAAATGATTGACAGTTTACAGTTTTCTGATGTTTGGTAATCAGCTTGCTTGCATCCAAATATTTTGATATTTTCCTGAACCAAAAATCTGGTCACACTTTCTGCAGTGAGAAGGAAGTTTTCTATTTAAGGAAGCAATAATAGTGGTGAGGCACAGAATAGTGAGGAGAAAAATCAGGAGCATGGTGGTGATCGTTAAATGGGTCGGGAGTGGGCTATCTGCATAGTTTTAGAGGGATACAGGATTTTCAAAAAAGTGACCATTGTTACTTCTTAAAAACATTAGCTTTGTGTTTTACTTACCAAAGCAGAAATGTATATATTCTATAATATTACTGCTATCTTTATCTACTAAAGATGTTGCTATTTTCTTGTTCATTTGCTTGGTTGAGTGATTTAAAGCCAGGGCAATAAATGCTCTTGACAGTACTTCTGACTTAAGTGCATTAACAAGTAATTTACTAATGAAATGGATCATAATTATATAAATATGGGGTTGGGGGTGGGGGGGCTTTATCAAGCTGGCGATCAGCTAATTAAAAAGCACCGTTAAAGTGCTTCACGAGAGGGACACTGTGGGAGGTTGAAGGCTATATATCATGTGCAGACAACCTCACACTTTATGAGCTACTTACTCTCTGGGATGAATGTAGAAAAGCCAGCCCATGACAATAAGTAGACATGTCAGGTGGTAGTGGGAGTAAGTTCCACGGAGTGGAGGGGAAACGTGCTCCTTTGATGTTATCTGATGGGCCAACTCAGTCCTCAGGGCTCTGCCCTTATCCAATGAGACTCTAACATAGGGTACCCATGAGGAATATATTTGCAGCTTCCCATTCTGTGAGTTCATTGTTTGCACAGACTACTGGATTTCTTTCAAGTCGTATTTCTCCACAAAGTCATAGGTCCCATGAGCATAGCTTTACACCATGAATGGACCCGAATAACTTAAGGTTTTAGGAGCACTACTACCCTGGTGCATAGACAACTGCAAAGCGATTTTTGTGATGTGGGCACGGTAAACTTAGAGGAGTAAGGGGAAAAAGTCTGGAAAACAAACAAGTGGACTCTTATCCTTCTGAACTGTAGTCACTCAATTTCCTTTGCTCTCCACTGTCTTTAAATAAGAGTGGATGCTCACTGTAATTTTTCCTCATCATCTGCTCATCACTTATATCTGGCTTTTGCTCCTATTACTCTAACAACATCTCATTTTTGGTGGACCACGTGATCACCTAGTTGCTTGATCCTATGATCTTTTCCAGTCTTCACTTTCCTGACTTTTATAATACCACTTGGTACTATTCAGCAACACTTCTGCTCTCTTAGCTCCCACAAGTTGGATGAATATCAATCTCCTCCCATCTTTCTCCAGCGTTGGTATCTTTCCTTCTTTAGCCTTTGAATGTAGGGTCTCCCTAAGGTGGTCCTCAACTCTGGCATCCTCTAGAGACAGATGTGAGGTAGAAGGAGAGAATAGGCCTATGGGTAGAGGGGTTCTGGCTCTGAAACTTATAATTGCAGGGGATGGAGAACAAGAGAGCAAGAGAGGCAGTAGGGAGAGAGAGAAAGAGAGAGAAATTTGAATAGTGTCCTCTTCCATTCACCATTCATCTCCATAAGCATATGCCTGGGAGTGTGGGAGCAATGAATCTGTTATCTCTTTAGTTGGATATGTGCCCAGTCATCTCTTACGTCATGAGTATCTCTCAGTGCTGAGTGTGGTCCCAGTGTTTAAATGGTCAGGAAGTATTTGTTTTTTTAAGTTAAAATGTGGTCCTTAAACTTCTCCATCTGGGGTTCTATTAAAGGAGCAAATGCTGGCTGGGCTGGATTCACTGAAGGCCAGTACTGTACTGTCTTAATGGAAGACTTAAGGCATCCCAAGGGTGTTTTTAATGCTATAAGATATTCATTGACTTTAACACTTAACCCCCTGCATGAGATGAAATGTTACTGGCTTTAAGTAATTTACTCAATGTCTCCGAAGCACAGCATCAAAATGTGCTCCCTGTAGGTTGTAATCAGTTTATAATGCTCCCTTAAAATATTGCAGAACATCCCCATAACCTGGAGAAACTTTTTTTGTACATCTGTAGGTTTTGAACTTTACTAGTTTGGTACAATTTTAAATTTACAGAAAAAATTCAAGTATAGTACAAAGCATTATCATTAAGCTCTTTATATTCTCTCTTTTTAAAAAAGATTTTATTATTTATTTGACAGAGAGAGAGTGAGCCAGAGAGAGAGCACAAGCAGGGGCAGGGGCAGAGGGAGAGGGAGAAGCAGGCTCCCCGCAGAGCAGGGAGCCCCATGCCAGGGCTTGATCTCAGGACCCCAGGACCATGACCTGAGCTGAAGGCAGATGCTTAACCAACTGAGCCACCCAGGTGCCCCAATCCCTTTATATTCTCTTAATATTTTCCTATATTTGCTTTATCTCATTTAATATATGTACAGATTACATATATAATGCAGGTATATATACGCACATACATGTATAATATATGCATGTGTATATATAGTGTAATATATGTGGTTACATGTATATAATAATAGACATTTATATATAAATATAATTTATAATACATAATTTATATAGTTATAATAATATACATAATATATAGTACATACGTCTTCCCAATTCTGTACTCAGTGACTTCTCATTGGTATCCTAAAATTGGCCATGGTGGGAGCATTTACACCACAGAAATAAACAAACACTACAAACTAGGGTTTTGACTTACTGTTATTTGTTTCCAGAGAGCTGGTTTACCAGTATTACAACTGCCTTTAACTCTAAACAGTTCATGTCCTTAGGAATAACGACATTCTCTTCCCTAACCACAGGAGAAAGACCAACATCAGAAAATTTAACACTGATAAAATGCCATTACATAATCCAAGTCTATATTAATTTACATCAGTGGTTCTAATAAAGTCCTTTATAACTATTGCCTGTCCTGGCCCAGGATCCAATCCAGGCTCACACATTATATTTGCTTGGCATGTCTCTTTAAATTTTTTTTTTTAATTGGGATAGTATTATCTCTTCCATTTTTTTGTCTTTATGACCTTGATATTTTTGAAGAGAATAGGACAATTTCAGTTTGCCTGTTTTATTCTTTGGCCAGAATATAATTTGAGGGTCAGTGTGTTTTCAGTGCATGATATTAGGGGGCAAATGATGTTTGTCCCAGTTTTGGTGTGTTAACTTTGATCACTTGATGAAGGTAATGTACACCAGTAAAGTTAACTGTGTTTCCCTTTGCAATTAATCACTTAATTGTGGGGCTGTATTTTCATCTAAGCTTCGATAGAACATGAAACATTTACAGTGCATGAAGTAAGCCACATACATTATGAAAAAAAGTCAAAGTTTTATTTGTCCTGAAACAGTTTAAATGTTAAACTATTTATTTGGTCATTAAAACAGACACAAAAATTAAAATACAAACGGTGAGCCACATGTCCCAGAGAGAGTTTTCTTTTTTTTAAGATTTTATTTATTTATTTGACAGAGAGAGAGAGAACACAAGCGGGGTGGAGGGCAGGGGGAGAAGGAGAAGCAGACTCCCCGCTGAGCAGGGAGCCCGATGAGGGGCTCGATCCCAGGACCCTGGGATCACGACCTGAGCTGAAGGCAGACGCTTAACCAACTGAGCCACCCAGGTGCCCCACCAGAGAGAGTTTTCATGTTGTAATCATGTCCTCCTTGTGGGGTGTGCCTGTGTGTGAAAGAGAAGAGAGCGAACCATGGAGGCATGGTGGGGCAGGGGCAGGTGAGATATGCCTCCTCCCTGCTGCACCCCCTGTCTACTCTGAGCTTGTTGCTGCTGCCAACACTACAGGATAGTCTCTGACTTCAGTTATTTCGTCTATAAAACTAGGATGCAAGTTCTTCCTTCCTGCGGGCCACGGGGGAGATGAAATTCAACACTGATCATAGGTAACATTTACTAAATGCTATCTACGAGCCGGGCACTTGGTCATTTAATCTTCCTATGAGGAGGGTGTTCTTACTCTCAATTTACAGATGAAAAAGTGTAGGGAAGGTCTGAGATGAGAAAGGTTAAGGGCCCAAATTGTTCCTACCATGCTCTTGACTGATTGTCCCCCAAATAAGCATTTTCTTCCATGAATTTCATTTTACCCACTTGCTAAGTGTAGAATAGTATAACATCATGTATTAGAGATCAAGGGACAGGGACAGATGAAGATTTTATAGGCTCATTTATCACATCCCACCTCCCTTTCCACCCTTCCAAAAAATGATTTTTGTTGTTCCTGCTTGCTTTATTGTCTAGAATAGGGTTTCTCCGCTTTGCACTACTGACATTTTGGGCCAGATAATAACTTGCGAGGGGGGCCATCTTGTGTATTACTGGGTGTTCAGCAGCATCCCTGGCCACTACCCACTAGATACCAGAACCCCTTCTGTGGCTGTGACATCTGAAAATGTCTCCAGAAATTATGAAATATCCCCTGGGGGGACAAAATCTCTCCTGGTTGAGAACCGTGGCCATAGGGCATTTCCCGCCATGCTGGTCGGATAACCGGGCACAGTTGACCATGTAGAGTTTCTGCCCTTGGTGGCTATGTGGTCTTAAGCTACTCTGGGCCTAATTTCCTTTGCAGTTAAATAAACTGTGTTTTTGAGATTTAATATACATACCTCCTGTGGAGTAAAAAAATGGGAGGCCAATCCACAAGTTTTTAGCTCTTCTCTCCCTGCTTGAAAACCGAACTCTCATTGCTTATTTGAAATGTCCTGGGACTAGAGTCCAACGCTGAGGCTCTGCTCTAATCTCCTTCTCCCTTAGTGCCCTTCTTCTTTTTTCTTTTTTTAAAGATTTTATTTATTTATTTGACAGAGAGAGACACAGTGAGAGAGGGAACACAAGCAGGGGGAGTGGGAGAGGGAGAAGCAGGGTCCCCGCCGAGCAGGGAGCCTGATGCGGGACTCGATCCAGGGACTCCAGGATCATGACCTGAGCCGCAGGCAGTCGCTTAACCAACTGAGCCACCTAGGTGCCCTTCAGGGTGCTCTCCTAACTCAGAAGTCACAAATTCGAGTGCTAACAGGGCCAGGCCGCGGTGTGGAATATGGAATCAGCTTGTGTAAGACAGCAAGTACCAAGACTCATAGAGAACCCAAATACAGGCCCTGACTAGAGGCTTCCAAATCACACTTTTAAGTACAAAGGTCTGTCTGGACTACATTTAACCTGTGGACAGTGGGTGAGGGGCCCCTGGACTAAAATGATCCCTAAGATCTCTTTCAGTTCCAGGGTCACTTCCTTTTTCTTGCTAGATGAAATACTCTTTAGTGACTTTCCCCTATGAAGGCCTTCTAAAGTTACAGATACCCAATAGGAAAAGGTCCAGAAAGCCCACAAATTAATTTATACTTCAACACTCTAACAATCCTAGGAAGGATACTGAAAGTTAAAGCTAAATGTGTTTATTTCATTGACCCACTAAATAGCTCATGTTATAGAGGTATGCATGGTGGTGCGAGTGTTTTGTACATGACTTAAAAAAAAAGATATCAATGAAAATACTCTCAGGTGTTCATTCATTCATTTATCCTATCAATAGATGTTTATGTAGCACCTATTCTTTGCTACTTTAACTGTGCTAGGTTAGTGTTTTTCTGCAGGCTTGGTAGTACACGTGAAAGGAAAAAGATTCAGAGAGTGTAAACTAAACGGCGCGTTTCAATGTTGTGCATGCGGTATTATTTTCCGAATAAGCTCCTCAGTATCATCAAGAACCAAGTACACATATTCATATTTGGTGAAAGCAGAAAAGAGGAGAGATCTGTAACACCCCCACACAGGTCTTCACTAGAGTCTGATTCCCAATTGTGCCAAAGTGGGAGCTCAAGAGTTAATTTCAGAAAGCACTTAAAATCTGATATGAGAAATCTCTGTCTGTAAAGAAACAATATCCTGAGGCAGGCAATTATCTGCTGAAATGAAAACAGAAATGCAAGCCATAGGATAACAGCTGAAACCTCAAAGAACAGAAATATTTATCAGTGGTAATTTAAAAATAAAATACATAAAATTAATCTCAAGGTCCTCTAGGATTTTCTTTCGATTTAGTTCTCTATTTTTGGCAAAGCCTGAGTTGTAGGCAATTTTGCTAGTGATGTAGAAAATAAGGGCCCATCCTTTCTCCGTAATTATCAGAAAAGAATTGAGAGATATTCTTTATTGGAAGCCCAGATGTATTTATTCTAATGCACAGTGACTTTCTGGAATGACTGCCCTTTCTGAATGCTAAAACCTAAAGAGTAAAAGGATAAGGAAGCTATGACTAATCATATGTAATTGCCATAAATTGGAGCTGCACAACAGAGTAGCAGGAATAATTACTTCTAGGGAGTTTATCACCAGCAATTTTAAATCCAAGGGGACACCAATGAGGTCAATTTTCCCTGTATAAGCACAATGACTGGTAACCAGAGTTAATGGCCATTTGATGGCTACTGGATAAAGCCTGGGCGAAGGGAGAACACTATTTCAACTGAAGAGTTTGTTGAACTGCAGTTATGGAAGGATCCTTAGAGATCACATAATTCAATCACCTCATAGTATAGAAAAGGACACCAAGGCTCCTAGTGGTAAAATTACTTGGGCAAATCATAAAGTTTGGTCTCTTCACTGCCTTCCAATGTTCTGTCCACTTCTTCAGTTTGCCTCTCAGGATGCTCAATTGCCCCTTCTCTTAAGACAGATTCACAGTTGGAATTCAGAACCTAATTGGTGACTGACATCAATCTGGCATTCATACCACTAAGACTGACCTTCAGCCTGAATTCTCTCTGCATCCATCATCTGGTGTTATTTCATGTGGCTGTCCCTCCAACCAAAACAGTCCTTGAGTGAACTGGGTTTTAAAATTTACCCATAGGGGCTGAAGTTTATATTAGAGTGTGATTTTTCTGTCTTGAAAACACTTAGATCATAGCCTTTGGAACTTCTGAAGATATTTATTTTACATTTTTCTGTTTACTGAGTGCCTTGACATCTCCCAGACTGATGGTGGGATTCAGTGGGGGCTGATGACATTTCCTTTTTCCATCTCATCTCTGAGAATCAAAGGTGTTCCCCTGGGTAATACTCAAGGCATTACAGCCCACTTGGATGATTGGATTTTTTTTCATAATAAAGTTTATCAATAATATCCATAAAGCCACATCTAGGACCCAAAACATGCTTATAACTGGAAGTTTGAAATATAATGTTAGTCTGCTAATATTAAAATAAAAATGGATCTCAGGAATAATTTTAAAGTCATTTGGTTATTCATGCTGAATCATTGGGAAGTATGAAATGCCGAATATATTAGATAAATATAAACTGAAATTTGAATGTCACACTGATTTATGTTAACCTCCCAAAATCTGAATGAAGAATTTTCATGTTTTTATTACATAATTATACAGTAGAGAACTATGGTGAGTGACTTTTCTAATTTTTTTAGATTATAAAATTGATGAATATTCACTAAAGAAATTTTGAAAATTAAGAAATATTAAAGAAAAGTAATAAAAAAACACACACATCACCATATAGACTAAATGAATGTTATAGAAAGTATTTTAAAATTAATCCAGCACATTTTATTTAAGTTGATGTCACAAGATGCCTGCCTGTCTAGGAGATAAAATGTTGGAGAAGAGCTACAAAAACTGTGTTACTTAACTAGAGGTAAACCTATTTATATATAACTTGTTGTCTTATAGAGGATTTAAGGATGTTAGAGCATTGCATATAGAAAGATAAAAAGATAACAATGGAGTGAGTGGATGGAAGAAAATCAGGGATGGGATCCCCAAATGGAGGAGACAGAGAACATTGTCATCATTACCCGTGTGCCAGCCATGGGTGGTTGAAAAAAGGAACTTGGGCGGTTGCATGAGTCACAAAATCCATAATATGCAAAACTCATAAAATATATATGACCTGTATGAGAGTGTCCTAAACAATATACTTATGATATATGTGATGATAAGCCATTCTTTAAAATGATCCCTTAGCAGAGATGGATGGTTTCTTGCCAAGAAATAATTCATGAAAATCAGTTCTACTGATTTTCTAGTGGTAAATGGTGGGGGTCAAAATAATTCAGTGTCAGTACCCCTCCCTCTGCTCATTTGGCTTAATTCACAGAGAGTGCTAGGTTACTCCATGGGCAGTCTAAGCTAGTGTTTAAGGCACCAGCAAATTATTTGTCTATTAAAAAAAGAAAGGCAAATTTATCCAATCAGAAAACCAAGAAAAAAGAGATTTTTATTTTTAGGATTCACTTATGTTTTATGTAATTTTGAAGAATGATTTATTTCAAATTGCCTATGTTCTCAGTTCTTATGGCCTTTAAAGTGTTTAACCTAGCTAGCCCTGCTTTAGGGGCATATCTTAGCCTATCCAGAGAAAGGGAAAATAGTTGTTCTTTAAGCAATTGCACTGAGTATTTTTTCTCTTGGTCAAGTTTTGATAACTACTAAATAGCAGTGAGCTTGAGATCACATTTCCTGGCAAGTACCCAGAGTGTAGCTCATCAGACCTATATTCCTTAAAAATAATCAGAGCTGGAGATGGAACAGGTGAAAAGGAGGCCTCTGCCCTCCTCGTGCCCCACCTCTGCACCAAGGGATCCAGAGGCAGATTTCAAGAAGAACCAATATTCTCTTCAGACACTCTTTGAATATACCCCATAGCACAGATGGGTAGATAAAAAGTTCTCTGGACTGAAATGGACACCTGATAGTGCTTCTGGTTCTCAGGACTTCAGATTTGGATTGGCATTTTCGCCACTAGCTTTCGTCTCTAGCTTTCAGACAGCAGATGATGGGACTTCTCAGCCTCCATAATTACAGGAGCCAATTCCTTATAACAAATTTCACTTTATCTATCGCCTATCTACTATCTATCTATCTATCATCTATCTACCTATCTATCTATCATCTATCTATCTATCTATCTATCTATCTATCTATCTATCTATCTATCTATCTATCATCTATCAACTAATCATCTATCTCTATCTATATCTATCATCTATTGGTTCTGTTTCTCTGGAAAGCCCTAACATAATACCCTACCTTGTAACAACCGAAATAAATGCTGTATACCACTCACAGAACCCAGAGTAACTCCAGTGATGCCCACTGCTCACTTCCATGTACATTGGTGGGGAAAAGGAGAGACAATACATTTAATGAAAATATAAAGAATACCTGAGTATAATCAATCACACTATTGCCAGAGCTGGAAAGAAGTAAGGTGGGGAGGCATCCTGAAGGATGTAATCTTTGTCTGTAGAATTACATTGAAAATGTGATATTCCATGCTGAATGACTAATGGAGATCAAATGTTAAGATATTCTACTCCTTCCCTGAATTTTCAAATGTAGACACAACATAGCACTAGTACCAGACTAAAGGACAATATGTGGATTACTATTTTACAAGTGTATGCTTACAGCTATCCCCTGATCATGCATAAAAACCACATGTTATTAAAACCTGTTCTAAAACTAAAAACATACTAACTCATTTTCTAGAATTAAAGGATTTTTCAATTGTCTTCCCAAAGTAACACCAGTGTGCTATGTTGAGGGTAACCTCAGTATTCAACTAATGATGCGGGACTTTAAACAGTTATTTGGGAATAGCTTATTTCAGAGAAGCTACCTGGAATATATCCACAGAGATGGAAAATCTTTTCTTAGCAGATAACTCTATACTCATGATTCCAAAACAAAAGGAAGCATCCTTTGCTAGAATATTGCAAGACACAGTGCAGGCAAGTAAAGGAAAACAGTTTTCATCAGTAATACAATGGGTCGCATAAATTTGATGCCACTTGTATAATGCATTGTCTTCGCTGATTTGGATTCCTGCTGCCTGCTTAATAGGTTAAACTAGGGTGACAGAAGGGCACATATCTTTGGTCATTTGTTGGAACTAAAAAAAAACACACAACACAACCGAGTGGTTAATTTGTTGCTATTTTGTCAAATCAATTAACTTAAAAAGATACTGTTGTCAAGGAAGGACCTGTTTGCCAATTTCAAGGTCACCATATACAGCAGAACAACTTCCACGGTGCACCTCCATGGGTCATTTTTTTTTTTTTTTAAGATTTTATTTATTTATTTGAGAGAGAGAGCACATGAGAGGGGGGAGGGTCAGAGGGAGAAGCAGACCCCCCGCTGAGCACGCAGCCCGATATGGGACTCGATCCCGGGACTCCAGGATCATGACCCGAGCCGAAGGCAGTCGCTTAACCGACTGAGCCACCCAGGCGCCCTCCATGGGTCATTTTATATTTAGCGCTGCAATTGGCTTTTCTTCTTTCCTTTTATAAATTGTATGTATCATGTATGTGATATTCCATGATATTCAGCATGGAATATCACATTTTCAATGTAATTCTACAGACAAAGATTACATCCTTCAGGATGCCTCCCCACCTTACTTCTTTCCAGCTCTGGCAATAGTGTGATTGATTATACTCAGGTATTCTTTATATTTTCATTAAATGTATTGTCTCTCCTTTTCCCCACCAATGTACATGGAAGTGAGCAGTGGGCATCACTGGAGTTACTCTGGGTTCTGTGAGTGGTATACAGCATTTATTTCGGTTGTTACAAGGTAGGGTATTATGTTAGGGCTTTCCAGAGCCCTTACAATTTATAAATTGTATAAATTGTATAAATTGTATGACATACATACATACATACATATGTATGTATGTCCCAAATCCAAATTTGGGACAACGCAGGCTGCTGACTCCTTTGCAGGCTGTTTTCATAGATCAGAAATTCCCACTTAGGCATAAAAATATATCTGTGCTTGGCTGGTTATAGTTGCTTATAGGGTCAGCCTTACTCTTGGTGTGCATTGGAAGCCACTGATAATGGTATGATTGGGGAGCAAAAAGAGAGTTCCCTCTTGCAAAGAGGCAGAAAGAACACAGTCTTAGGGTGATATTGTGCTGTTTAAGAACATTCCCTCACTTTCCTCATCTTTATTTATTTTATTTTATTTTTTAAAATTTAATTTAATTTTATTATGTTATGTTAGTCACCATAAGCTTGAAGCTATGTTTTTATTCTTTTATTGTTATGTTAATCACCATACATTACATCATTAGTTTTTGATGTAGTGTTCCACGATTGATTGTTTTCATATAACACCCAGTGCTCCATGCAGTACATGCCCTCCTTTATACCCATCACCGGGCTAACCCATCCCCCGCCAAAACCCTCTAACGGGGGAAAAGATTTCTCATTTTAGGGTCATTTACGGATAAAATGAAATAAAACAATTACTTTACATATAGTAGACGCTCAATAAAGACTAATGACTTATATCCAAATAATCATCATCTCCACTAACCTGTGGCGGGTTCTAGAAAGGACCATCTCTGATTGAAATGCCTCTGGGGAATATCTCACATTAGGCCCAAGCAGGATTTTACGTCTCTAGGTCAGTGCACCCATATGCCCCTTTTGAGTCAGCAGCAGAGGGGAACCTAGGGCTGGAGTTAGTGGCCTAGGGCCAAGATCAGACTTTGGCCATTGTCAACCCTTGTTTAAGACAATAAAGATCAGAGTCCCAAGAAAGGCAGAAACAGTCTCCAGGGTTTGACAGAAGCTGTCTTTGATTGAGAAGGCAGCAGGGCTCTCACTGGGGAGCAGGAATTCATCTCTCTCAATGGGCTGAAACCAGGATGAATCCAGAGATAAAGCCGGAGGATCAGGGTTCACAGGAAAGAGAGGGTAAGGGGGGCGGGGCATGGGTGCAAACTGAGAGCCAGGTAAATGAAGCCACCGGTTCCCACAGTCTGGAGTTGGTCAGGAGTATTGAGAACCAGCTGCTTCATAGGTAGTGATTTAAGAGGTGGCTGTTGCTGTTGGTCTTCAAAGGACCTCAGCCTTGCTGTGCAAAAGAACAACCTAAGCCTCAAGGCCAGCCACCTGAAATCAGGCTTCACTATGGAAAGGAAGAGGAAGGCACTGTCGCCTTCAAGCAGGGGGTACTTAGCCACCTTTAAGAGGGATGACAGGTGCCTAAAGAGAATTTTCACCCATCTCATAAATGGTATAACACCAGCTTTGTCCATTTACTTGTTATTCAAATTAGATCCAGGCTGAAATATTACTTCCATCGTATTCTGTAAACTAGAAATTGTTTAAGCAATTCATCTCAAATCAGCCATAATTTCATTCTTGTTTACTCAACTTGAGGATGCTTCTCCATGTCTCCATTCACAGATTAAGGTAATGGCTTAAGTTTTTCCACTTCAATTACTGTTGGTTTTCAGATAATGATTTGATTAGTAAAGAATGTGATTTGATGCAGGGATCTTGGTAACAAGTGTTGGGAGATACTTAGAGGTGATACTTTCTTGGCACCTATCCTACAGAAGGCTGGTCCAAGTGGTGTGTCCAGATATAAACCTATATTTAATTATTGATTAAAAAGCCAAAAAAAAAAAAAGAAGCAAAAGGGAACAGATGGGTAATCTCAGCCTATAAAATGTCAGGCATTGTTATAGCCTAAAATATGTGATATATGTGTGTACATATGTGTATGTGTATGTATTACATATTATATGTGTGTTATGTATATATGCATATATGTATATATAATATGTGTATATATGTGTGTATATTTATATATATATAATAAGTATATATTATATATAATATAAAACAGTCTTTTTTATTAAAAGCTCTTTACTGTCAGGACCTGCATTATCTTTTAGCTATGAGTGTAGTTGGTACCTAATCACCAATTAGTAAACGTTTGTAGAATTAATTAATTATATCCAACATTACAGGTACTTAGTAAAAGTGAACACATAGCCATAAGATGCTTATTATCTTCCAGGTATTATTCTAAGTACTTTACATGTATTAACCCATTTTAGGCTCACAAAATGCTGCAAAATAGGCACTATCACTATTATCCCATGTGACAATTGAAGAAACTAAGGCACAGAAAGTTCAGGTAACTTGCTCAAGGTTGCACAGACAGTTAAAGACAGAAAAGGGATTTCAGCTCAGACAATCTGGCTTTTGTGTCTGTGCTTTCAACTGTTCTGCCATGATACAGAATTTGATGCTATGGTGTTGCTGGATTGGTCTGAAGGGGACCCCTGCAGCAGCCAAAGCCGGTCGGCTTATGAGAATCCAAATGAGTAAGAATAAGCTTCTATTACTTCCTTTTGTGAAAACATGTCGGTGTCGGGTATAAGCCCAATTTAAAATACAACCCATGGGTCAGACACAAAATTCGTTTGAGGAGTCCTGGGATGACACTTCAAGAATTTTTAGTTAGATTCCAGAAGTTAAAACTAAGGTACAATGAGGGTTTGTGAGGCTGCTGATACCAACCCACACAACATGTATAAAAGGATTCTGAGGCCATATGTGCTGGGCACAGTGCTAAGTGACCTATCTGCATTGTGTCATTTAATCATCACACACACACACAAAATAACCAACCAAAAAACAAGAAGTCAATGCTATTATTTTTGTTTTTCAGATCGGGAAATTGAAACTCAAAAAGGTTAAATAACTTGCCCAATGTCACAGAGTTAGTAAGTAACAGAGCCTGGATTCAAATCCAGTTATATCTGACTTTATTATTATTATTATTATTTTTAAAGGTGTATCTATTTTTGAGAGGGGGGAGGGGCAGAGGAAGAGAGAGAGAATCCTCAAGCAGAGTCCCGGCTGAGTGTGGAGCCCTACTCAGGGCTCAATCCCAGGACCCTGAGACCATGACCTGAGCTGAAATCAAGATTCGGCTGCCTAACCGACGGAACCCCCATGCCCCAAGTTCTATCTGACTTTAAAGCCCAGGTTCTTAAACACTGTAATACACACACACTTGGAATTTATTTGGCGTGGAGTTCCATGTGGTACATTTTGATAAGTTTGGGGAAAAATGGAATGGTAGAAGAAGAAAAGGAAGCAAAGTGTAGAGGTATTAATTTTTGATGACAGGTGAGACCTAGTGGAATTAGTTCTTGTTAAGATTCTAAATGAAACTCAGGTGTCATTCGTAGAGTCCTCAAAGAGAATGTGGCCTGAGGCAAGGGAGACTATATGATAATTACATTTGGTAGGGGCTCACAGTTCTTATGCCCTTGGAGCCAAGTCGTCTAGAACCAGTTCAGTGCTTTGGAACTCAGGATGCTGTTAAAAAATCAGTGGTCTCAGCCTCCTGACTCTCAGTAAAAGGGATAATATAGTAGCATCTCAATGTTTTTTTGTTTTGTTTTTTAATGAATGCCTTCCTCACAAAAAGAATCTGGTGTCATGTTAGAAAGTAAGGTTTTAGATCTGAGCACAACTCATTAGGGTTCCTTGACCCCAAAACAACTACCTAGAAAATTGTTCTAATCCTGTGTGCAGGTGGAGGTGTTTTCTATTCAGAAATAGAAATGTCTTTTCCAGGCAAAATTATTGTCCCAATCAACTTAATCTACAAAGAGGCTTTGTCTAGGCACCTGTGCACCAAGCAATTACCCAAGGTTTACTCACACTGAAAACAAAAAATTAGGTATAATAGACGATTGAGGGAAATCTAGGGGATAATTAGGACATATCTGAGATCCTTTGCAATGGACACCATTACACAGTATCACAGGACACTTTCTTCATAGATAGGTCCTTTCTATTTAACTGCTAGAGTATTTTTAGGGTGTATGTGTCAGGCACTGATCTAGGTGCTGAAAATATGACAGTAATGCTGGGACTTACATTCAGATAATATTTTAGAGTTTATAGTACATTAATACACGTTATCTCATTGAGCATTTAGCCAATTCTGAGAGTTTGGAAGAGTATGCATGTTTGATCCTATTTTATTTTATTTTTATTTATATATTTATTTTTGAGAGATAGAGAGAGAGAGAGAGAAAGAAAGAGAGAGAGAGAAGGAGGGGGAGGGGCAGAGGGAAAGAGAGCAAGACAATCTTAAGCAGGCTCTGTGCTGGGCATGGAGCCCGACATGAGGTTCGATCTCATGACCCTGAGATCATGACCTGAGCTGAAATCAGGAGTTGGATGCTTAACTGACTGAGCCACCCAGGTACCCCTTTTTAAATCTTATTTTATTTATTTTATTTAACTTAATTTTATTATTTTATTGTTTTTTTGAGAGAGAGTAATCCTATTTTCAAAGGAAGGAGTAACCTTTCAGTATTCTTTAAGTTATTACCTGTGTTCTAGGCTTTGCCATCCCTCTCTTCAGTTTCTAAATTCATAAAAGTTTGGTGATAATGCCTTTTCTACCTGCCTTAAAAGATTATTGTACCACTTAAAATAGGTGAGTGTTATAAAACTAATTAATAAAAATAAAATTAATACAAAAAACTAGATCACTAATCAGTACTAAATATTTGTGTTTATTTATTTATTTTTATCTTCTAAAAAGTACTTTGTTTTTTGAATTCATGTATAATTAACATATAGTATTATACTAGTTTCAGTTGTAAAATATAATGATTAAACAATTCTATACATTTCTCAGTGCTCATCAAGATAAGTGTATACTCTTTTCTCAATTTTTTACAACTTTATTTTTAAGTTTTTATTTTAATTCCAGTTAGTTAAATAGAACTAAATATTTAGAATCACTGATTTTAAATCATTTTCCCATTGCTTTTCATTTTTTTTTGTCTATTTTTTCCACTGTGGTAGAGCAGGTTATGCCAAAAGAATGGTTTTCCAAGTCCTACAGCTGTAAGTAGTAAAAAGTTATGACCAAACCACAGTGTTTATATAAAGGTACCATCTGAGTGTCATGTTTCTCTTCATCTAAATATTTAATTGGCCAACCTAATGTAAGAGAAACCTAAAAATGTGGGACCACATCATTGAACTAATCTCTTGTGTGAAATGTTATGATAGCTCTGTCTACATCATAGAACCAATGTCTATCATGTTTGAATAAGCAATTTTGTTCCACAACAATATACTAGATGCATAAACATTTATAATGAAAAATACATATGCTTATGAGGCATGTGTGTTTACTCTAGGAACACTGCAATTAGTGGGTCCAACACTCTAACCTCTGAAATGTTTGTGGAGTCCCTAAAACAGCTCAGGATTTAAAGTTCTACATCTTCTTCTAGCTATCACCATATCTTTAAAAAAAATTTTTATTGTTATGTTAATCACCATACATTACATCATTAGTTTTTGATGTAGTGTTCCATGATTCATTGTTTGTGCATAACACCCAGTGCTCCATGCAGAACGTGACCTCTTTAATACCCATCACCAGGCTAACCCATCCTCCCACCCCCCCTCCCCTCTAGAACCCTCAGTTTGTTTTTCAGAGTCCATCGTCTCTCATGGTTCATCTCCCCCTCCGATTTCCCCCTCTTCATTCTTTCCCTCCTGCTATCTTCTTCTTTTTTTCTTTTTCTTAACATATATTGCATTATTTGTTTCAGAGGTACAGATCTGTGATTCAACAGTCTTGCACAATTCACAGAGCTCACCATAGCACATACCCTCCCCAGTGTCTATCACCCAGCCACCCCAACCCTCCCACCCCACCCCCCACTCCGGCAACCCTCAGTTTGTTTCCTGAGATTAAGAATTCCTCGTATCAGTGAGGTCATATGATACAGGTCTTTCTCTGATTGACTTATTTCACTCAGCATAACACCCTCCAGTTCCATCCACGTCGTTGCAAATGGCAAGATCTCATTCCTTTTGATGGCTGCATAATATTCCATTGTATATATGTACCACATCTTCTTTTTTTTTTTTTGATTTTATTTATTTATTTTGAGAGAGAGAGAATGAGAGACAGAGAGCATGAGAGGGAGGAGGGTCAGAGGGAGAAGCAGACTCCCTGCCGAGCAGGGAGCCCGATGTGGGACTCGATCCCAGGACTCCAGGATCATGACCTGAGCCGAAGGCAGTCGCTTAACCAACTGAGCCACCCAGGCGCCCCATGTACCACATCTTCTTTATCCATTCATCTGTCGATGGACATCTTGGCTCTTTCCACAGTTTGGCTATTGTGGACATTGCTGCTATAAACATCGGGGTGCCTGTACTCCTTCGGATCCTTACATTTTTATCTTTGGGGTAAATACCCAGTAGTAGCTATCACCATATTTTATAATTTCCCTTTTACTGCCAAGCTTTTTGAAAGAGAAATAAAAACTATATATTTCTACTGCCTCATTTTCCATTCATTCTTCAATGAATCATACCTGGCTTCAATCCCATTCATTCTCTTGCCAAGGTCATACATGAACTCTTAGATGGTAAAGCCAATGGGTACTATTGAATTCTTGTATTTCTTTTCTGCTGCAGTGTTTGACACTATTAACATGTCCTTTTGAAACTGTCTCTTCCGTTGGTATACATGTTTGTCTTTTCTCTTGATTTTTCTTCTTCTGTAGATGCCCTAATTTAATCTTGTTATTACCTCAACTTATTTGGCCTACCCTTTAAAAGTTGATTATGCAAGAGATTCTATCTGTGGCCTTTACTTTTCTCATTCTATTAACATTCTTATGTATTCCTATACCTACAATGATCACTTCTACCCTTGATGACTCCAAAATTTCTACATATCTTCATATCTGTATCTTAGAGTCTCTCTTACATCACAGCCCTGACTGAAGCTCGTCTTTGGTTCATGAAAATTTTCACGTAAGTATTTCATGTATGCATCCATATGTCTATTTATTAATTTATGATAGCTTTTTGTATGTCCCACAGGTATCATAAACTAATGTGTCATACCAAACCCTACATCATCTCTGTTTCTCCTTTATTTTCTATCGGATGCCTGGAGATATCATTTACCCAATCATACAAGTTTACAAACCTGGTGATGTATTAGACCCACTAAACCGGTCTCTGGAGAACGTACCTTCCCTTTGTATTTTTTAAGCTCTCCTCAGGTGTTTCTAATGTGCATCTGGGGTTGAGAGATCTGCTGTAGATCAGTGCTCCCCCAATGCTAATGTGCTCAAGAATCACCTACGGATCCTGTTAGCTAGAAATCCTGATTAAGTAGGGCTAGGTTGTGGCCTGAGCCACAGCATTTCTAACAAGCTCCCACATGATGATAAAAGCTATTTGTGGGCAAACTTTGAATATTAAGGCTCTAGATGATTGTGTGATAATATAACCGGTTGACTTGCCCTCTCTTAGGGTTTTCTTTGGGGAATATGTGAAATGTTCCAAAGATAGGATGGGGGTTCTTTCACCCATGCTTCTAGCAGAACAACTTTTATGTGACTAGGTATTAGCTATGCCTTTGTCTTTTCTCTGTCAGCATGTTCCAGTCCCTACTTCTGAATTAGAAATGTATCAGGCACTTTGGCTGTGGGATTGCAAGAGCAGTACCAAGTCATTATACACATAAAAAAACCCTCTAGGACTTATTTGCCTTTGTCTCCATCTCCAGCTTCAACTCTTACCTCTTGTCTTTTGAGTCCCACTCCCTTGCAAGCAAAACCATTTATACATCAATATATGTACCATCAACTTGTAGGGTTCTGTGTTTTTATATATACTATACCCCTGCCTGGAAAACTTTCCTCTATACCCTATTTATCTTTCAAATTGCAACTCAGAAGCCATTTCAAGTTAGAAGTTATTACTGTGTGCTCCCATGATGCTCTTTATTATCTCCATCAAAGCACACTTATGCTAGTGCTTTGTAGTTTACATTTTACTTGACTCTCAATTAACTGTAAATTCTCTGAGGGTAGTATAACTTCAGTGTCCAACAATGTGCCTGGCACATTGAAGGATCCAATAACTTTCTGCTGAATTAGTTGTGGCTCTTGTTGAAATTTAAGGTGACAAATGAATTTACATAGCCATCAATTTATTTATCAAGCCCTTGCATCTCTAGATATTTTTCCTGCTATGATATAGTCAGATCAGGAAGCAAAATGAGAGTACATTAAGATTAAACATGAATAAAGCAATATAATGGTTTTTTCCCCATAATTTATATTAGTTTATCCCTTGATGGTTCACAGGTCATCAAGTCAAATTTCCTTGTCTATTTCAGTTCTCAAATATTTTGAAGTTCCTTGGTAAACAAAGTCTATAACAAAAGGATCATAGGAGAGTTGGAGTTTTCTAAGAAACAGGCTTAAAATAGACCACAAGCTTTTATTTCAAAGATCATTCTTTTTTACCAACAGAGCAACAATCAATGTTTGCCTAGGGAATATAAAATTAGTTCACTCATGATGGCCAGTGGAGCCTCAGTTCCTATCTTTATCCCAGGGATGTTCTCAGTCATGACACCCAGCCTGATGTTATTTAACTTGGCCTGTATGCTTCATCACATTTCACACACTGCAGGCCACCATTAGCCTGAATAATTAAGAGTTGGGTAAGTCTTCACCTTCCAAGATACTGTCACACCTTTGAAGGGTTTGGAAAGAATTTAAGTAATTTGGGTAACTTTGCAAACTCTTTATTGAGAGTGCTCTGATGAGACTCTAAATGAAGATGCTTTTAAAACAAAAGATTCACAGGCAAGCAAGTTTTCAAAAATGGTTTCTTTTAGAAAAATCTCATAGCTAAACTTGTACCTAATCTGAATTTGTCTTATTCAGGAAATCTACAAATGAAATATATAGATTTTAAACTTCTATCCCCTTCTCTTACCATGAGCTATTGAAAATATACTTGCAGTCACTATTATAAAAGTCAATACCTTCGAACAAAAGAGACTGTCTGTTAGCTAAAAGCCTAAGGCAAAGGAAATATCCATTGAGAATGACACTTCATTTGTTTGGATGAAACTTAATTGGCTTAAATAAAACTGAAATGCGTCTGATCTTTTGTTCATTTAAAAAATGGAACTACTTAATTGGTGACTTAGACATGGCTTTATGGTTTATCAAGTTCAGAAGATAACACTAATTTCTAAGCTTTAAAATCCCATTTAAGTGCAATCATCCAGTTTTCTAAATATTCAAGAAAGTAACTGGTGCTTCATCACCTCACAGGCTCAATAAGCTATTGCTATCTTTTATTGAGCTAATTCTTATGAAGAAAACGGCTGTGAGCATCTTCTCTCTTATGAGTATAAACTCCATCAAGATGGAGTCTCTAGACATTTTTGTTCAAAGCTCTATTCCAGTTTCAGAACAATGCCTCACTTATATCAGACCATCAGTGAATGTTGGAGGAACGTGAACCATGAGGTGCCTCCTTGTCCCACTCCAGAGGGCTGTGGAAGTACCACTTGTCGATAAACTCTGGAAGAGCATCAGCCTCCCACAAGGAGCGAGTTTACTGATGACATGGATGAAGTAGAAAGAGCTCCATTTTCTTTTACCTAGGCTTGTGAAAGGCCAGTTTAGAAAGAATCCCAGGGGTGCCTGGGTGGCTCAGTCATTAAGCATCTGCCTTCGGCTCAGGTCATGATCCCAGGGTCCTGGGATCGAGCCCCGCATGGGGCTCCCTGCTCAGCGGGAAGCCTGCTTCTCCCTCTCCCACTCCCCCTGCTTGTGTTCCCTCTCTCGCTGTCTCTCTCTCTGTGTCAAATAAATAAATAAAATCTTAAAACAAACAAACAAACAAAAAAACAAATCCACTTACATTTAAAAAAAAAAAAAAGAAAGAATCCCATTTTCAACTCACTACAATAGTGGTATCTTCAACCTCAACTTTTTTTTCCCCCTTAATATCCATACCTTTGCAAAACCCTTAGGGCAAAGTACCATGACTTTCAAGTTCTTCCAGAAATTGCCTGTATCATAATTAGGTTGTGTTTTCCTTCCTTGAGGAAAAACTACCTCTCAGTAGGACTGAACCATTGGGCAATAGACCCAGTAGAAATCATGGCTGTCTAGGAGAACATGATGCCCAGAATAGGATATGTTGATGTATGAGGCCCAGAATGGGCTAGCAGGTATGTGTAGTGGAGGCAAGCAAGCCAAGTGTGTGAGCAGAAAATAGGAAAAGATACATATGCTGTGGTTAATATTAGGCAGCTCTTAAGGTACCATGTCCCAATTGAAAGTGAAGAGTTCACAGGAAGACTTCAATCCTCACAGTGATTTGTTATATTAATTTCCTAGGGTTGCCATAACAAATTACCACAAACATGGTGACTTAAAACAACAGAAATTTATTCTTTCAGAGTCTGGAGGCCAGAAGTCTGAATTGAAGGTGTCAGCAGGATTGGTTCCCTTTGGAAGCTCTGGAGAAGAATCTGCTCCTTGTGGTTCTCCTAGCTGCTGGTGGCTCCTGGCAATCCTTGACATTCCTTGACTTTTAGATGGATCACTCTAATCTCTGTTTTGGCCTTCACATGGCCTTTCTTTCTGTTATTCTCCTGTGTCTCTCTGTGTTTCAAATCTCCCTCTTCTTCTTCTTTTTTTTTTTTTAACCAGTCATTGGATTTAGGGCCCACCCTAAATTCAGGATGACCTAATCTTGAGATTCTTAATTACATCTGGAGAGACACTAATTCCAAATAAGGTTGATTCACAGGTATTGGGGGAGGGGTCAGACTTAGACATAACTATTTTTTGTCCATTATTCAACCCACTATATTAGTAAAAATAGGACTGAATCTGAGGTAAGGAAAACAAAGGTCCAGATAAGGCTCAGGGACAGAAAAGAAAACAGAACAAGAGTCTACTTGCAAAAACTGAAATTCCAGGTCAGAATAGAACCAGTAGTAAATGGAATGGTAGCTTAGTTACTGGTCTAGGAAAGTTCTTTCACATTCTAACAGATTAGAAACAGACTTGGTCAAATAGCCTAGGACATGGAAAATCCACCAGCTGCAACAACGGGGATAGTAGGTGAGTCATAATATTAATTCCTAAATGGAATAATCTGGGAGCTATAGATTCAGTAAAGTAAAATAGACACTGAATTTTTAAAAGAATTAACAACTTACCTTGATTATGGTTTTACTAGTAGTCTGCACAAAATTCTAACCAGCTCTTTAAGATTCCTTCTTTGCAGTGGTTGAAGGAGTTGGAGGGTTGGGGGATGGATGAATATGTGGAGCCAAAGATTTTTAGAGTAGTGGAAGTACTTTGTGCAACACCATAATGATGGATACTTATCATTATCCATGTGTCCAAACCCATAGAAGGTACACTTCCAAGAGTGAACCATGATGTAAACTACGGAGAGTGATAGTGATGTATCAATGCGGGGTCATTAGTGGTAACGAATGTTCCACTCTGGTGCAGGATATTGAGAGTGGCAGAGGTTATGCATGTGTCTGGGAAGGGGATATGGGAAATCTCTGTACCTCCTCCTCAATTGCATTTTGAACCTAAACCTGCTCTTAAAAAATTGTTTGAATAAAAAAAAAAATCCCCCTCCTCGAAAAGATTTCTTCTTTTTGTATTCCACAAATAATTTTCTTCAAGTTAATATGAATTCTGACTTTCCCTTTACTCCAACCTCAAATATAGGAAAATGGATATATAGCTGTTTGATTAGTCCTATTGTGGATTATGCAAAACAAAACTGACATAACTTGATTAAACTTTAAAGTCTTCACTGATTTCCTTTTAAGCTTCCTTAGCATTTGTATCACTGAAAAAAATAAAACCTTTTAGTATACAATTAAACAAATGTATATCACAAATACCATCAATTCCTCATTTTCTCAGCAGATAGAAGTTTCCTGAACACTAAACTTCTTATTTCATTTTTAGGAGAATTCTTAAGCAATGATGTCCCACTTTTTTTTTTTTTTATTTGAGAGAGAGAGAATGAGAGACAGAGAGCATGAGAGGGAGGAGGGTCAGAGGGAGAAGCAGACTCCCTGCCGAGCAGGGAGCCCGATGCGGGACTCGATCCCGGGACTCCAGGATCATGACCTGAGCCGAAGGCAGTCGCTTAACCAACTGAGCCACCCAGGCGCCCTGTCCCACTTTTGAAGATATTAAAATATGCTTTAACATGCTAAGAAACATATGTCTCGTCATTCTAAATTGGGTCTTTTTTCCTACTGTCTCCCAAAAATGGGAAAAAAAAAAGTTGATGAAATTGAGCAGCTTCATTTTTCTTTGAATGAGTAGTTCAGTTTGGAATAGACATGAATATTAGTGATCATCTGAAGTCAAGGACTGGGCATCAGAGAAGCCTAATCAACGTTGCAAAAATCACTTACTTCAGAATATAATGACATTTTGGTGCTCTTCCGTATCCAAATAGTGTGTAAGTTGGCATACTACATCTGTTCAAGTGACAGGCAGCTCTCTGTCCTTTAAGAACAAATATATCTCCTTACCTCTACAATGGCTCTCATTGGCTTAGCATCTGATGAACCAAAGCCTTTGGAGTCATGGCTGGGGTTTGGCCAGGTTCCCCACTACCTCAGGAAATGACCAGCTGTCTCTTTAGGTGGCTTAAAGAAACAGCTTTCTGATGAGTCATCTGGAGGTTAACAGCTCTAATAAAGTGCTACATCCCATTGGGTTATTTGGTGTCACCACTGGCCTTAAGTCCACAAGAAGACAGAAGCTTTGAAACCCTGGTCCGCTGACAGGAAATCAAAGGGTCACCTTTTCACTTCTAGTCCGTTCACAAGAAAAGGATTAAAAAGTGGCCACTTCATAGAAACTCTTGCATAGTGCTTGCATCTTTTTGATTTTCTCTCCCACCAGATACTTTAGAAAGCTTTTGGAAAGTGCATTTAATCTATTCCAAAGGTCACAGAAACAAAGGTTTCTGCTCCATTGCTATATCCATGCTTGGCCAGGCTTTAAAATTTCAATCTTTGTGGTTTTTTTTTTTTTACATCAACCGTACAGCAGTGAATGAAAATTACTGGTGTTCAAGGCTGCAGATGAAACAGGACCAACTGTTTCTCTGTGTGTATCAGGTTGCAAAGAAATATAGTTCTCATATTTTCTGAACCAAAAAACAGTTCTGTTGTCTGACAAATATGAATGACCTCATGGGGACAACAGGACAGAATATTTGAAATTGCAAATGTTATGGACAATCTGGGGACATGTGGTTTCTGTACCTACTAGGGTTTGACTTCATTCAAATTTAATGAAAGCTAAATGACAACTTGTATGTGTTTAGGTTCATGGTCGGGGTAGACTTACTACCTATTACTTGCTTTCCTTCTCGTCAGTCTCTGAGTGATGTTAAGAGTACTTAATAAAAGGCAGCTTTCAGAGGTGCCACATTTCCTTAGCCAACCATTAATAACGGGGAAACACAATGCCTGTTTGCTAATCAAATGCAATGAGCACGTTAATGAAAAACACATTCCAAGTTCCCCTAAGTAATGATCTTACCTCTCCCAAATCACCAGGGATGGTTTGACAAGCACGTGGCTTAGGGTACTCAGCGATACGAATTTAGTTAATTTGCTGGGTTTCCTTCCTGAGGAAATGATACAAACAGCACTTTTCATTTGGAATATGGGTCAGGTTTTTCAAAACCCCAATGTTATTACAAGGATGCAAAACATAAATTGAGAGATAAACAGTTGGCGAATATCCTTAGCTCTTCAGACTGATGAGGATGCTAAGGCACACGGGTTATGTGGTTGATCCATGCTGATTACTGGGTTAGAGCAATCAGATCTGCCTTCCTTTTGGCGATAATAATAATGTATGCTAAGTGCTTTTCATTCTTATTGCAGTCAGTTCTCACAGTAACCCTATGAGCTAGTTTGTAATGTTATCCCCAGATTTAAGGTAATGAAGCCGGGGGTCAGAGAGGTTAAGTAACTTCTTCATGGTCACACAACTAAGTGTTGGAACCAGGATTTGAAGTTGAAGCAGCTTATACAAGTTCTCTGAGCCTCTCTGCTCCTTAGACAACCATTTCTTAACAACACAAGTCAGGATTGCAAATAATTACAGCTTCTCCATTCAGGATTTTTGTTATAGTTTTGATTCACTCTATGGCAATCATTATACTTTGCTTTCCATTACACAAAGTGCTTTGCTCACAGAAGTAGCTCAATAAACATTAGCAGAACGAATTTAATTTTTTGGTCTTATTTTAAGACTTTACATTCCACTTGTGTGCTCGAAAAAATATGTCAGTTAAATACAAAGGGTGTGCATGGATTAGACAAAGTCAGGCCCACTAACTTTGCTATAGACCCAGGGATGAGAACGTAGAAAGCCTGCTGCTATGGACAGGTGAGGAAACATTCCCTGACTGTGGATCGGCAGAGTGGCTTAGGAGGTCCATATGGTCAAAAGAAAGGCCAAATGCCTTCAGTTACTTCTTCTTCTTCTTCTTTTTTTTTTTTTAAAGATTTTATTTATTCATTTGAGACACAGAGATACAGAGAGAGAGAGAGAAAGCATGAGCAGGGAGAGAGGCAGAGGGAGAGGGAGAAGCAGGCTCCTCGCTGAGCCAGGAGCCCGATGTGGGGCTCGATCCCAGGACCCTGGGATCATGACCTGAGCTGAAGGCAGATGCTTAACCATCTGAGCCACCCAGGCGCCCCCCTTCAGTTACTTCGAACCCCCGCCACGGCAGCAGGTTAAGTCAAGTGTGTCCTCTTGACTTTTCTTAGCTCTAAGAGATTTCTTTTTTTTTTTAATTTTATTATGTTATGTTAGTCACCATACAATACATCATTGATTTTTGATGTGGTGATCCACGATCCATTGTTTTCGTATAACACCCAGTGCTCCATGCAGTATGTGCCCTCCTTAATACCCATCACCGGGTTAACCAATCCCCCCACCCCCCTCCCCTCTAAAACCCTGTTTGTTTCTCAGAGTCCATAGTCTCTCATGGTTCATCTCTCCCTCCAATTCCCCCCCGCCCATTTTTCCCTTCCTTCTCCTAATGTCCTCCATGCTATTCCTTATGTTCCGCAAACAAGTGAAACCATATGATAATTGACTTTCTCTGCTTGACTTATTTCACTTAGCATAGTCTCCTCCAGTCCCATCCATGTTGATGTAAAAGTTGGGTATTCATCCTTTCTGAGGGCTGAGTAATATTCCATTGTATATATGGACCACATCTTCTTTATCCATTCATCTGTTGAAGGGCATCTCGGCTCTTTCCACAGTTTGGCTATTGCGGACGTTGCTGCTATGAACATTGGGGTGCATATGGCCCTTCTTTTCACTACATCTGTGTCTTTGGGGTAAATACCCAGTAGTGCAATTGCTGGGTCATATGGTAGCTCTATTTTTAAATTTTTGAGGCACCTCCACACTGTTTTCCAAAGTGGCTGTACCAACTTGCATTCCCACCAATAGTGTAAGAGGGTTCCCCTTTCTCCACAACCTATCCAATATTTGTTATTTCTTTCCCTGTCCATTTTTGCCATTCTAACTGGTATAAGGTGGTTTCTCAATGTGGTTTTGATTTGGATTTCCCTGATGGCTAATGATGATGAACATTTTTTCATGTGTCTGTTAGCCATTTGTATGTCTTCTTCAGAGAAGTGTCTTTTCATATCTTCTGCCCACTTTTTGACTTGATTATTTGTTTTTTGGGTGTTGAGTTTGAGAAGTTCTTTATAGATCTTGGATACCAGCCCTTTATCTGTAGTGTCATTTGCAAATATCTTCTCCCATTCTGTGGGTTGCCTCTTTGTTTTGTTGACTGTTTCCTTTGCTGTGCAGAAGCTTTTCATCTTGATGAAGTCCCAAAAGTTCATTTTTGCTTTTGTTACACTAGCTTTTGGAGATGTATCTTGAAAAGTTGCTGTGGGCGATGTCAAAGAGGTTACTGCCTATGTTCTCCTCTAGGATTTGGATGGATTCCTGTCTCACATTGAGGTCTTTCATCCACTTTGAGTTTATCTTTGTGAATGGTGTTAGAGAATGGTCGAGTTTCATTCTTCTGCATGTGGCTGTCCAATTTTCCCAGCACCATTTATTGAAGAGACTGTCTTTTTTCCAGTGCATGTTTATTCCTGCTTTGTCAAAGATTATTTGACCATAGAGTTGAGGGTCCATATCTGGGTTCTCTATTCTGTTCCATTGGTCTATATGTCTGTTTTTGTGCCACTATCATGCTGTCTTGGTGATCACAGCTTTGTAATATAGCTTAAAATCGGGCAACGTGATGTCCCCAGCTTTGTTTTTCTTTTTCAACATTTCCTTGGCGATTAGGGGTCTTTTCTGATTCCATACAAATTTTAGAATTGTTTGTTCCAGCACTTTGAAAAGTGTCATTGGAATTTTGATTGGGATGGCATTGAAGGTATAGATTGCTCTGGGTAGCATAGACATTTTAACGTTTATTCTTCCAATCCATGAGCATGGAATATTTTTCCAACTTTTTGTGTCTTCTTCAATTTCTTTCATGAGTGTTCTGTAGTTTCTAGAGTATAGATCCTTAACCTCTTTGGTTAGGTTTATTCCGGGGTATCTTATGGTTTTGGGTGCTATTGTAAATGGAATCGTTTCTCTAATTTCTCTTTCTACAGTTGCATTGTTAGTGTATAAGAAAGCAACTGATTTCTGTGCATTGATTTTGTATCCTGCCACATTACTGAATTGCTGGATGAATTCTAGTAATTTGGGGGTGGAGTCTTTTGGTTTTCCACATAAAGTATCATGTCATCTGTGAAAAGAGAGAATTTGACTTCTTCTTTGCCAATTTGAATACCTTTTATTTCTTTTTGTTGTCTGATTGCTGTTGCTAGTACTTCTAGTACTATGTTGGCAAGAGTGGGCATCCTTGAGGTGTTCCTGATCTTAAGGGAAAGACTCTCAGCTTTTCCCCATTGAGGATGATATTCACAGTGGGTTTTTCACATATGGATTTTATGAACTTGAGGAATGTTCCCTCTATCCCTATACTCTGAAGAGTTTTAATCAGGAAAGGATGTTGTATTTTGTCAAATGCTTTTTCTGCATCTATAGAGGACCATATGGTTCTTCTCCCTCCTCTTATTAATGTGTTCTATCACATTGATTGATTTGCGAATGTTGCACCACCCCTGCATCCCGGGAATAAATCCCACTTGGTCGTGGTGGATGATCCTTTTAATGTATTGTTGGATCCCATTAGCTAGGATTTTGTTGAGGATTTTGGAATCCATGTTCATCAGGGATATCGGTCTGAAATTCTCCTTTTTGATGGGGTCTTTGCCTGGTTTGGGGATTAAGGTAATACTGGCCTCATAGAATGAGTTTGGAAGTTTTCCTTCTGTTTCTATTTTTTGAAACAACTTCAGTAGAATAGGTATTATTTCTTCTTTGAATGTTTGGTAGAATTCCTCAGGGAATCCATCAGGCCCTGGACTCTTGTTTTTGGGGAGGTTTTTGATCACTGCTTCAATCTCGTTACTGGTTGTTGGCCTATTCAGGTTGTCAATATCTTCCTGTTTCACTCTTGGCAGCTTATAGGTTTCCAGGAAGGCCTCCATTTCATCCAGATTGCTCAGTTTATTGGCATCTAGTTGTTGATAATAATTTCTAATAATTGTTTCTATTTCCTTGGTGTTAGTCATGATCTGTCCCCTTTCATTCATAATTTTATTAATTTGGGTCCTTTCTCTTTTCTTCTGGATAAGTCTGTCCAGTGGTTTATTGATCTTATTAATTCTTTCAAAGAACCAGCTTCTAGTTTCGTTGATCTGATCTACTGTGTTTCTGGTTTCTAATTCATTGATTTCTGCTCTAATTTTAATTATTTCTTTTCTAATGCGTGGCTTAGGCATCATTTGTTGCTTTTTCTCTAGTTCTTTGAGGTGTAGAGTTAGTTGGTGAATTCGGGATTTTTCTATTTTTTTGAGTGAAGCTTGGATGGCTATGTATTTCCCCCTTAGGACTGCCTTTGCAGTATCCCATAGGTTTTGGACTGATGTGTTTTTGTTCTCATTGATTTCCATGAATTGTTTAAGTTCTTCTTTGATGTCCTGGTTGACCCAAACATTCTTGAGCAGAGTGGTCTTTAGCTTCCAAGTGTTTGAATTTCTGCCAATTTTTTTCTTGTGATTGAGTTCCAGTTTTAAAGCATTGTGGTCTGAGAATATGCAGGGAATAATCTCAGTCTTTTGGTATCAGTTGAGACCTGATTTGTGATCCAGTATGTGGTCTATTCTGGAGAAAGTTCCATGTGCGCTTGAGAAGAATGAGTATTCTGTTGTTTTAGGGTGGAATGTTCTGTAAACATCTATGAGGTCCATCTGGTCCAATGTATCATTCAAAGCTCTTGTTTCCTTGTTGATTTTCTGCTTAGAGGATCTGTCCATTGCTAAGAGTGGAGTATTGAGGTCTCCTACAATTAAGGTACTGTTATCAATATGACTCTTTATTTTGGTTAACAGTTGGCTTTAGTAGATGGCTGCTCCCATGTTGGGGGCATAGATATTTACAATTGGTAGATCTACTTGTTGGATAGACCCTTTAAGAATGATATAGTGTCCTTCTGTGTCTCTAAGTACAGACTTTAGTTTAAAATCTAATTTGTCTGATATAAGAATGGCTACCCCAGCTTTCTTTTGAGGTCTGCTGGCATGGAAGATGGATCTCCATCCCGTCACTTTCAGTCTGGATGTATCTTTAGGTTCAAAATGACTCTCTTGTAGACAGCATATGGATGGGTCCTGTCTTTTTATCCAATCTGCAACCCTGTGCCGTTTTATGGGAGCATTTAGGGCATTCACATTGAGAGTGATTATTGAAAGATATGAATTAATTGTCATCATGTTGCCTGTGAAGACGTTGTTTTTATAGATTGTCCCTGTAAATTTCTGTTGTATATCACTCTTGGGGTCTTTCTGCTTTTATAGAACCCCCCTTTATATTTCTTGCAGGGCCGGCTTAGTGGTCACATATTCTTTCAGTTTCTGCTGCTCATGGAAGCTCTGCATTTCTCCATCCATTCTAAATGACAGCCTTGCCAGATAAAGTATTCTTGGCTGCATGTTCTTCTCATTTAGTACCCTGAATATGTCTTGCCAGGCCTTTCTGGCTTGCCAGGTCTCCGTGGATAGGTCTGACGTTATTCTGATGTTCCTTCCTCTGTATGTAAGGAATCTCTTCCCCCTAACTGCCCTTAAGATGGTTTCCTTGGTTCTAAGATTTGCAAGTTTTACTATTACATGTCGGGGTGTTGGCCTGTTTTCCTTGATCTTAGGAGGGGTCCTCTCTGCTCTAGGACTCGAATGTTTGTTTCATTCCCCAGATTAGGGAAGTTCTCAGCTACGATTTGCTCAAATACATCTTCTAGTCCTCTCTCTCTCTCCACTCCCTCTGGGATTCCGATTATTCTGACATTGGAACGCTTCATGGTGTCACTTATTTCTCTGATTCTATTTTCATGGATTCTGAGTTGTTTTTCCCTGACCTCCTCTTTTCCCTTTTTCTCTATTATATTGTCTTCCAGGTCGCTTATTCGCTCTTCTGCCTCAGTTACCCTAGCTGTTAGATTATCTAGATTGGATTGGATCTCATTGATAGCATTTTTAAGTTCTGCCAATTCACCTTTCATTTCTGCCCTTAGAGACTCTATGTTGCCATTAATTGATTTCTCCATTCTAGCCATTGTCTTCACAATTGCTAGCCTGAATTCCATCTCCGACATCTTGGTTATATCTGCATCCATTTGTAAATCTGCAGCATAAGTCATAATCTCTGAGTCTTTTCTATTTGGGGGGCTCCTCCTCCTAGTCATTCTGTTGATGGATGTTGGAGGGAATGTATAGAGTCCAAATTATTGACCAGAACCCAAGCAAGATGCACCTGTTTTCTTGGGACCTTAGGGTTGCTTGCCTCCTGCTTTCCCAGCCTGTCTTCTGGGGGAGGGGCCTGCCACGCTGTTACTCAGTCAACCCTGTTTGGGCGGAGTTGCCCTGCCCCCCTGTGGTGGGGGATGGGCTCAGCGGGAGTCAGTTTTGGGGGCTTTTGTTCTCTGGTGGCTTTCCCTGGTGGCTTTCTGCGTCTCTTCCATGAGTCAGAGCAAAAGAGACCATTTCCAATCCTCTGCCTCAGAGCAGAGAGATCGCAGTCTGTTCTTCAGTGAGCTCTCCAGGCCACATTGTCTCCGTGTCTGTCCGTGCTGCTATAAACTGCAGCGTCCTGGGTTGTGCACCCCTCTGCAGTGCCCCCAGTGCTGCCCCCAGGTCGGGGCACATCTCTGCCCTTTGTGCTTCTAAAACTGCCAGCCACTCCCAGTTCACCCCCGCGACCCCGCCGCTCCGGGTTTCTGCCCCGGGGGCTGCCCTAGAGTCCTTTCCCCGCTGCTACAGGTCTGTGAGTCTGTGTCCATCCAAGCGCACGAGGCTGTCACTCACTGGTGGTGTAGGATCCCCACAGCCAGGCACCCTCCTGCTGCCGTTTATCCTCTGGTATCTGCCCACAGAATCATGGTTCCCTGCTTCGTACCTCAAAACCAACCACCTGCAATATTCTGTTTGTAAAGATCCAGATCTTTTTACATCTCAGGCTGGTTTTGTGGGTGCTCAGAGTGGTCTGGTAGATATCCAGCTCAATTCTGGGGACCAGTTGAAATAGGGTCCTCTACTCCTCCACCATCTTTCCCTCCTCTCAAGAAGTCTCTAAGAGATTTCTTAGACCAAACAATCCTGGGAGAAAATTAGAACCCAAACCATCTCATTGTGCTAGTTAAACTTGCCTTCAGACAGAATTAGAGGTAAAGTAGGTTAATTAGTTAATGTATTTATTGTCCTCTTCTCCAGAGGCAGTAAATACATTTTTATCTTTACAACAAACTCACTCCAAAACTCACACGAGACCTTGAGATTCATCAGCAGCTCTGATGTTTGTCAAGAAATATGAGCCTCAGGGGCCCCTGGGTGACTCAGTTGGTTAAGCGACTGCCTTCAGCTCAGGTCATGATCCCAGGGTCCTGGGATCAAGCCCTGCATCGGGCTACCTGCTCGGCGGGAAGCCTGCTTCTCCTTCTCCCACTCCCCCTGCTTGTGTTACCTCTCTCGCTGTCTCTCTCTCTGTCAAATAAATAAATAAAATCTTTAAAAAAAAAGGATATATGAGCCTCAGATTCTATTAATCTCTCTCTTTCTGGATCTGAGAACATGTTACCTTGTGGCCTATTATGGGTAAAATGTGCCCTACGTGAGACGATATAAGTAATCACTGTATTTGAATCATGGTTTCTCATTAGCCTAAACAAAAGGCAGCCTCCTTCTTTTAGAGATACAACGTTAACTTTTGAGGTCTCTCTCTCTCTTTTTTTTCCACCAAAGCTTGGGTAAATTTCCTGTTCTAAGGGGATTTTAAAAAGTTAGTGTTGGTAGACCTGAGAAGTGAAGTTAGGGACATCATAAACTCAGGGTAAGAAAAAATGACTACCTCTTGGCATTTTAGTGACAAACTTGCTTTTCATCTGACAAGAAGGTCCAATAAGCTTGTCAATGGATTCTTTCTTAGAGGGTCCCAGTGTGAGCTTTGCTGCCCAGCCCAATTACAGTGTGACTGAAGAAAATCTCTATTTCCCATTGGACAATACCTAGAAATGTAGCTCCCATATTTTTTGAACAGGAAACAATGACACCTGGCATGACATTTAAGAGGATGATGGGACAGAACTTTTATATCAAGACTGTCTAGTAAAATCCATGAAGTTTAGGGACAAATATCATGTACTTTGCTCATACTATCACTAACAATAATATTAATTAAAATAGCTAACCCTACTGAAAGTTTACTATACACTAAATACAAACCCATCTGGTCCTTATAGTAGCCCTAGGAAGTACATGCTATTATTACCATGCACATTTGGCTAATGGAGGAACTGAAATAGAGTGGTTAAAAATCGTCACTGACTTCACATAATCAGTAAGTGGCCAAGTCAAAATCTGAACCCAAGAAGATAAGATGAAGGGAATAGACCATTTGCTGTAGTGCTGGTATTAACTAACGAACCAGGTTATAAAAAGACCCTCAATATCAACAACAGAAGACCTGAATAACAGCACTACAACAACATCTACAATTAACATTTTTTGGCACTCTGTTATGCAAGGTACTTTTCTAATCTTGCACACATTTCTGTATTTAATCCCCTCAAATCCTGTGAGGAAGTACCATTATCTCCATTTTACAGATGGAAAAACCAGGGCATATGAAATATAAGTAACTTGCTTCATGTCAGTCAGTGTGCAAGTGGTATGAGTGGGATTCAAACCCAGATAAGGCTAGGCATTTTGACCTAAGTCTCTAACTTTATGTTTGTTGATGCTGAAGAAATATTTTGAAAAGTGGATCCCAAATACTAGATTCTTAAATTCAGTAGGAAAGAATTTTCCTTACTATTGAGGAGATTCTATTTAAAACAGTTGCTGATCATGTCCCCTATAGACATAAACCTAGAAAATTATAGCTATGTGTGTGCCTAAAATTTCAAAGACATGATAAACATTGCTGCTCAAATACTCCTATCTTTAAAAAAATGGAAGGAATGAACACTGTTGCTGCCAAACATATTTGATAATCATCAAACAAAGCATATCAATCACTCCACTCATTAATCACAGTGTATGAATATTCCAGAGTTACGCCAAGTGCTAAATTAGGAGTTAATTATCTCTTTATGAGTGAAATTGTACTAACTCTTAATTGTTTTAGATATTAAGCTTCCTGGTAAGTCCAAAAGTAGGCACTTGGTAACATGTGATCATAGCCACACTTTTTTAGCATAAATAACCAGACCAATAATATGATGCTATTCTCTGTATTGAAGACAGTAGACAAAGAAGTGCTGCATGCAATATTCATGTTCAGTTGTTAAAATTCACTGGGTGACACTGTTAGAGACTAAGTGAGACATTAAGGAAATTGGTATGGATATTTAGGCAACCCTCGCATGTGGATCATTACAGTAAAATTAAAGGATTCTGGAACTGGAAAGGAGCCTTTTATCTAATTCAGCTGCCATTTATGACTGATGAGGAAATGGAAGCCCAGAGAAATTCATCAACTAACCCTAGCTCACACAGAGAGTAAACAGCAGGACCAGGACAAGAATTCAGACCTATGAACTCAGTTTAAAGAATCTGCCTCTGTTGGAAGGATAGAAGACTCTGGATCTGATGGTACCAACTTTCCCCCAGGATCTTGTGTATAATTAAATTTTTTACTTTGACTCATTGAGAGTGGTACCAAGATGCACCTTACATCTAGGCTTTCAAATACAAATGTTGAGGCTATGAATTTAGTGCGATGTAGACAGAAAGCACTGAAATTAGATTATGAGAATGACCTGGTACCTGTAGATTCTGCCATTAGCTGTTTGACTTTAAGAAAGCTTTTAAATTTCTCTGGCCCTCATAGTCTTGTATTTCAGAGATTAAATTAAAATTAAATTTTATATGCAGTTACACTATTTTGACTAACTAAAACATATTTCTTTGCCTTTACCTGAAATTACAGCAATATTCATGGAAATGATATTTGCTACCTCACGTTACTAAAAAATTCTGAATGGAAACTGTATATAAAAATAGGAAAATAAACTTTAGAGCAAGAATTATTCTGGATATTCATCGTATTTTTTCACATTAATGGTATAATATTTTGTATACGAAAAAACTTAAGCCCAGAAAGGTAAGGAAGTTGTTTGAAGCCCTGTTGCTACTAAGGCATAGAGGTTCAAAATGTGTCTTGCAGGACTCTAAAACCACATCGGACTGTCTTTCAGAGAGCAACAAAGCAGGGCCAGTTGGTAAGTAAAGGGACATAATGAAATCAGATATGCAACGACTCAAAAATACAAGACTCAGGGTCATCCAATGTTATTTAGTGTGGGTCAGGCTCAATAGCCTTTGAGGATATCTCTATGTTATAAGAGGGCAGGATGATTGTTTTTCAAAATGGTGGAGTTATTGAATCATCAGTGAAGAGTAAATTCTGGTTTATATGTTCTCTTTAAGAAAGATCATAAGGTTCAGAATCAATGCTAAATATAAGCTTATCAGCAAAGCTCAATTATATAGAATGATTCATTTCTGGAAGATTCTGTGTGGCAGAATACTATGACTAGAAGTTATTTCCATAAAAATATCCCTGCTGTTACTCTGGAGAAGAATTAATAACTGTGTTTGTTTTTTTTTTTTTTAGGTGACAAGGTTAAATTTGAGGCTTAATCAATGGCCCAGTCATCCAAAATGCTACATCCTGCTTTTTCTGCCTGTATCTATTCATAGAGTTTATGAGCTGTGTTAGACCTTTAGAGTAGATGGCTCAGTTGAGTGGTTTGTCAGAGAGAAGTCACTGTTGTGCTGTTTTTGCTTTAGTTCAGTGGAATAATGGTCATCATTTAAAGTTAAGGATCAGGTTCCATTCAAATTGCCTAAATAATTTTTATTTTGTTACTCCCTCCCAAAGAATTTATTCAGTGCATCTATTCATGTTTGCTGTAAATTTTCATTAGTACATTAAAGGAAAATGTGAAAAAAATCTTTCTAGAATGCTGAGAAATTTGAGCCCTGTGGTTAGTTCTCATATAACCCCTGCTAAAAATAATAGAAGGTAAATTACAGTGCTCCTAAAATTTCATCCTCATTGAAAATAGCAGCCTGGTTTGCCTCATGTCTACAAACATAGTGGTATAATTTCAAATGTATCCAGCTAATTAGGCAATCTTTGTGTTTAAATCTGTCATACTCCTTTCATTACATTTGATAGTTTTTGAGAAAACAGGTGGAAATTTCTATCAATGAAAACAGATTTTGTTTTATTATTATTAAAATTTTTTTTCATCTCTGCATGCCAGTAGGATGTGCAGCAAATCATTTTAAAGACCTATACAAGCTGGACATACTGACATTAAAATAAAAGCAGAACATTTTGCTTGCAGATATTAAAGTAAAGTATTAAATATTAAAGTTGATGTACTGACAGGTTTAACATAAAAGACAGCTGAAATAAGCTATGAAAGTGAAAGTAAATTGGATTATATTGTTTGTGGTTTGAGCTGACTGGGGGAGAACTAATTTTACTTCATAACAATAAAACAAAAATGAACGTTGACATTAATTGACCTAAATAGTCAGTAAAGTAATGATGTGACTACTTACAAAAATTAGTGCAAATAAAAAGTACAACATCTCTATGGGTTTTTCTGCAAAGAAGATATCTGCACAAAACCCTATGCTGAACTATTAGTTGCACCCCAATAATTGGATTCCTCCTTTTCCATTTTAATGTGGTCTTAACTAATGCCATAGTTCCTCAAAAAAATATTCTCTCAGCTTCCTTGGCAGCTAAGAGTAGCTGAGCAACTAAATTCTAGTCAATGGGATGTAAGCAGAAGTGATCTGTGTCATTTCTCGGTATTGCATTATTACTACTATTATTATTATTGTAAGAACACCCAACAGGAGATCTACCCTCTTGAATGTTTACATGCATAATACAGTACAATGTATCATAGTGCCAACTAGTTAGGACATGGCACATATTGGGACTTGGACTCAGAAAAATAAGTGATGTATGACAATTGTTGAGCTGCCTACCAAACCTGGATCACCAATCCCTTTGGGCTCTCACATGAAAAAGAAATAAACTTTCATATTATTAAGTCATAGTATTATAGACTCTCTTTGTTCTGTCCCCAAAATAAAATAGTGCGGGAACTTAAAGATGAAAGGAACTAGCCATTTGAAGAATGGGGTCCTAAGTTTTGACTGAAGAGTAAAGATATGAAAAGCAGAGGAAACAGTATGTACAAAGCCCCAAAGGTAGGGAAGATTTTCTAGTATTCCAGGAAACAAAAGGAGGCTGCTATGCCTGGAGTATAACAGATGAGTAAAGAATGGAACAAGGTGAGATTGAATGAGATGGATGAAAAAAAAAAAAGGAGAACAGTGTTTTTGTTTTGTTTTGTTTTTTTATTTATTATTTTATTTATTTTTATTATTTTATTCTACTCAAAATTATATGTAAATAAGTATTCTAAATGTATTGCAAAGCAGTTCGTACATACTAGAGACTTTTCCACCTCCATTTCCTTAGAACAGTGTTTTGAATATGTATGATAATAATTTTGTCAAGGTTGATTGGGAAGACTCCATGGTACCATGTATTAAACATCTCGAACACTGCCTGGTGTATATTAGGTGCTTGGTTCTTATTAGTACTTTTTCTCTCCCTTCTTTGGTTTACTCTGAATTTCCAAACAATCTTCTGCTTCTTCCCTTTTTAAAGACTTGGCAGAGAATTTCTATAGCAGTTTAAACTTTGTCTTGAGAACTGGCTTCTCTCTTGAATTGATTAAATGATTGACTTCCAAAACCACATGAGACAGACACATGTCTTTGTCCTGGATGAAGGTTAATATTTTCCCTGATTCTATATAGAGGATGTTCTTTGCAGAAAATCCTTCTTCGACCATTCTAAGTAAGTCTCATGTTATTTCTATTTTTATCACTAAATTTTGTAGGTTTTCTTTGTGGCAATTATAATTTTTTGACTTTATGAGGTTATTTTTTAAATTGCTATTTTTTTTAACATTAAACTCCTTGAAAGTAGCACCATTTTATGTGGTTTTCCATTGTATCCTTCATTTCTTTGCCTGGAGTATTTGACATATCGAAATCATATTTGACATAATAAAGATTGTTGAATGAATGTATAGAAATATAAACAAATCTCCAGATAGATAAGAACTCAAATCAGATGGATTTATTGAATGAAAATTTGAGCATTTCATAGGAGAGGCAATGAAATTAACTTCGAAAGGACCAGGCAGTACCCCTAGTGCAGTAGTATTTAAAGTATTGGTCGACTATCTTTTAAAGAGTTACAAAATCCATTTACTCTGCCACAGTCAGCATTAAAAATGAAAGAAATAGAATTGAACAGAATAGACTAGAAGGGAACAGAATAGAAAAAAGGTAAAGAGAGTGTATAATACATGGTTAGGGTAGATACTGTTTCCTAAAACTTTAGTCTCAGTTATAGGTACATATGTATGTGAATGTGTGTACATTCTGGATCACAAGGTAATTATTACTGTGAATGATGTAAAAAAAAAAAGGTTTGAAATGCACTGCCTCATGTACTTAGAATAGGACCAAAGGCAAGACCGATATGGGAGGGAAAAAGTTGATCCTTGTAGAGCTTAATGTGACCTGCCTCAGGCTAACAAAATGACATCAAATGGTGACTCATCTCTACACCAATTACATGATTTTCAGTTGCATCTTTTCCAGCAATGCACAAAGTCTGCTTCAAAGGAGAGAAGAGTGTGTTTTTCAAAGTACTGTTTCATCTCCTCAATCATAGTGGGCTATTATCTTCAAAAATAACTTTGAATTATAGTTCAACTTGAGAACATCTTTTTATTTTTGAAATTCAGATATACCTAGGGAACTCGTGTACTTGCTCTGGTGTTTGGTCCTAGTTAATTGATCAGTAGTCTTTTCTAATGTGCCTGCCTGTGAGGATCTCATGTTTTATTTAGAACAAAGTCTAGTTGTCTCCTTTGAGCTCTTTGCATGAACGCGATTTTTCTCTTTTTGACTTCCCATATTGCTAGTGGATGTTTCCCCTTTCTCACTTCTTTTCTTACTAGGGGAATCTGAAATAAAAGTAGTATTCATCTTCTGACATTATTAAGATTTCAGTCTTGTATTGTACCCTCCTTTTAAAATCAATACACTGTTTTTCTTCTGGCTCTGATATTGTCCACTAAACACGTTTTATAAAGTGCTTGGGAGTTGGTCTCATGTGAAAATTGATAGAGCCAGAAGTAAGAGTGAGTTCTCTGAGCACATAGTTTATTCAGAACCTAACCTGCTGCTCCACACATACAAACATCTTTTAAATCAGCTGTGAATCATGTCTACCATAAGCAGGAAGTACAAAAAAATTGAAAATGGCAACAAATTTCTTCCTTCAAAATCAGTTTTATTTGCTATTTTACTGAACAAGGGTGGATCCTCTGTAATAACTGAGTTACTAGAATTCTGAAATATCTATCCAGGCTTCTGTAAGTGAACTTAACTCTCCCATTCACTCACCTGCACCAGGTGGGTAAAAAAAGCACCCCCCCCCCCACTATTGGCAGGCCATTATTGAAATTCAGCCAGACCTGCACTCAGATTTACCAGATTCTCAGCCATCTTTCCTTCTCAGTATTGCTCAGAACCTCAACCAATATCAGCAGTAAGTTTTTATTTAGTGCTTTACTATGTTTCAGGCATTATGCTAAACCCTTTATTTGTATAATCGAATTTAATCCTCGCAACAACCCATTGAGGTAATAACTTGAATTAATTACCACTGCATGACAAATAACCTTAAACTTATTAGCTTGAAACAGCAAACATCATTTATTATCTTTCCAGGTTTCTGTGGTTCAGGAATTTGGGACTTTCTTAGCTAAGAAATTCTAGTTTAGGTTCTCATATGAAGTTGTGGTCAGTCTCTGCCTGAGTTTGGGGTCATCTTGAAGCCTTCTTCACACTCACATGTCTGATGTCTGGATTTTTCCACTGAGGCTCCTCAGACATAATTCTCTATATTTATGTGACCCCTTCACGATGTCTCTCTAACCCAATGGCTTCAGGATGGCTAGACTTGAAGGTGTTTGTCTCGAGAGAGAGCAAGCCAGACAAAGGCTGATTTGCCTTTTCTTAGTCTTAGAATTCATGCAGTGTCTCTTCAGCTTAATTCAATATCTTTTAGAAGCAACTCACTAAGAGTAGTCCATATTCAAAAGGAAGAGGATTAGACTCCACCATTTTATGAAAGAAATGTCAAAGAATTTACTGACAGCTTTTAAAACCACCACAGTCTGACCTCTGGTCCCAAATTATTTGTATTCTTCCCACATCAAAATATACTCACCCCCTTTTGAGACCCCCCTAAAAGACTCATCTATTATGGCTTCAGGCTCAACTCTGAGGTCTCAACTTTGAGGTCATCCAAATCAGATCCAGGTACATCCAATGTGTTGGCTGTGTGACATTCCCTTATTGTGTTTTATTTACATTTCTTTGATTACTAATGAAGCTGATTACTTTTTATATATATAATGGTCATTTATACTTTGTACAATTCCTATTTAAGTCTTTTGTCTATATTTCTATGGGCCTGGATTTTTCTTAATGATATGTTGGAGAGGATTTTTCTTAATGATATGTTGGAGACCTTTATATATATATATGAATACTAGCTCTTTTAAGCTTTATGCATTGCTGAAACTCCCACCTCCATATTGTGGCTTGTTTTTTTTTTTTCCTTCATGTTGTATTTGAAGAAGAAATACAATCTTAATTTTAATCGTAGTCAAATTGATTTGCTTGATTCTTTTTTCCAACTTTATTGAGATAAAACTGACATATAATATTGTGTAAATTTAGAGTGTACAGCATGATGATTTGATACATGTGTATATATTGTGAAATTATCACCATGATAAGGTTAGCTAATACATGCCTCACCTCATATTATGACTTTTTGTGGTAAGAACATTTAAGATTTTACTTTCTTAGCAACTTTCAAGTATATGATACAGTATTGTTAACCATAGTCAGCATGGTGTACATTACATCCTCAGAACTTATTTACCTTATAACTGTAAGTTTATACCCTTTGACAAACATGTCTCAGTTCCCCCATCCCCTGGTCCCTTGCAGCCACCATTATGCTCTCTGGTTCTATGAGTTTGTTTTTTAAGAATTCCACATATAAGAGAGATCACACGGTATTTGTCTTTCTCTGTTTAACTTATTTCACTTAGCATAATGCCCTCCAGGTTGATCCATGTTGTTGCAAATGGCAAGATTTTCTTCTTTTTTAAGGCTGAATAACATTCCATTTTGTGTGTGTGTATTTTCTTTATCCATTCATCCATTGATGGACACTTTGGTTGCTTCCATATCTTGGCTATTGTGAATGATGCTCCAATGAACATGGGTGTACAGATATCTTTTTGAGATAGTGATTTTTTTCCCTTTGGATACATACCTAAAAGTGGAATTGCTAGATCATATAGTAGTTCTATTTTTAATTTTTTGAGGAACCACCATACTGTTTACCATACTGGCTGCACCAATTTACACTCCCACCAAAAAGGCACAGGGTTCTTTTTTCTCCATATCCTCATCAACACTTGTTATCTTATCTTTTTGGTCGCTGTTATAACAGATGTGAGTGATATCTCCTTGGGTGAGAATCCTCTATTCAGAAAAATTTATTGGGCAAGTGTTGACTGACCCAGGTCCCATGGTCTCTTTGGGAGAATAACAGATCACCCTTCCTAGAATAATGATTCTATGCAGCACAAAAATACTCCCAATGTTATAAGTTGACATGGGAGGGAAGTATCAAGAGATAACTTGAGAAAGGTCCTGTGCAGGTAAGGAGAAAAGAAAAAGATATTTGAGACTGAGTGAGACGTGTGGTTTCTTGATTATGCTCATACTTTAAAAGGCTGAAGTATCAGTATGGATGGGCAGGGAGGAGGGAATCAAAAGGATTTTAAGAGATAGGTATAAACAAGTGACAGAGTACCCAAGAAGGTTTCATAGCTCCCTATGCATCTTCTATGAACTGTTTCTATATTTCAAGCCAAGCCTGATCAACCTCCTGGGTGGACTTGGCCAGTACCTTGCGTGAGTTAACATTGGTAAGTCTCCAGTAAGTTGCAGTTTCTTGTCAAAGGGTTGCAGAAATGGAGACTGCTATTTGATGAATTATTTTAGTCATCTTCAGCTTGGTTTATTGCCTAATGATTTGATCTAGCCCAACAATTAGTTTAAGAAAAGATGTATCATTGTTGAATCACTGCTATGAAGAAACCTAGTTTCCAAAGAACAATACCCTTCTTTCAGAGTTTTAAAACTTTATGAGTCTCCAAAGAATGCCATGGAAGATTTCTCCAATGTTTGTTGTCCTCTTGGCTGGTGTCTTGGGATATTTTGTATAATTGATCATTTTTTTTAGCAAAAAAAAAAATTCAACTTTTCTTATTTGAATTTCTCAAGTGGATCACCACTGACAGTACTGTCAGCTTTCTTACTTTCTAGTGTGGATTTTATGTTTTTAGACCTTGCCTCCTTTTAAAAATATTTGACCTTTTCCCCCCCACATAAACTAGTTTTATTAGCAAATTTTATCCTATTAAAAAAGATCACCTGTCCCTTCCTCACTTGCTCCTTGTTACACCCTGTGCTTCACATTGAGTTTCTACTGTTTCTTTCTGCATCCTGGATAATTGAATCCCATTATCTCTACAATTTGCATTTTCCCTCAGTTTTTTGAGAAAAATAATGATTTAGGTGAGGTAAAGCCATCATTTTGAATCAAATACAGGACTTTTTTTTTTGAAAAAAACCCCAGCTAATTTGGAAAGTAAACTTAAAACTTTTAAATTGGATTCACTGGTTTTAGCTATAAGGATATTTTCATTGTACAATTTTGTGCTAATCTTAGACTATTTAATAATGAAATTGTTATCTGTGGAAACCCAAGATTTCTCCCATAGAGTTATCATAAAACTTTGTCATTACTGAATGAAAATCTCAATTAAATTTTTTTCAAAGTTCCTTCAAGATTGTCATTTCCCTATTCAACTTTATTAACTTCAGTTGCAGTTATACTCGACTTTTCATAAGTTATCTTATTGAATGGCAGTAGTGTGTTTTTGTGGCACACATGGAATGTTGCTTGGTGGGCTGGAGAAGTCTCTGACCCTGCAGTGAGGAGATCTGGGTTATAGACCTGACCCTATAATTTACTGGTAGACTACTGAACTTATTAGCATTCTTGGTTGTAAGCAGCAAAACTAACTCTGGCTAGTTAATCTAAAAGGATACTGACCAATTTACAGGGTCCAAGTAAGAATTGAACAATTAAGTAAGTCATGGGGAATTAGTTTAGATGGTGGGAAGCTTCAGGAATCTGGATAGCAGAAATGAATTGGCAATCTGTGTTTAGAGAACTGCCAGAAGTATGACTTGGACCCAAGACCCAAGTAGTTTCAAGTCATGTATTACTCAATTCAAGATTCTGATTCTTTCAAGATAGAATCTGATATACATCTCTTGGTTTCATGCGACTAAACACAGCAAGAGGTGGTGGTGAGGGACCTTGATTTACAGTAATAAAATAACAAAAAGAAAGTCGATACTGACAGTAAAATACAGGGGATGAAGTCCTGAGCAGGCCAAAACAATAGATGTTCACTTTAGCCATGTCCTAACCATATAAACACAAACAAGTGAACTCCTCTGGGGCTACTTAATTTTTTTCATTTGTCAAACAGAGCAAAAAAATTTTGTTCTGCCTTCTTCATGAAGATATCAATGAGATCTTTAAGTGAGCTATTTTAGAAATGAGATAATGAGATACCTTTAAATGATATCTAAATGGGAAAGCACATTGAAAATTGTACAGAGTTCAGATATAGGAATAGTTTAATTTCATGGTGTTCTTTATAGGACATCATAAAATGAATAAAATAATAAAAATCTAGCATGCTCACCAATACTGTATTTTCTGGCTCAAAATGGTATACTATGGGTATGCAGATTTCTTCACTCTTAAATGCCTATAGTATTTTAAAGATATTGTATTTCTAAATTTGAAAAACAGTATGTATTGCATGTGCATACATTTTGTCATCTTTTAGTTTCTGTTAACAGGCAAAGGGTAGTAGATAAATGAGATTTCTTGTATGTAAGTAAATTATATTTCATTAAAACATTAATAGAGACAAGTGCATAAATCATAGGTGTATAACTCATTGTATTTTCCCAACTGAATGCACCCATATTAAGAACTACAATTTATTAACATTTAGAAAACCCCCTTTCTTTAGCTTCTGCTAGTTGCTACTCTACCTAAAATAACAACAAACCTGATTTTTATCACAATAGATTAATTTTGCCTATTCTTGAAGTTCATGTAAATGGAAATATGTAATATGCACTTTTTTTTGGTAAGTGGCTTGTGTCTCAACATTATGTTTTTTTTTTTTTAAAGATTTTATTTATTTATTTGAGACAGAGAGAATGAGAAAGAGAGAGCACATGAGAGGGGGGAGGGTCAGAGGGAGAAGCAGGCTCCCCGCCGAGCAGGGAGCCCGATGCGGGACTCGATCCCGGGACTCCAGGATCATGACCTGAGCCGAAGGCAGTCGCTTAACCAACTGAGCCACCCAGGCGCCCTCAACATTATGTTTTTGAGGTTCATCCATAATATTGCATGGATCAAATTCTCGTTACTATACAATGTTACTTTATGGTACTCTGTCGGAGACCTCCCACTGAGCGGAGAGCCCGATGTGGGACTGGATCCCAGGACCCTGGGATCATGACCTGAGCCAAAGGCAGACGCTTTACGACTGAGCCACCCAGGCGCCCCTCATGCCTGGAATTTTAAAATATTTGTAGGGAAAGCCAATTAAACCCCAGTGACCCCCAGTTTTTCCATCTTACACTTTGAATGATTGTGGGAGCATTGTAAGGATCAGATAACGTATATAACAGTCTATCACAGCGTCTGCCTTATGCTAGTGATGTGTTCATATTAGTCACGATTCATTTCTTCTCTACTCTGCATTTTTCTCCTCAGCTGGTATCTATTTATTCCCTTGCTTCCTCCACCTTCTCCTTCCCTTTACATGATTCTGTTTTCCCAGGTGGTTTGTATTCCCTCACTGTGTCACCCACATTCACAAGCAGAGAAGACACTAGCATATCATTGATTACTAATATTAGCCATCAATCTCCTCCTCTCAATTACTGGGAACTGCTTGGACACAATTTGCATTACTCACATAGACATGTGGACTTCGGAGGAGTGTGCTGAGGGCAGATGGGTGCCCTTTGATTGACAGAATGGACGCTAGTCAGCAAGAACGGAAGGACGGCATCCCTTTTACAGAATGTTAATTCCCCATTTTTCTCCATTCTGAGCCTCAGAGGTTTTATTTTATTTTTATTTTTTTTTATTTTTATTTTTTTTTTTTTGAGCTTTTTTTTTTTTTATTCTTATGTTAATCCCCATACATTACATCATTAGTTTTAGATGAAGTGTTCCATGATTCATTGTTTGTGCATAACACCCAGTGCTCCATGCAGAACGTGCCCTCCTCAGTACCCACCACCAGGCTAACCCATCCTCCCACCCCCCTCCCCTCTAGAACCCTGTTTGTTTTTCAGAGTCCATCGTCTCTCATGGTTCGTCTACCCCTCCGATTTCCCCCGCTTCATTCTTCCCTTCCCGCTACCTTCTTCTTCTTCTTCTTCTTTTTTTTTTTTTCTTAACATATATTGCGTTATTTGTTTCAGAGGTACGGATCTGAGATTCAACAGTCTTGCAAAATTCACAGCGCTTACCAGAGCACATACCCTCCCCAGTGTCTATCACCCAGTCACCCCATCCTTCCCACCCCACCCCCCACTCCAGCAACCCTCAGTTTGTTTCCTGAGATTAAGAATTCCTCATATCAGTGAGATCATATGATACATGTCTTTCTCTGTTTGACTTATTTCACTCAACATAATACCCTCCAGTTCCATCCACATCGTTGCAAATGGCAAGATCTCGTTCCTTTTGATGGCTGCATAATATTCCATTGTATATATATACCAGATCTTCTTTATCCATTCATCTGTTGATGGACATCTTGGCTCTTTCCACAGTTTGGCTATTGTGGACATTGCTGCTATAAACATCGGGGTGCACGTACCCCTTCGGATCCCTACTTTTGTATCTTTGGGGTAAATACCCAGTAGTGCAATTGCTGGATCATATGGTAGCTCTATTTTCAACTTTTTGAGGAACCTCCATACAGTTTTCCAGAGTGGCTGCACCAGCTTGCATTCCCACCAACAGTGTAGGAGGGTTCCCCTTTCTCCGCATCCCCGCCAACATCTGTCATTTCCTGACTTGTTAATTTTAGCCATTCTGACAGGTGTGAGGTGGTATCTCATTGAGGTTTTGATTTGGATTTCCCTGATGCCGAGCGATACTGAGCACTTTTTCATGTGTCTGTTGGCCATTTGGATGTCTTCTTTGGAAAAATGTCTTTTCATGTCTTCTGCCCATTTCTTGATTGGATTCTTTGTTCTTTGGGTGTTGAGTTTGATGAGTTCTTTATAGATTTTGGATACTAGCCCTTTATCTGATATGTCATTTGCAAATATCTTCTCCCATTCTGTTGGTTGTCTTTTGGTTTTGTTGACTGTTTCCTTTGCTTTGCAAAAGCTTTTTATCTTGATGAAGTCCCAATAGTTCATTTTTGCCCTTGCCTCCCTTGCCTTTGGCGATGTTTCTAGGAAGAAGTTGCTTCGGCTGAGGTCAAAGAGGTTGCTGCCTGTGTTCTCCTTTAGGATTTTGATGGACTCCTGTCTCACATTGAGGTCTTTCAACCATTTGGAGTCTATTTTTGTGTGTGGTGTAAGGAAATGGTCCAGTTTCATTCTTCTGCATGTGGCTATCCAATTTTCCCAACACCATTTGTTGAAGAGACTGTCTTTGTTCCATTGGACATTCTTTCCTGCTTTGTCAAAGATGAGTTGACCATAGAGTTGAGGGTCCATTTCTGGGCTCTCTATTCTGTTCCATTGATCTATGTGTCTGTTTTTGTGCCAGTACCATGCTGTCTTGATGATGACAGCTTTGTAATAGAGCTGGAAGTCCGGAATTGTGATGCCGCCGGCTTTGCTTTTCTTTTTCAACATTCCTCTGGCTATGCGGGGTCTTTTCTGGTTCCATACAAATTTTAGGATTATTTGTTCCATTTCTTTGAAAAAAGTGGATGGTATTTTGATGGGGATTGCATTGAATGTGTAGATTGCTCTAGGTAGCATTGACATCTTCACAATATTTGTTCTTCCAATCCATGAGCACGGAACGTTTTTCCATTTCT